>NC_083232.1:3375772-3700461 GCF_032191835.1 Heteronotia binoei | reverse complement strand
TCTGAAGAAGTGAGCAGTGACTAATAAAAGCTCCTGCCTGAACACAAATGTTGTTAGTCTTTAAGTTGCTGCTGGACTCTTGCTCTTTTCTACCATTGCTGACGAAAATGGCTACCCATCTTGACCTGTTTCCATAGGAGGGTCAAAGAGGACAGGGCTAAAGCCCTTAAGGTCTTTCTTGAGAACATAAGAGAAGCCATGTTGGACCAGGCCAATGGCCCATCTAGTCCAACACTCTGTGTCACATAAGAACATAAGAGAGGCCATGTTGGATCAGGCCAATGGCCCCTCCAGTCCAACACTCTGTGTCACACAGTGGCCAAAAAACATCAAGTGCCATCAGGAGGTCCACCAGTGGGGCCAAGACACAAAGAAGCCCTCCCACTGTGTTCCCCCTCCCCAAGCACCAAGAATACAGAGCATCACTGCTCCCAGACATAAAAACATAAGAGAACCCAGGTTGGATCAGGCCAATGGCCCAACCAGTCCAACACTCTGTGTCACATAAGAACATAAGAGAAGCCATGTTGGATCAGGCCAGTGGCCCCTCCAGTCCAACACTCTGTGTCACACAGTGGCCAAAAAACCCAGATGGCATCAGGAGGTCCACCAGTGGGGCCAGGACACTAGAAGCCCTTCCACTGTGACCCCCCCCGCAAGCACCCAGAATACAGAGCATCACTGCCCCAGACATAAGGACATAAGAGAAGCCATGTTGGATCAGTCCAATGGCCCACCCAGTCCAACACTCTGTGTCACATAAGAACATAAGAGAAGCCCTGTTGGATCAGGCCAATGGCCCACCCAGTCCAACACTCTGTGTCACATAAGAACATAAGAGAAGCCCTGTTGGATCAGGCCAATGGCCCATCCAGTCCAACACTCTGTGTCACACAGTGGCCAAAAAACAGGCGCCATCAGGAGGTCCATCAGTGGGGCCAGGACACTAGAAGCCCTCCCACTGTGCCCCCCCAAGCACCAAGAATACAAAGCATCACTGCTCCCAGACAGAAGAACATAAGAGAAGCCATGTTGGATCAGGCCAGTGGCCCATCCAGTCCAACACTCTGTGTCACACAGTGGCCAAAAAAAAAATCAAGTGCCATCAGGAGGTCCACCAGTGGGGCCAGGACACTAGAAGCCCTCCCACTGTGTTCCCCCTCCCCAAGCACCAAGAATACAGAGCATCACTGCCCCCAGACAGAAAGTTCCAACAATAAGATGTGGCTAAGAGCCACTGATGGACCTCTGCTCCATTTGCTGATCCAATCCCCTCTTGAAGGTGCCTATGCTTGTAGCCGCCGCCTCCTGTGGCAGTGAACTCCACACGTCAATCACCCTTTGGGTGAAGAAGGACTTATCTAAGTATTTGTCTAAGAGAGCCTCCCAAGCACATCTGGCTGGCCACTGTGAGAAAAGGATCCTAGGATGGACAGACCAATCAGAATCACTTGAGCCTTCCTTATACTGAAGCACACCATTGAAAGTCCCAGACTTTATCCTCCTATCTGCTGGGTCCCAAAGCTGTTAAACCAAATGAGCTTCTCACTTCCCTCAGAGACACTGCACCGTTTGCAAACATTCCAACTCCCCACCCCCCCACAACCACCATTCATCAGAATGTTCATGGACACAGTGAAATTGCAGCAGTTTGGCCGAGGGCAGCCACACACCCATGACCAACAAGCACAACAAACAGGCTCAAAATCTAAATCAGAGCTTTATGCACTTGTCTTTGGGCCGTCGCTTGATGACGATGCATTCACATTCGACCAGCAGCAGATTCACAAGAGCTTCATCCCGCAACTCACCTTCTGGGTCTCACAATTTGGTTCACAGCTGTGATTCATGAAACGCGAGCAGTTTCCTTTCTGAGTGGCATCTATTATCTGGAAGAAGAAGATATTGGATTTATATCCCGCCCTCCACTCCAAAGAGTCTCAGAGCGGCTCACAATCTCCTTTACCTTCCTCCCCCACAACAGACACCCTGTGAGGTAGAAGAAGATATTGGATTTATATCCCGTTCTCCACTCCGAAGAGTCTCAGAGGGGCTCACAATCTCCTTTACCTTCCTCCCCCACAACAGACACCCTGTGAGGTAGAAGAAGATATTGGATTTATATCCCGCCCTCCACTCTGAAGAGTCTCAGAGCGGCTCACAATCTCCTTTACCTTCCTCCCCCACAACAGACACTCTGTGAGGTAGATGAAGATATTGGATTTATATCCCGCCCTCCACTTCGAAGAGTCTCAGAGCCGCTCACAATCTCCTTTACCTTCCTCCCCCACAACAGACACCCTGTGAGGTAGATGAAGATATTGGATTTATATCCCGTTCTCCACTCCGAAGAGTCTCAGAGCGGCTCACAATCTCCTTTACCTTCCTCCCCCACAACAGACACTCTGTGAGGTAGATGAAGATATTGGATTTATATCCCGCCCTCCACCCCGAAGAGTCTCAGAGCGGCTCACAATCTCCTTTCCCTTCCTCCCCCACAACAGACACCCTGTGAGGTAGATGAAGATATTGGATTTATATCCCGTTCTCCACTCCGAAGAGTCTCAGAGGGGCTCACAATCTCCTTTACCTTCCTCCCCCACAACAGACACCCTGTGAGGTAGATGAAGATATTGGATTTATATCCCGCCCTCCACTCCAAAGAGTCTCAGAGGGGCTCACAATCTCCTTTACCTTCCTCCCCCACAACAGACACCCTGTGAGGTAGATGAAGATATTGGATTTATATCCCGCTCTCCACTCCGAAGAGTCTCAGAGGGGCTCATAATCTCCTTTACCTTCCTCCCCCACAACAGACACCCTGTGAGGTAGATGAAGATATTGGATTTATATCCCACCCTCCACTCTGAAGAGTCTCAGAGGAGCTCACAATCTCCTTTACCTTCCTCCCCCACAAGAGACACCCTGTGAGGTAGATGAAGATATTGGATTTATATCCCGCTCTCCACTCCGAAGAGTCTCAGAGGGGCTCACAATCTCCTTTACCTTCCTCTCCCACAACAGACAGCCTGTGAGGTGGGTGGGGCTGGAGAGGGCTCTCCCAGCAGCTGCCCTTTCAAGGACAACTCTGCCAGAGTTATGGCTGACCCAAGGCCATGCTAGCAGGTGCAAGTGGAGGAGTGGGGAATCAAACCCGGCTCTCCCAGATAAGAGTCCGCACACTTAACCACTACACCAAACTGGCATTGACATGCACCTCTTTAGAATTGCACCTTCCCTCGTATTCGCACAGCTGAACAGGGCTTCAACTGGAATTCCACCTACTAACAAAGTTGTGCTAAGGGAAAATGCTATGCTTTGCAAAAAAATGATTCCATTCACTTTTATTATCGGATCATATACTAGCAGATCAATGTCGGGAATACCTACAGAAATTTAGACAAATACATTTCTAAATATTCTTACGACAAACACACGCAATGCGTGAGGACTGAACATGGGAGACAAAATGCATCCAGAAACATATAAATAATACTGCGATTCTATTAAGGGCAGTTTGTTCTTAGATCAGTGTTACCATAAAGATATGTATGGTAAGCAAATGGTAGAAAGAAGATGGTGAGAATATTATATTTCCATTTTATGAAATTATAAACGCAGCCCTCGTCTCCTCTAAATAAAGAGCGCTAACAAAAGATTCACAGCTTGCCCAGTTTCCAAGTCCCTCTGCTGAGAACTTCATTCCTGTATCCCAGGGGTGGTCAAATTGTAGCTCAGGAGCGACAAGTGACACTTTCACACATACTGTATGGATCTTGAAGCCCCCTACTCCACCCTATCAGCCAGCATGGAGAAGGCATTTCTCTCTAAATCATTTCTGCAAGCCAAGCCAGCCAGAGGCTTGGAGAATGCATTTAAAGTTGCTTTCTATCCACCTCTTCCTCCCCCATCTATCTTCCTTCCTTCCTTCCCTCCCTCCTTCCTTCCGGCTCTCAAACATCTGATGTTCAAGTCTTGAGGCTCTCGAACATCTGATGTTTATTCTACGTGACTTTTATGTGAAGCAAATTTGGCCACCCCGGCTGTATCCTATTCATTCATGTTACAATCTTTCAGATGCGGCTACCAGTCCTTATTGCACAGAAAGCTGCTGCTCACCTCATCATTTTTCAACGCCATGAAGTAGTAATGAATGTTCTTGCTTCGGGCGTATTCTTTAACTCGCGCTTTAAATTCTTTGTGGTCCAGCACCTCTCCGCAGTATTCCAGCACAAAGGTGTTCCTACACAGACCCAAGAAAGGGGGGAAAAAGTCCAAAATCTGCTAAACCACACCCAGGAAGACAAGCAGCCAATGAGCCAAAACCAGGGAAAGATCCAGTAAGCAAGGCATAAACGACCTAATTTTCTTTTTATAACAAGAAAGTATTACATATTATAGCAGATAACTGGTAAAGCACCTGCTTGGAGGCAGAAGGGTCCCACTTTCAACCTAAAACGAGGAGAATCATAGAATCATATAGTTGGAAGGGTCATCTAGTCGAACCCCCTGCACAATGCAGGAAACTCAGGAACATTTGATTTAATTTCAACCCATTGGTTCTGGTCCTACCTTCTGGGGCCACAGAAAACAACTCCACACCATCCTCTGTATGACAGCCCTTCAAGTACTTGAAGATGGTGATCGTATCACCTCTCAGCTGTCTCCTCTCCAGGCTAAACATGTCCAGCTTCTTTCAACCTTTCTTCTCAGGAAGTCTCCAGAGTAAAAACGAAGGTACTCCATTCCCTCTTGACTGCCCTGCGTTCAACCTGGCACCTCTCCCCCCCCTCTTCTCCAGGCTGCTCTGTTCCTCCCCCCCCTCTCCATTACCTGTGAGATGGCCACAGTATGGAATAGGAAACTCTGAAAATGATGGTATTGCACGCTGTATACTATGTTTCGTAGCAAACTAATCCCAAACCCAAGTTGTCGGAAAGGATGGGGAGAAATATGAACGTTAAAACATTGTTGGTGGGAATGTCCCAAGATAAAACTATTTTGGAAATCAGTGCTAAAGATTGCTACCAAAATAATTGGATGTGATATCCCTCTAGTACCAGAGCTGATTCTGCTGAATATGTGGAATAATAAGTTGAAATTAGAACTGCTTTCTATTTCATTAATGGCAGCGAAAATCAAGGTGGCACAATGTTGGAAATCTGACAAAGGTCCTAATATTCGTCAATGGTTTGATAAAGTCTGGGATCTCTTGATTCAAGATAAGTTGGCATCCTGCATATTGAAATTTGAAAATCCATTAGTAGCAGATACCTTTGTTGAAAAATGGTCTGGATTCCTTGCGTATATAAATGAAAATCTGTCTTCCAGCTCATCTACTCCAACTAAATATCTGGATTACGTTCTGTACTAATTGGCTCTTCAAATATGCTGTTAGCTTGTAACACGAGTTAAGGTTTTGTGTATGTAAAACGTATTTATATTTCAGTTTTGCACTTTTTCTGTATGTTTTTTTTCTGTAAGTGATGTCTTTTTTTATACCAAATTAAAATAATAAAAAAGTAAGCTGCAAAAAAAAAGGAAACTCTGAAAATTAACCACGTGACTCTCTCATATTGACTGTATTAGTACTGCTTTGCATTTTATTTATGGTTTTTAATGTTTTTTTTATTAAACGATGTACATTGCCCAGTGCCGTGCAATAGCAGGGATCAGGGGCAAGCCATAAATTAATTTAATCAATAAACAAACCCAGGTGCATGGTGAGGAAGATAGAAGAAGATATTGGATTTATATCCCGCCCTCCACTCCGAAGAGTCTCAGAGCGGCTCACAATCTCCTTTACCTTCCTCCCTCACAACAAACACCCTGTGAGGTGGGTGGGGCTGGAGAGGGCTCTCCCAGAAACTGCCCTTTCAAGGACAACCTCTGCCAGAGCTATGGCTGACCCAAGGCCATTCCAGCAGGTGCAAGTGGAGGAGTGGGGAATCAAACCCGGTTCTCCCAGATAAGAGTCCGCTTAATTAACCACTACACCAAACTGGCTCTCCCCAGTTACTCCACTTGGATCGTGCCAGCCTCTGGTCTCCACAGGAGTCCCCAGCTAATGCACGTGGGAAACTGAGAGGGAGGGAGCACTACGCAGCTAGAGAACCAGCAAGTTCAACTCTGGCTCCTGCACAATGGAAGCTAACAAGTCGGTGGTTTTCATTGCCTGGTTTATAAACCAGCAAGCAAGCATCATGGAGCTCGGCTGATGTCTGCCAAACGACGAGGCAACTATTGTTCTTTTGCCCCTCTGGCAGCAAAGCCCCGACATTCCCAAGAACAGAACTGAGTGGGAGGTGCTTCAAGTAAAAGACGGGGGAAGCCAAACCAGAAGCACTTCAATGGGAGGGATGGTGGCTCAGTGGTAGAGCATCTGCTTGGTAAGCAGGAGGTCCCAAGGTTCAATCCCCGGCAACTCCAACTAAAAAGGGTCCAGCCAAATAGGTGTGAAAAACCTCAGCTTGAGACCCTGGAGAGCCTCATAAGTGTTAGGGAGGGAGGGTGGCTCAGTGGTAGAGCATCTGCTTGGTAAGCAGAAGGTCCCAGGTTCAATCCCCGGCATCTCCAACTCAAAAGAGTCCAGACAAACAGGAGTGAAAAACCTCAGCTTGAGACCCTGGAGAGCCACTGCTAGTCTGAGTAGACAAGATTGACTTTGATGGACCAAGGGTCTGATTCAGTAGAAGGCAGCTTCATACGTTCATATGGTCACAAGGAATGAAGGGAACTTTAAGGGAGGGATGGTGGCTCAGTGGTAGAGCATCTGCTTGGTAAGCAGATGGTCCCAGATTCAATCACCGGCATCTCCAACTAAAAAGGGTCCAGGCAAATAGGTGTGAAAAACCTCAGCTTGAGACCCTGGAGAGCCGCTGCCAGTCTGAGTAGACAATACTGACTTTGATGGACCAAAGAGGGTGTGATTCAGTAGAAGGCAGCTTCATAGGTTCATATGTTCTTTAGGGGAGGGACAGTGGCTCAGTGGTAGAGCATCTGCTTGGTAAGCAGAAGGTCCCAGATTCAATCCCCGGCATCTCCAACTAAAAAGGGTCCAGGCAAATAGGAGTGAAAAACCTCAGCTTGAGACCCTGGAGAGCCACTGCCAGTCTGAGTAGACAAGATTGACTTTGATGGACCAAAGAGGGTCTGATTCAGTAGAAGGCAGCTTCATGGGTTCATATGTTCATATAACAAGACAAGAAGCCTTACGAAGGGAGGTCTTTTGCTGCTCTCAAGCCCCAGCCTTTCTTCTCTGTCAGGATGACCTCCACGTCGGCGTGCTGCTTCCGCTGGAATCGCCTGTTGGAGCAGTACTCCCCATTGGGGCACCTTGAAGAGCTGAGCAGAGCAAAACAAAATACAATTAAAAAACACACACACACACAGAGTCAGGAAACAACCGTAGTAGCAGGACCTTGGATTGACCAGGCTAGCTTAATCACCTGCCTTTCCGACAACCCTGTGCGGCATATTGGGTGGGAAGGGGCAGCAGCAGACAGGATCGGGGCCTGGAGACCAAGCTTTTGTGAGGAAAGGCAGATGGACTTGGGAATATTCGATCTGGAGAAGAGGAGGCGAAGGGGGAACCGGATTGCTCTCCTTAAGACTTTGAAGAGCTGCCACTTAGAGGAGCACGTCAAAACAAAACACAGCAATAAGCGATAAACTAAATACAAAACTGTGTGGCGCGTTTTGACAAACCGCCCTAAGGCAGTTCACACTTTATCAAGAGCAAAATGGTGCATAACTTTCATTGAAATTTGTGAAGCACAGTTGAGAGAAAGCTGAAAGAGCAGTTGAGAGAAAGAACTGTCCTAAGGCAGTTCACACTTTATCAAGAGCAAAATGGTGCATAACTTTCACTGAAATTTGTGAAGTGCGGTTGAGAGAAAGTTACGCACCGTTTTGCTCTTGATAAAGTGTGAACTGCCTTAGGGCGGTTCTTTGAAACTGCGCAGCAACCACAGCCGACAGCCGCGTTGAGAGATTGAGGTTGGATTTCTCCCGGCGAGTGAAGAGCAGCGAGGTGAAGAGTCGCTGCCGTTGTCCCACCTCCCCCTTTGAACGGGCTCCTTTAAGCCTTTTCCCTTCTTGCAAGGGTTTGGGCTTTATTTCATCTACTGTCAGAACAGGACTAATAGAACTGAGACCTTCCTGCTGGAGCTGGGCTCCACTCATTCTTCTGCATTTTTGATTGTGTTCTGTGAGATATGTCTGAGTACAATTTATTGCGACATAAGCGATTTTTGGGCCACACCGTTTTGTATTTCGTTTACTGCCACTTAGAGGAGGGCAGGGAGCTTTTCCTGTTGGCGACGGAGGAGAGGGCTCACAATAATGCGTTTAAATTAAGGGCAGGAAGGTATCAGGGCTGGACATTAGGGAAAACTTTCATTTGCCAATTAGAGTTGTTCAACAGTGGAATCAGCTACCAGTGACCTCCCCCTCACCGGCAATCTTTAAGCAGCTGCTGGACAAAAACTTATCAAGAATGCTCTAGGTCAGGAGTCCTCAACCTTTTGGGCACCAGGGACAGGTTTTGCGGAAGACAATTCTTCCACGGACTGGCGGGGTGGGGGGGGGATGGTTTCGGGATAATACAATTGTGTACTTTATTTCTATTCGTTTGGTGTGGTAGTTAAGTGTGTGGACTCTTATCTGGGAGAACCGGGTTTGATTCCCCCCTCCTCCACTTTCAGCTGCTGGAATAGCCTTGGGTCAGCCAGAGCTCTAATAGAGAGCCAGTTTGGTGTAGTGGTTAAGTGGGCGGACTCTTATCTGGGAGAACCGGGTTTGATTCCCCCCTCCTCCACTTTCAGCTGCTGGAACGGCCTTGGGTCAGCCATAGCTCTAATAGAGAGCCAGTTTAGTGTAGTGGTTATGTGTGTGGACTCTTATCTGGGAGAACCAGGTTTGATTCCCCACTCCTCCACTTGCACCTGCTGGAATGGCCTTGGGTCAGCCATAGCTCTAATAGAGAGCCAGTTTGGTGTAGTGGTTAAGTGCATGGACTCTTTAACTGGCAGAACCGGGTTTGATTTCCCCCTCCTCCACTTTCAGCTGCTGGAACAGCCTTGGGTCAGCCGTAGCTCTCGCAGGAGCTGTCCTTGAAAGGGCAGCTTCCGGGAGAGCTCTCGCAGCCCCACCTACCTCACAGGGTGCCTGACTCTCACAGCAGCTGCCCTTTCAAGGACAACCTCTGCCAGAGCTATGGCTGACCCAAGGCCATTCCAGCAGGTGCAAGTGGAGGAGTGGGGAATCAAACCCGGTTCTCCCAGATAATCCAGCCACTTAACCACTACACCAAACTGGCTCTCTATTAGAGCTCTAGCTGACCCAAGGCCATTCCAGCAGGTGCAAGTGGAGGAGTGGGGAATCGAACCCGGTTCTCCCAGATAAGAGTCCATGCACTTAACCACTACACCCAACTGGCTCTCTATTAGAGCTCTGGCTGACCCAAGGCCATTCCAGCAGGTGCAAGTGGAGG
The DNA here is from genome assembly GCF_032191835.1 of Heteronotia binoei. NCBI lineage: Eukaryota > Metazoa > Chordata > Lepidosauria > Squamata > Gekkonidae > Heteronotia > Heteronotia binoei. The sequence continues at coordinate 3,690,968 of NC_083232.1, read as the reverse complement.
AGTGGGGAATCAAACCCGGTTCTCCCAGATAAGAGTCCGCACACTTAACCACTATACCAAATTGGCTCTCCAGTTTGCTAAAAGCTCTTTTCCAACTTCAATCCAAGCTGTCGGCTGTGACCTTCAAATCCTTTCACGGCCTCACACCCACGCGTCTCAGACCAACTTGCCCAATATAAGTCCACATCATTCCTTCTGTTCCCCCCACCCAAGTCAACACTCCACCCCTCTTCCCTGAGAATAGTTAGATCCACATCAACCCAAGCGAGAGCCTCTTCTGTGGTGGCCCCATCCTATATGGAACAAATTGCATCACCATTAATCTTGTTAGGAAAGGATGCAAATCACAGCTGCTCACAAAGGCAGGGGGTTTGGGGTTTTTTTGCTTGTTCCTGTGGTTCACTTTTGGCACTATGACCAGAGTTCATTAGAGTAGAGATCTGCAGATAACTGTCTGATTTCTGGGATTTGTATTCCCCTAGAAAAAGCTTGGAGTTGACAGGAAAAGCTGCATAAAAACTCTGAAGGAAAGAGAAAGGGGATAATCGACATTTCAGCCGGAACTGAAAGCAAAGATGGAAAGAGCCAGTGATCAGCAACTGCGACAGAAACCTCGAAAGCATCCCTGGAACAAACAGATCTCAGGTCTCCTGAATGCACTCCCGTGCTCTGGCAGCAAGGAAATCCATTTTGGCACCACCGAGAGAAGTCCTCCCATCTCGAGCCGCTTCCAATCGCCGCGGAAACGATACCATTTCACGGAAAACGACTTATTCCTTCTGGCGTGCCAGGGGAAAGGCGGGTGGTCGGAGGAGACGGGGCAACTCGTAAAACAATCCTTACCACTCTATCATGAGCAGGCGGTTAAGGCAGTCCTCCCCGCACGCAACCTCCCCTTGGCCTCTCTCGTCTTTGGAAAGCGTCGGGCATTCGCACAGCATCCGCTTGATGTCCCGGTGCGACTTGTTCCTTTTCCTGTGGAGAAACCCGACAGCAGGCTTCAGAGCAGACAGCTGCGGCGTCAGCAAGCAAAATTTCATTCTAACCACCACCACCACCCCTTAAGAACATCAGAGAAGCCATGTTGGATCAGGTCAATGGCCCATCCAGTCCAACACTCTGTGTCACACAGTGACCAATATATGTGTCTGTGTGTACACACACACACACACACACATATATATATACTGTGGGTAATAGCCACTGATGGACCTCTGCTCCATATTTTTATCCAATCCCCTCTTAAAGCTGGCTATGCTTGCAGCCGCTGCCACCTCCTGTGGCAGTGAATTCCACATGTTAATCACCCTTTGGGTGAAGAAGGACTTCCTTTTATCCGTTTTAACCTGACTGCTCAGCAATTTCATTGAGTGCCCACGAGTTCTCGTATTGTGAGAAAGGGGAGAAAAGTACTTCTTTCTCTACCTTCTCTATCCCAGACATAATCTTGTAAACCTCTATCACGTCACCCTTCAGTCGACGTTTCTCCAAGCTCAAAAGCCCCAAGCGTTTTAACCTTTCTTCATAGGGGAAGTGTTCCAACCCTTTAAATCATTCCAGTTACCCTTTAACCATTCTAGTTGCCCTTTAATCCCTTGAATCATTCTAGTTGCCCTTTTCTGCACTTTCCCGAATGCTGTAATATCCTTTTTGAGGTGCAGTGACTGGAATTGTATGCAGTGCTCCAAATGAAGCCCTTTCTGAGTTGTGAGGACTTGAGAAGCTTCCGTTTCGGCTCACGGCTTCTCACAGACCAAAATGCCTTAAAAGCACGGGAGTTTCCACACAAGCCCAGCTGCAAAAGGCAATGTTCTTCTTTCACTGAATGCTGGCATGCTGGCAGCCAATGCAGAGAAGTGGTTGAGAGTGTTGGCCCATGATCTGGGAGTCCTGGGATCGAATTCCCATTCATGCCACAGAAGCCTGTTAGGTTACCGTGGACCAGTCATTCTCCCCCAGCCTAGCCTACATCGCAGGCCTGATGGGAGGATAAAATGCAGGAGAGGAGAACAGGGCAAGCTGCTTTTTAGGTCCCCACTAAGTTAAACATCAAGAGCCCCGTAGCGCAGAGTGTTAAAGCTGCAGTCCTGCGGTCCTAAGCTCTGCTCAAGACCTGAGTTCGATCCCCGGTGGAAGCTGGGTTTTCAGGTAGCATCTCGAGGTTGACTCAGCCTTCCATCCTTCTGAGGTCGGTCAAATGAGTACCCAGCTTGCTGGGGGGGAAGTGTAGATCAGGGATGGCCAACAGTAGCTCTCCAGATTTTTTTGGCCTACAACTCCCATCAGCCCCAGCCAGCATGGCCAATGGCTGGGGCTGATGGGAATTGTAGGCAAAAAAAACATCTGGAGATCTACCGTTGGTCACCCCTGGTGTAGATGACTGGGAAAGGCAAGGGCAAACCACCCCGTAAAAAGCCTGCCGTGAAAACGTTGTGAAAGCAACGTCACCCCGGAGTCAGAAATGACTGGTTTTTGCACAGGGGACCTTTCCTTTCCTTTCTGCATTAAATGTCAGTCTGTGACCCCTGCATGGAAACTTTCTGTAAGAACCAAGATTAAGCGGAAATTAAGACAACTGGGACCCAGGTGAGGGCTTTTTCATTTGCCTCCAGCCCAGCAATAGAACTCCTTCCTTTGGAGGAGAGGTTGGCACTGACTTTGCAGGCATTCTGTATTAACCTACATGCCACTCTTTTCTAGAAGGCCTTCAAAATCAGAGAGATGCTCACTGAGAAGCAGGACTTTTTTTCGTAGCAGGAACTCTGACCAAGAGAGAGATCTTGGGGTCGTGGTAGATAACTCACTGAAAATGTCAAGACAGTGTGCGATTGCAATAAAAAAAGGCCAACGCCATGCTGGGAATTATTAGGAAGGGAATTGAAAACAAATCAGCCAGTATCATAATGCCCCTGTATAAATCGATGGTGCGGCCTCATTTGGAGTACTGTGTGCAGTTCTGGTTGCCGCACCTCAAAAAGGATATTATAGCATTGGAGAAAGTCCAGAAAAGGGCAACTAGAATGATTAAAGGGCTGGAGCACTTTCCCTATGAAGAAAGGTGGAAACGCTTGGGAGTCTTTAGCTTGGAGAAACGTCGACTGCGGGGTGACATGATAGAGGTTTACAAGATAATGCATGGGACGGAGAAAGTAGAGAAAGAAGTCCTTTTCTCCCTTTCTCACAATACAAGAACTCGTGGGTATTCGATGAAATTGCTGAGCAGACAGGTTAAAACAGATAAAAGGAAGTACTTCTTCACCCAAAGGGTGATTAACATGTGGAATTCAGTGCCACAGGAGGTGGTGGCAGCCACAAGTATAGCCACCTTCAAGAGGTTTAGATAAAAATATGGAGCACAGGTCCATCAGTGGCTATTAGCCACAGTGTGTGTGTATATATAAAATTTTTTGCCAATGTGTGACACAGAGTGCTGGACTGGATGGGCCGTTGGCCTGATCCAACATGGCTTATGTTCTTATGTTCTCCTTTGCATATTAGGCCACACCCCCTGGAGTTTACAGTAGGCCCTGTAAGCTCTTGGAGGACTGGCTGCACCAGGGGTGTGTGGCCTAATATGCAAGGGAGTTTCTGCTGCAAAAAAAAAAAAAAAAAAGCCCTGCGGAGAATCATTCCCTTGTGTTTTACGGACAGTTCTTAATTTCTATTAATTTTGTGGTGCAGTTATGTGTTTTAACGGTGCAGATGTGCCTGGAGGAAAAAGTCATTCTCAAATACATCGGTCAAGCACAAACGCCGTAGTTGACGTCTGGCTGCCATTATGACTGTCTTACCCAAGGGTCCTCCATCTTTTTGAGCCTGGGAGCACCTTTGGAATTCTAACACAGTGTGGCGGGTGCAAACACAAAATGGCTGCCAAACAACGGTTGCAGCAACTTACCTTCAGCCACACGGAGGTGTTCCCCGAACTATGATGGCATTTGCTAAAGCAGTGTTTTAAAGCATCTGCACAGCCAATCATATCTCCAATGGTCAATCAGAAGCCCTGCTGGGCGAAAGCCCTACCTGGCCCCACCTACTTTCTAAAAAGTGACATACTAGAAAAGATCTCGGAGGGCATCATGGTGCCCGGGGGCATCACACTGGGGACTGCTACACTTGCCTATAAGCTGAATGTAGCCCAATCTGCAGACAACATAAACTGTTCAGCAAATACTACCTTGGGTAAGTTTTTTCCCTGCCTTAGCTGTTAAGCCGCAACCACATCTAAGCCAGCTACACACCCTGATACACAATCCAACACCTCTCCTCGCTACGCAAGCACATTAGAGAAGCCATGTTGGATCAGGCCAAGGGCCCATGCAGTCCAACACTCTGTGTTACACAGTGGCTGAAATCCAAGTGCCAACAGGAGGCCCACCAGTGGGACCAGAACTCCAGAAGCCCTCCCCCAGTGGCCCATCCCCACCACCAAGAAGACAGAGCATCGCTACCCAAGACAGTGTTCCACCCACACCTAGTGGCTAATAGCCACTAACGGACTTCTGCTCCAGATGTTCATCCAATTCCCCCTTCAGGCTGTCTATGCTTGCAGCCATAGCCACTTCCTGTAGAAGTGAATTCTACATTAATGACTCTTTGGGTGAAGGACTTCCTTCGCTTTGTTCTAAGCTTACCACTCATTAATTTAATTGAATGCCCATGAGTTCTCGTACGGTGAAAAAGGGAGAAAACTACGTCTTTCTAGATCTTCTCTATCCCATGCATAATTCTCTGTCACGTTACCCCTCACGTTACCCTTTTTTTCTCCAAGCTAAAGAGCCCGAACCTCTTTAAAGTTTCTTCATCTGTTATCACAACTTATTTCAAGACACAGAGCTTCACGCTAGCATATAACTCACTGATAACAATAACTGAAGCCAATTACCTTTCTGTTAAATACACGTTTTCTTCAATCAAGTCGAAGTAGCAGGGCATCTTCCCTTGTTTGGCAAACTCTTTCCAACGCTGCGGGTCCCTAAAGTCTTCCATAATACACAGCGGGCGAACCATCAAAGAGTCCTGAAGGAGAACGGGCACCTGCTCGCCCTCCGTCTTGACCTTCTTCCTTTCGTGGGATTCCCCGTCGCTCTCAGAGTCGCTCTCCAAGTCCTGCCTCCTTTTCTTCAGGGGCCCCCGCTCCTTCATATCGTTTTTACTCAAAGTCTTGACATAGTCTTTTCTCTCACTCGCAGCTGCTGGTTCTTTAGCTGAGTTACTGCTAATCTCGTGTGCTTGCACAGAACCCTTCTCTCTGGGGTCACGGGCTTGGAACTTACTTGACTGGTTGAGGAAGTAAGACTGGCTTTCATCCACCCAATGGTCAACTTCTTCGTATTCCTCGTGGTCTTCTGTTAGCGAATCGGGGACCTGCCCTTGGATTCTCTCGTAATGCATTCCGGAGGGCCTATTACTCAACCTTGGGTCCCAATACCCATTGTCTGGCCAGTAGTTATGGGACCCAACGTATGGCCCTGAACCTGGTGGGTAAACATACCCAGGGAAAATGCCATAGCTGCTGTCGGGCTGCTGGTATGTGCTGCTCGGTTTCTCCGGCTGCGAGAAGTCCCACCCCAAGTTCCCCAGGTCCTCTGCCGACCGGAAGCCTTCTTCTCTGGAGAAATCTCCTCCCGTGTCAGCTTGATCGCTGAAACCAGACTTCCCCTGCCTACTGTCTGGCTGGGAAACACTGGCTTGCTGTCGGCAAGTATTATCAGTCATCTCATAGTTCTTGTCAAAATATCGCAGTTCCTCTTGGTGTGGCGACTGAGGTACAGATATTGGCTCAGTTAATGCTGTCCTTTCGTCTGGCTGCAATTTGCTGGCGGAGTCCGACGCTAGCTCTGGCTGACTGGTACTGTCAACGCCATCGCTTTGAGGCTGGGAGGGACCCAGCAGAAGGTTATCAGGCTCTGTTCTACCGAGCTCCACAGATATCGCCAGGCTTCCCTCTGCACCTCTAGAAGGAACACACTTGCTTTCGTGTTGAGGACCGTTGTCCGACTCCACATCATCTTGTATTTCTTCATAATATGGCTTGCTGGATTCTGGCCTGCCATCTTCCCAGTGATCCGAATAGCGCTTGCCGCTTTGGCTGTTCCGAGAGGAAGAGGAGCTGCTCTCCTCCAGAGTTATCGTAGAATTCTTGGGAACGACCACGACTGACTGGAGGCGGTTCCTTGGAACGCTGCTGTCATCCGAATCAGATTCTTCCATATCGCTTTCTTCACTACCTGGTTCGCCTGCGCTTTCCGCGGTGTCGGAATAATCTTCGTTGTGCATGGAAATCAGTTCGGGAGTACTGCCACTGCTGTCGCATCCTGGGGCCTCAGTGATCATTTCCGTTTCTTCTACAGTCACAACAATATCGCACGATGGGGACAACGCTTCTGAGAAGATGGATTCCACCAACGAGTCATCTTTGCCCTTTGTCACTGAGGCGTCAGGACAACAGTCTTTCATGTCAGATGCGGTTCTTTCTTCAAGGGCAACCACATCTTCCCCTCTATCCGGCTCCTCTTTTTCCAGTTCTTCTACTGGCATCTCTAAGTAATAAGAATGCTCGTTTTTAACGGGCGATGTTTTTTCTACAACGGAGTCAACATGCTGAGCATCTATTTCAAGAGATACTTCAGGACATTCCACAAGTTCTTCCCTCTTTCTCTGCAAGGTTTTCTCCAACTGGGAGAACACATGTTCGGAAGGTGACTGTTGTGCAATAATCTGATTGTCTAACTTCACTTCCATAGAACACTCTTCTGCAGAAGCATCTCTGACTGGGCTACTCTCTGACAAGCTGAAACTTCTAGCGACACTTTTTTCACTTTCGGTAGCGGTTTTTGACAAGTCTTGATCCTCAGCATCAGCTTTTAACAAATTCTGATCCTCAGCATCGCTGCAGGTTTCTGTTTGTGGTTCTACATGAATATCCGTAAGAGATTCCTGAATAGCTTTTGTATCTGAAGGTTCAACTTCAATCTCAACTTCCGAATAATATAATGAAGGAGTGGCATCTGCTGAAAGGTAGCAAGGCGCTAGGTCTTTGGTTTTATTACCGGGATCTGTTAGGTCATCCACATTGGGTAACGTTTTCGAATGATTTACATTCACAATACAGGAGGGAACAAATTCATATTCGGAAAGAACCAGAACTTTTTTTTCTTTAAGCAAACTGTTGGATTCACAAGGAAGAATGGGGGAATCATCTAGCTCATGTCCTTTAGAAAGACACACAGTTTGCAGCCCATTAGATGACAATTCACCTGAACTAGAGCTTTTGACCTGAAGTGGTACTTCAGAACTATCTAAGCTATCATCTGAAGACATTATAACTGCCTCCACTTTGGAAGTACAGGATAATGCCACCTCTCTGGCCTTGTCTTCTGGCGACCCATTTATATTCAGTTCTACTGGAGAACAATTTCTTAAATTATCATGTTTTACCGTGACTAAAGACTCCCCTTCCTTAATACTGTCATGGCTATCCATTCCGACAAATTCAATAGATTTTGAAATAGGAGAACCCTCTTTTGACTCATCTAGCTTTTTGAAAGTAGGTGAATCATTTAGCTGACTTAACACTGAAACAATCCTTTCTGATTCTGGCTTCTGTGTAATCGTTTCTGCTTCACAGTTCTGTACACAAGGCGCCTCTGAGTCTACACAATTAGACTGTTCTCTGATTCCCTCAGGTTCTGTACAACAGAAAGAACTTTTAAATTTATCTGACTTTGGAGCAGATGACGACTTGGAAGAGGTGGACTTGTGACGGGAAGAAGTCACGCTACTGTCTGCTTTAGAGTGGGACGTTCCCTTCCGATGTCCCACATCACTCGTTGGAGAGCACCTCTTTGATACTTCACTTTCCGAAATCCTCTTGGATTCCCGGTCTGATTTTGTAGACCTCCCTTTTCTTTCCAAGTCGGTGTGAGAGGATTCTATCTTGCTATCTCGATCAGACTTGGAATAGGAGGAAGTCCTGGAGTCTCTGTGAGATGAGGAATGAGAGGATGTACGCCTTGAATCTGTTGATCTGGAATACGACCTCCAATATTCCTCTTCTGAATCTGAACTTTCTCTTGTCCTGCTATCCATGTAAGAACGAGAATATCGTGTCTTTTCTCTATATGGTGAGCTCCTATGGTACCTCCGGTCAGAGTCATAGTAATGAGACCGTTCGGATCTGGAATAAGAAGAACTGGTTCTAGAACCTCTGTCAGATCTAGAACGAGAACGAGATCTGCTCCGCCTCCTCCCTCTGTCAGATCTGGAACGGGAGGAAGAGTACCTAGACTCTCTCTCAGATCTGGAGTAACTGGAATATTTTTCATCTCTGTCCGATCTAGACCGCGATGAAGATTTTGTCTGCTCATCAGCTTTGAGAGAAGTGGAGCTCTTTCGTGAATCTTTTTCTTTCTCTGAGCTAGTGGATAATTTAATTTCATGGGACCTCTGACTTGAGGAAGTCCTCACAGAATCTTCATCAGATTCAGAAGCTGGCAGCGTGCCATCAGATTTCCTCTTAGAACTGTGTTTCTTAGAACTGGGAAAAGCACCCTTAGAACTGTCCAAAACTTCCTCCTCCTTCCCAGCACGGGACTCTCCTTTTGCTGGTACAACTTCTGCTTCTGCAGAAACAACTGGAACGAAATGTTCTTCTGAGCCATCCAACACAGTATTCTGTGTAGTACTTTGCTGGAAAGTTTTCTGTGATGAGGGTTCCTTTGTCATTCGGACAGCAGTTTCTACAGGTGATGGTGATGGAGGCGAAGCAGCTGTTGGTACTGCATCTGGAACTGGTGCAAAAGCTGCTGGGGTCAGTAAGGGTACAGGGGCAAGCAGTATTGGTGGAGGCGGCGGTGGTGGAGGAGGCGGCGGCGGGGGTGATGAGGGCACCTCCACTACTTCTGCTGGAACAGCTGGAGTGAGAGCCACTGTTGGGGATGCCACAACAGCTGGGGAAGGCTTAGTAGTCACATTCAGCAGATGCTTCTTGAAATGGATCTTGCCTAACTCTACCTTCGGTTTTGGCGGTGAAAATTCCTCTGCAGCTCCGGAAAAATCCCCAAGATCAAGTTTAATCTTGGAGGCCAGGTCAGTTTGAAGCGGTGCAGCTGCGGAGCTCGAAGTCTCGTTTTGTTTGTCATTTCCGAGGGCTGTCAGGAATCTGTTCTGCAAAGTCTTCTTGGTTAGACTGAAGCTGAAGGACACCTTTTGCCTGCCTTGCTCCTCTAGGTTAACTTTCGTCCGGGTGCCTTTGGGCAAGAAACGGCTCGATGCCACTCCTTTGAACACTGGCCCTTTGACAAAGCCAGGCTTCTGTACGTTTTCAGCCTTGCCCTGAAAACAAGAAAACAAGAAAGCAAAATCATGGCAGTTTACATAACCGACACTCATGATCATCAGGTTCAGGGATGAAGACAGACAAGGGAAGATGGCCAAAAAAGAGAACAGGGGTTCATAGTCAACAAGTTGCTTAGATCACTGAGCAATTCTACGCTGGAAGCCTTTATAAGAGTCAAGGAGTACCACCTGACCCATTCTGTCCAATGACTGTCCTCACTGATCTCCCAGCAGCTCCCTTATTTGGAAGAACCTCTGTCCGATAGCCCTTCAGTTCACAAGAATTCAAAGAGAGAACATGCACCAGCTCAAACTGTGGACTGGATTAAGAGGTCACAGTGTGAACGGCATGCAATGTACCACACTCCTGGTTGCCCCCTAAAATGCCGGCTATTTGAGACTTTTTTCCAGACTTTTGTTCTCTGCTTGTTCAGGCGATGCTAAATTAATCAAAGTCAGTGCTGCTGCTTTGAAAACTATTTCCTTAACGTTCAGCCCAGAGGGGAAAGGAGATACGATCATACCCACCTCGCTCTCTTCTTCTCTGTTGCAATCCAGTCAAGGCAGCATGCAAAAGAAACAGAGAAAGCATGAATACAAAGAGGAAAAGGAAGAACTTTGGTTCTTTGGCATAAACTCTGTCAGAGCGGGACAAAACTGGTAAGGTCTCAAAAGGAGTAAGCAGAGCTTTTATGTGCAAAGTCACGACATCCCCCATTGGATCCTGTGGGTACGAATTCTTCCAAGTTCCATTGTATTTAAGGTACATTTGGGAATGCTTCGGTGTCTCACAGCCCAGTATCTAAGATCCTGTTAAAATGAAGCGGGACAGGTATCCTGTTAAAATGGAGTGGCACAATCGCACGGAAGTCACATCCCCCCCAAAACAGGAGTACATCTTAATCCTTCCTGTCCTTACAATTTAACAGGGTTTTAGAAGTGAGGCACAGGCCAAAATATGCTCGCCACCTCCAAGGGGAAGAGGGAACAGCCCTATTTGATTTTGGAGATCAGCCGTTTTCCAGAATTCTCACATTCAACACACATTTATAGGGTAAACCTTGTTAAGGCAAGTCAGCTCATTGTGCATTATCCTCTCTCCACCCCGCCCCTAGCCACAGCGCTCGGTGAACGATTCAGCTTCTACTTTTATTAATGTATTAAGCTGACAGACGATTAAATTGTCAAGCAAGAAGTCATTGAAAAATTCAGTGCAGACAAGAGTATCCTCTAATGGGGTTAAGATTACTTCACGATCTCGACCCCGCTCCTAACCAGCCCGTTACTAACCCCCACCCCAAAATTAGCACAATCACAAGGAAGCCACACACCCCGATGGTACAAAGAAGTATGGATTCCAATACTCTTCAATCACACTTGATAACCGTTAAAACATGCATCGTTTCCTCAGATTCACAGTAAAGTGATGAGTCCCACATCATATTTTCGAGGAACCAAGGTTTCCCCGCACTGAGAGAATTATCTGCTGGGGACTACCTAGCATGGTCTGACCAAAAACACAGCCTCAAAATTCTGCAGAGCGCGTATCATCCACGTTATAGGTCACACAGCAGCCCACAAGGGGTAACCTTAAACCAGCAATACGATGAATAAGAGCAGCTTTTCTTATACATGTACACATACACTTCTCAAACATGAGAGTTATGGGAACAGAACCACCGTAGACTATTTGGATAAGGTTACATTTCTGTAGGTATCCTATTCACCCTAATTTCAACACCGGGGGAAGATCCAAGAGAATGCAGATTTACAGCAGGGATGGTTAAACTTGCTTAACGTAAGAGCCACACAGAATAACTGTCAGATGTTTGAGAACTGCAAGACATGTATAAGAACATAAGAGAAGCCATATTGGATCAGGCCAATGGCCAATCCAGTCCAACACTGTGTCACACAGTGGCCAAAAAAATTACACACACACACACATATATATATACACACACTGTGTATGTCAGATGTTTGAGCAGGGAGGGAGGAAGGGAGGAAAATATATAGAGTAGGAGGGAAGAGGTGGGAAGAAAGCAACTTTAACTTTAAATGCATTCTTCAAGCTGCCAACTGACATTGGAAAAAGTGCAGAAAAGGGCAACTAGAATGATTAAAGGGTTGGAACACTTTCCCTATGAAGAAAGGTTAAAATGCTTGGGGCTCTTTGGCTTGGAGAAACGTCGGCTGCGGGGTGACATGATCGAGGTTGACAAGATTATGCATGGGATGGAGAAAGCAGAGAAAGAAGTCCTTTTCTCCCTTTCTCACAATACAAGAACTCGTGGGCATTCAATGAAATTGCTGAGCAGTCAGGTTAAAACGGATAAAAGGAAGTACTTCCTCACCCAAAGGGTGATTAACATGTGGAATTCACTGCCACAGGAGGTGGTGGCGGCTACAAGCATAGCCAGCTTCGAGAGGGGATTAGATAAAAATATGGAGCAGAGGTCCATCAGTGGCTATTAGCCACAGTGTGTATATATATGTGTGTGTGTATATAAATATTTATTTGGCCACTGTGTAACAGAGTGTTGGACTGGATGGGCCATTGGCCTGATCCAACAGGGCTTCTCGTGTTCTTATGTGACACAGAGTATTGGACTGGATGGGCCATTGGCCTGATCCAACAGGGCTTCTCTTCTGTTCTTATGTGACACAGAGTGTTGGACTGGATGGGCCATTGGCCTGATCCAACAGGGCTTCTCTTATGTTCTTATGGGACACAGAGTGTTGGACTGGATGGGCCATTGGCCTGATCTAACAGGGCTTCTCTTATGTTCTTATGTGACACAGAGTGTTGGACTGGATGGGCCATTGGCCTGATCCAACAGGGCTTCTCTTATGTTCTTATGTGACACAGAGTGTTGGACCGGATGGGCCATTGGCCTGATCCAACAGGGCTTCTCTTATGTTCTTATGTAACACAGAGTGTTGGACTGGAGGGGCCACTGGCCTGATCCAACAGGGCTTCTCTTATGTTCTTATGTGACACAGAGTGTTGGACTGGATGGGCCACTGGCCTGATCCAACAGGGCTTCTCTTATGTTCTTATGTGACACAGAGTGTTGGACTGGATGGGCCATTGGCCTGATCCAACAGGGCTTCTCTTATGTTCTTAAGTGATTTAAAGAGACAAATGCCTTTTCCAAGCGAGCCAATAGGGTGGGGGGAGGGAGCTTCGAGAGCCGCACAATATGTGCGAATGAGCCGCGTGGCTCCCGTCGCAGTCTGCCCCCCCCCCCCCCCGATTTACAGCAAACTGGCAAACGTATTGCCAGATCAAGTTCTAGCCACACAACTGCACTGGAAGAGAAGTAGCATGCTGGGTATACGGCAAAATTCTAGTTGAGCTACTGAGCAAGGAAGATGAGAACACTGCTTTTGTACATTAACAAATTACAGATTACATTTTTTAAAAAGCTGTCCTGAGTACTTGGTGTGATTTGTTATTTTACTATCCAAATCGTCATGGGACGGAGCTTTTTAATGCCAATGGGCTTCTTCCCTGGCAGGCTGAGAATATAAAAGGTGGCCCAGAAAGAAGCCAAAGTAAACAAGAACTGCCGTGCTGGAAGTCTAACAGCGCCAGCCCCAGGCTGCGGAACTGCAAAAGTGCTCTGCTAACCAGATCCAACTCAAGCGGCTCTCTTGCAGCTTGGCTCAGAGCCGACAGGTGGAACCGAAGAGGCCTGCATTTGCCGGCAGTGCTGCTAGCTGGGTACAAGCTGAACAGCCCCTTGGGCACTGCCAGTGCCATTTGGTTCAGCTGCCTCGTGGCCCCTAGCAGCCCTCCTGAGCAGCGGCTTCCTGGGAACTTCCCCAGTTAGCTGAAGGACCGATACACACGCGGCTACCTCAGTGCAGTATTCTAGCTGATCAAGGATCACCTAACGAACATGACAACGTAACAGGATTAACGTGGAATCAGATTTGGTTAACGTGATGGCATCGCTGGGAGGGGGGCACCCTTCCCCTGCCCACTCTACGAATTGAGGGTGGAGAAGAGGACATGCGTCGCTGTTGCCAGGCAATTCAGCACGTCCACGTCACACCAACATCTTTGTTGCCTCTTAACACCAACATACTCCCAAGATCAGTCCAGCATTCCCACAAGAACTATTTTCTGCCCCAGCTAGCTAACTAGGTCACCTCGAGGTTAGACTACTGTAATGCCCTCTACATGGGGCTGCCCCTGTACCGAACTCGGAAACTGCAGCTAGTGCAGAACGCAGCAGCCAGACTGTTAATGGGACTACCTCGGTGGGAATGTGTACGGCCAAGGCTGCGGGAACTGCACTGGCTGCCAATTGCATATCGAGTCCGTTACAAGGTGCTGGTTATTACCTTTAAAGCCCTATATGGCCGAGGACCTGCCTACCTTAGGGACCGTCTCTCTCCATAGGTTCCCCAGAGGGCACTGAGATCTAGTTCGCAAAATCTTCTGAAAATCCCTGGGCCAAAGGAAGCTAAGTTAAAAACAACTAGGGAGCAGGCCTTCTCGATAACGGCACCCCAATGGTGGAACCAGCTGCCAGAGGAGTTGCGGGCCATGTGGGATTTTAACCAGTTCCGTACGGCTTGTAAAACCGCCCTCTTTCAACTAGCCTTTTAAGTTGACCTTAGCAGTTACATCAAGCCATCTTTATATATACTGAGTTTGTAGCACTGTTAAGTTTTACTGGATTTTAGACTATTTATATAATTTAATTAATGTATGAACAGTTTTATATTGTTATTGTTTGATTTTATTGTTGTTGTATCACGGTGTGTACCATGTCCTGTAAGCCGCCCTGAGCCTGCCTCGGCGGGGAGGGCGGGGTATAAAAAAAATGTCTTATTATTATTATTATTAGCTACAGACATTTTAGTCTCTTGTCATTCTGTAATTTTAGATTTTATATATTTTAATTGTTTTTCACTGTTGATTGTTTTTATGATTTAACCCACCCTGAGCCTGTTCTACGGGAAGGGGGAGGGGGGGATAAAAACGGAATAAAATAAAAGTAAAATCTATAGCAAAAAGACTGTATCCCATTCTTTCCCCCACAGCATAGTATAGTGATTAGGTTGGACTAGGACCTGGGAGACCTGGGTTCAAATCATACCACGGGTGATTCTGAGCCAGTCACGCACTCTCAACCCAATTTACCACCCAGGGTTGTTGCTGCAAGGACAAAAGAGAGAAGAGGAGGACAACATAAGCTGTTTTGGGTTCCCACTGGAGAGAAAAGCAGATATAAGCGATGTAAATCTGAAAAGAGCTTTTTAGCCTTTCACAAATTTGTGAGAAAAATTCCCACAAAAAGAAAGATTGCTTTAAAAAAAAAAAAGAGGCTTGGAACTTTTCACTAGTGAAATGTGTGTGAGAGACACAATCGTGTTTTTGTTCTGAGCGGAAAAGAACAGATGAAGCACACACAAGTACTCAAACAGGGACTCAGATCATGCAGCAGTCATGACCCACGGGCCACAGATAGCTCTGCAATGCACAAAAAAATCCTCACTTTACACAGATGACAGCAAAGGTTTCAGGAACCTATTAATCCATGTTGGCAAAAATGTTGGCAATATGACAAGGCAACCTTGCCAAAAACATTACAACAAAGATGCACCAGCCCTGATTAGAGTTTTAAAGACCCAAGAGATTAGACAGGAAATGGCTGAATATTCCCAACAATTTTATTGGGTCATCAAGGAATGGCTGTCAAATTAAATCTAGACCCTTGAACACGGTGCACTTTCATAGATACGATTCTACATAAACCATGCTTTGAAAACATGGCATCATCACTCAACCAACCTGCTCTCAGAATAATCACAGCTCGTTTTTTTGGCAAACAAATGTTTGGTCCTCTGGAAATGCAGCGAAATGCAAAATAAAATCCTCTTTGCTAGGGCATCTGGGATTTCAACATACGGAAAGGAAAATAATCACTGAGATACGGAATAACCTTGGGATGGTCAGTGGTGGTAGAAAGTGCTGTCAAGCCACAGGTGACTTATAATAATAATAATAATAATTTTTTATTTCTATCCCGCCCTCCCCGCCGAAGCAGGCTCAGGGCGGCTCACAGCATAAAACACACATTACAACAGTTGCAATTATAAAACACGGTTAAAACAATTACAAAATATTAAAATTCACATAATAATATGGCGTTATAACAGATTTCAATAAATTTCAGCAGTAAAAACATTTCAAGAGTAAAAGCATTTCTAGCAGCATATCTAGTTTTGTCACAGTTTTCCACTAATTTTCGCTAGTTGAAGGCCATCCTGAAAAGGTGGGTCTTACAGGCCCTACGGAATCCCTCTAAACATCGTATGGCCCTCACCTCCTCAGGAAGTTGGTTCCACAGTAGTGGAGCAGTAATAGAGAAGGCCCGATCCCGGGTGGCTTTCAGTCTGGCCTCCCTTGGCCCAGGGATATTCAGCTGGTTTTTCCCAGATGACCTCAGTGCCCTCTGGGGCTCATATGGGGAGAGACGGTCCCTTAGGTAGGTAGGTCCCCGGCCATATAGGGCTTTAAAGGTGATAACCAGCACCTTGTAGCGAACTCGGTATGCCACCGGCAACCAGTGCAGTCCGCGCAGCACTTATGGTGACCCTGTAGGATTTTCAAAGCAAGAAATGAACAAAGGTGGCTTGCCGTTGCCTTCCTCTGTGGTCTCCCGTCCAAATACTAGCCAGCACCAAATACTGCTCAGCTTCTGAGATCTGGAGATAACCAGGTCAAAAATACTAAATACAACAATTCAATGCACTTTCATATATTACAAATCATACGACAAAAACTACTTGAGCTAGTTAACAGTTACAATACTCGTATCAATCACAACAAGGTATCAAGTACAAATTAAACCGTATCGCAAATTCAGTCTCTCTTTCTTTAAGATATGGAGTCCACAATGGATGAAGTACCTGACAGGTGCAGACAATTTTCTTCAGAATTAGAATAAACTTCAGAATTAAAGTGACACGCTTCCTAGATAAAAATGGGGGGTGTTTCAGTAGATCCTTCGTCTGGCAAATTAATCGCTTCTCTGGAACCAGTGCTCCGTGCACGAAACACAAAGGCAATAGTCAATTTCATTCACCGGGCACAAACGGTTCTCCTATTTGCAGCAAAAGCCGCACCTTTCCATTAACTAACAACCTGGAACCAAGCGGTACAGACACAAAAGGTCAATGGTCAATTTCCTTTGGCGCAGCTTCTGAGATCTGACAAGATCCAGCCAGCCCAGACCATCCACATCAGGGAAACATTGATTTGGTGGTGGAAAGTGCCATCGAGTTGCAGCCAACTTATGCTCTCCTTGTAGGGTTTTCAAGGTAAGAGATGAACAGACGTGATTTGCCATTGCCTGTCTCGGAGAAGCAACCCTGGTCTTCTCATTCAAAGACTACCTGGCGTTGATACTGCTTTAGAGCTTCTGAGATCTGACGAGAATGGGTCAGGCCTGGGCTATCCAGGTCAGGGTGGGACTGTCAATACCATGTACTAAAAATTCTCCATATTCCTGTGCAAACCTTTGGAGGAAAAAGCCTTCTCTTTGCCCAGAGATGGCAGGTGAAGGAAGCCACACAGGGGCAGCACGCAGCAACACCGGTTACAAGCTATGGCACCAGCACACCCAGGTTCCAGTAAGCGACACCCATATGTTCTAGAATCAAGAATGCCAGACGATGATCACATTTTGACACTGTCAGCTTTCAGAAGGCATTATGGAAAAAAACCTCAACTGACTTTGTAGGATACAGGTTCCTCAGCCTATGTGAGAACACAGAGAGGTGCCAGAACCGCAGGGCAGCCAGTTTCAGCACATGCCGCTCCAAAGATCTGGCAGAATGTCATGATAAAATCCCATATTATGGTAGACAGCAATTAGGACCAGAGCATAAACACTAAACGTATGAACAGTGAATGGGAATAGAACTTGAATGGTCAGTCATAACAAAAAGTAATCGAAGTCATGATGAAACATCAAGAAACCTGAGAATACAAACAAACCAAAAATATCTTTACAGGGGATGGCAAAGTTAGCAACTGGATTTGATCTGTGCATTTATTTCCTTTGTTTGGAAGACCCAAAACCTTGTTTATGATAAAACTTCCAGAACATACACTTCTACTGATTTAAAGTCTTCAATGTGTCTGTCTGTCTGTCTATCTAAAAATCTGATACATTACCATACAGTGATATGGGGTGGGAAATTTTCTGGTGCTACGTTTTTCCATGGAAAAATTGCCACCCCACATATGTCAATATAGTCTGTTTATCTATAGTTGTCACTGCTGTTGTTCTGCAGATCAATAATGTTCAATGGAATATGAAACTTGAACAAATTCTCGTACTTTGTGATGCCGTAGCTGCCTCCTTTTGCTGGCATTAGTTACATTCCGCTAACATTATTTAAAAACTAGAATCAGAAACATTTCCGGAAAATGTTCCGATTCAAATTTTCCCAGAAAACCCACATCGTTGTCAGTACAGATTACATTATAAGGAGTTATAACAGCAAGCAAGGAAATGTTCTTACACACACGTAATGCATTTACTAACATGGTGTTCTTTTACAACCAAAACTATTTCCTTGCATGAAAAATTAATTCCTTATTTAGAAACGCGTTTCCTTTTATTAAGCTGAAGCTGACTCAAACGAAACAAATAAATTGGATGTATAGAAATGCAGCACGTATTAACTTAATTATGTAAGTAAGCCAACCTTTCATCTTAATGCTGAATATACAGTACTCCAAAGCTGATACACAAAATCCACTATGGTATGGTGATGCATCAGATTTTTAAAAACCTATAGCAAGAAGACTATACCGCAGTGCTCACAAATAGATACTGATAAACCGCCTTTATTATAAAATCCTTCTTATAGCACCTTTTATGTAGTTTAAATTGTTATGTTTTTATTCTTTTATCATTGCAATTTAAATTGCTTTACCATGACCGTTAGCCACCCAGAGTCCACTCGCGGAGTGGGCAGCATATAAATCTAAAGTAAATGCATCAAATAAATAAAAACAGATACCTGAGATTTACCATTGCCTGCCTCTACTTAGAGACCCTGGACTTCCATGGTGGCCTCTCATCCAAGTGCTAATCGCAGCTGCTCCTGCTGAGGTTCTGAGATCTGATGAGGCTGGGCTATCCTGGGCCAACCAGGTAAAGGCAAGAGATGTTCAGAGGTGGTTTGCCATTACCTGTTCAGAGGTGGTTTGCCATTACCTGTCACACCCCAGACTACCTTGGGGGCCAACCCAGTTTAGCTTCCAAGATCTTACAAGACCACGCCAGCCCTATTTTTGTGTAGCTACCTTAACTGGATCTGTGCACTGGACATATGAACATATGAAGCTGCCTTCTACTGAATCAGACCCTTGGTCCATCAAAGTCAGTATTGTCTACTCAGACTGGCAGCGGCTCTCCAGGGTCTCAAGCTGAGGTTTTTCACACCTATTGCCTGGACACTTTTTTGGAGATGCCAGGGGACCCTCTGTTTCCCAAGCAGATGCTCTACCACTGAGCCACTGTCCCTCCCCATTCCCCGAGCTAGCTCCATTTCTAAAACCGAACTGTACTTACAGACCTACAAAAAAGAGCCGCAGTTTTCTTATCGGTAAAGCAACCAAGCTGTACTGGTAAATAAACAGCGAGTCCAACGTCCCAGACTTTGGCAAGTCTTCAGGCAGGTAATTCTTTAACTATCATTTGGCCATAAAAGTTTTAATGGACGCAAGCAAAGAATATTTCACTGCAGGAAGAACTGCATCCTTTGCCATGCCAATAACCACTGACTTTTCAAGGGTGGGGGCAACCTGGCAGGAAACAAGCAGGCTTCAATCACTCATGTTCCCCTAACGCAGATTTTCACTGGGAAGTTATGATGAAGGCCGACCACATTAGACAAAATTACAGATCCCCCATCAGGACAAGCGGTGCAGGCAAACTTGCACGAAACGAAGGGAGACCAAGAGTTGCTCCGCATCATAAATAAGAGATTACTAAAAGTCGCAAGCAATAAAGTCTTACCGTAATTAAATTTTAGCTTTTAAATGATCATCGCTGTCACTCAGCTACTGACAGATGTAGCTATTAGTTCCGGGAGTTGTTCAAAAAAAAGAAGAAGCCAAAATGTCTTTAAAGTTTTATCATGTTTGGATAATTACCCTCTAGAGCGCCCGAAGATAAAATTACTGCTAGTTTTCGGGATTAAGTAAAATGAATGGCAAGCTAATTTACTACGAGCAATTATATAGTTGGTGATGCGGGTACTGCTGGCCCCAAAAGGATGCCCTTGTTTCCAAAAGCAAAAATCTCCTCGGCTGTACTGGGAAAGGCAGGAAGGCAAATGGACGGCAGGAAAAGGAGGTTAAGGGCGGCTTCGTGGCACAGAGTGGTAAAGAAACAGTCCTGCAGTACTGCGGTCTGAACTCTCTGCTCGCGACCTGAGTTCTATTTCGGCGGAAGCTGGATTCAGGTAGCTGGCCCAAGGTTGACTCAGCCTTCCATCCTTCCAAGGTCAGTCAAATGAGTCCCCAGCTTGCTGAGGGGAAAGTGTAAAACACTGGGGAAGGCAATGGCAAACCACCCTGTAAAAAGTCTGCTGTGAAAATGTTGTGAAAGCAACGTCACCCCCGAGTTGGAAACAACTGGTGCTTGCACAGGGGACCTTTCCTTCCCTTTTAGCATTCAGCAGCCCCGTGGCGCAGAGTGGTAAAGCAGCAGTACTGCAGTACTATGGTCTGAACTCTCTGCTCGCGACCTGAGTTCTATTTCGGCGGAAGCTGGATTCAGGTAGCTGGCCCAAGGTTGACTCAGCCTTCTATCCTTCCAAGGTCAGTCAAATGAGTCCCCAGCTTGCTGGGGGGAAAGCGCAGATGACTGGGGAAGGCAATGGCAAACGACCCCGTAAAAAGTCTGCTGTGAAAACGTTGTGAAAGCAACGTCACCCCAGAGTCAGAAATGATTGGTGCTTGCACAGGGGACCTTCCCTTCCCTTTTAGCATTCAGCAGCCCCGTGGCGCAGAGTGGTAACGCAGCAGTACTGCAGTACTGTGGTCTGAACTCTCTGCTCACGACCTGAGTTCGATTCTGGCGGAAGCTGGATTCAAGTAGCCGGCCCAAGGTTGACTCAGCCTTCCATCCTTCCGAGGTCGATAAAATGAGTCCCCAGCTTGCTGGGGGGAAAGCGTAGATGACGGGGGAAGGCAATGGCAAACCACCCCATCAAAAGTCTGCCGTGAAAACGTAGTCGGAAACGACTGCTGCTTGCACAAGGGACCTTTCCTTTCTTATTGAAAAGTAGGTAGTATTCATGATAGCAGCCTGGTAGCTCAGCATAGCCTGATCTTGCCAGGCTTGGAGGCTACGAACGGCTGGCCACAGAAAGGCCCTGGATGGGAGGAAGCCCGGAGCTGCTACGCATTGGCAGGCTGTGGGAAAACCCCTCGGAACATCTCTGGCCTTGAAAACACCCAAGAACGGTCATCGTAAATTGTCTGCGGTTTGACAGGTCCTCCAACCGGATTGTCCGGCATCATCCGATCTTGGAAACTAAAGAGAGGGGAAACCACCGTGGAAAGTCCAGGGATGCTACACAGAGAAAGACAATGGGAAACCACCCCTGAATGGTTCTTGCCTTGAAAGTCCCAGGATTCCAGGGTCACCGTGAACTGGTTGTGACTTGACGGCACGCCGTTTCCTATTTACACCAACGGCTGGCGTGCACAGCTGCTACCAAAAGCGAAAGGTCACGCACGGCCCTGATAACAGACAGGAAACCCAAGTGCAGAGACTTGAACGCTAGTTAGGGTCCTGCGAGAGCTCATACAGTTCCGCAGGGCCTGTAAGACAGCACTCTTCCACCGGGCATTTGCAAACTAGACTGCTGGCCACGACAGTTCTCAGGAAACATCTGGACCGCCTCTTGCAAGCCACTCTATAGCAGCAGCAGAAAGGACCATCTAAGGCTAACCTATGGAGAACATAAATCTGAAAGTAAGTTCATAGCATCAAAATGTTAATCTTCTGTGTTTTAAAATTGTTTTATGGTTTTTATGTCCCATTATATGCCAGTTTGGTGTAGTGGAGAAGTGTGCGGACTCTGATCTGGGAAAACCAGGTTTGATACCCCACTCCTCCACTTGCACCTGCTAGCATGGCCTTGGGTCAGCCATAGCTCTGTTAGAGGTTGTCCTTGAAAGGGCAGCTGCTGTGAGAGCCCTCTCAGCCTCACCCACCTCACAGGGTGTCTGTTGTGGGGGAGGAAGGGAAAGGAGATTGTGAGCCACTCTGAGACTCTTCGGAGTGGAGGGCGGGATATAAATCCAATATCTTCATCTACCTCACAGGGTGTCTGTTGGGGGGGGGGAGGAAGGTAAAGGAGATTGTGAGCCCCTCTGAGACTCTTCGGAGTGGAGGGCGGGATATAAATCCAATATCTTCATCTACCTCACAGGGTGTCTGTTGTGGGGGGGGGGGGGGAGGAAGGTAAAGGAGATTGTGAGCTGCTCTGAGACTCTTCAGAGTGGAGGGCGGGATATAAATCCAATATCTTCATCTACCTCACAGGGTGTCTGTTGTGGGGGGGAGGAAGGGAAAGGAGATTGTGAGCCGCTCTGAGACTCTTCGAAGTGGAGGGCAGGATAGAAATGGAAGTAAATAAATAAATAGTCCTCGGTATCTCTTTTTTCTCCTTGTTCTTCAGCGACTCTTTGTGCTGGTCTTGCCATCACGGCCCATCCCATTTCTAATCGACACATCATCCCCTCACTCTGCCCACTCAGCCTTGATCTAAATAGTTCAAAAATGTAAATCTCTGGAAAAAGAAAGACGTTGGGTGGGCTATGCCAATGCATAGCTCAGGCAGATATGCAAAACCTACTCCGAGTACATTATTTAGAGAAGGTGGGTGGGGGAATAATCCATTTACAGAAAGCCTTCTCCATCTAGCGACACCTCTTAGAAATGGAAAACGAGCTCGGAAACGGAGGCTCTTTAAGCCCAGTTTGGCAGATAAAGATCAGAAGTGAAATACAGGAAAAAGGGAAGCTTTAAGGAGGAAAAACTGGTCTGGTAACATCAGTACATGTTCAAAAATATCAAGGCAGATCAGTTTAGGTGTGTTAAGGTGTGCTAGAATGATTCCAGAAGAGAGAGATTTATATGGAACATAAACCTTCCTTTTCTGAGTTTAATTCTGTATTTGTTTTGAAATGTGCTGTAAGCTGGCTTGGCCCAGGCAAACCTAATCTTGTCAGATCTTGGAAGCCAAGTACGATTGGCCCTTGTTCGTCTTGGATAGGAGACCATCATGGAAGACCAGAGTTACTACACAGAGGCAGGCAACGGGAAACCACCTGGGCTCACCTCTTCCCTTAATCTGAGTGTCCCAGACTAGCCCTGTCCCATCAGATCTCCACTTAATACTTGTACAAGAGACTACCAAGGAAGTCCACGGTCACTATGCAAAGGCAGACAACAGCCAACCTCCTCTGTTCATCTTTTGCCTTGACCTAGAACAGGGGTGGCCAAACGTGCGTGATGTAAGAGCCACATAGAAATGAGATGTTTGAGAGCCGAAAGACATGAACGTCAGATGTCTGAGAGCAGGAAGGAAGGAAGGCAAATAGATGAAGGGAGAGAGGCAGAAAGAAAGCAGCTTTAAATGTATTTTCCAAGCTGCCAGCTGACTTGGCTTGGAGAGGTGATTTAAAGAGAGATGCCTTCTCCAAGTTGGCAGATGGAGTGGTGGGGCCTTCAAGAGCCACACAATATGTGTGAAAGAGCCACATGTGGCTCCTGAGCCACAGTTTGGGCACCCCTGACTGAAGCAGGGTCAGCCCTGGTTTGTACTTGGACAGGAGACAAAACAGAGGCAAGCAGTGGCAAATCAGCGCCACTCTTCTCTCAATTTGACAACCCTATGGGATTGCCATAAATTGGCTGCAACGTGATTGTACTTTCCACCAGCAGGATGGCTTTGGAACCAGATATTCACAGGTGGGATATAAAGAGCTCTCTGTGTCTCTATCCCAAAGGGTGATTAACACATGGAATTAACTGCCACAGGAGGTGGTGGCAGCTACAAGCATAGCCAGCTTCAAGAAGGGATTGGATAAACATATGGAGCAGAGATCCATCAGTGGCTCCTAGCCACAGTGTAGTGTTGGAACTCTCTGTCTGGGGCAGTGATGCTCTGTATTCTTGGTGCTTGGAAGGCGCAAAAGTGGGAGGGCTTTTGGTGTCCTGGCCCCACTGATGGACCTCCTGATTTCACCTGGGCTTTTTTGGCCACTGTGTGACACAGTGTTCGACTGGAAGGGCTATTGGCCTGATCCAACACAGCTTCTCTTATGTTCTTATGTGACACAGAGTGTAGCACTGGAGAGGCCATTGGCCTGATCCAACATGGCTTCTCTTATGTTCTTATGTGACACAGAGTGTTGGACTGGATGGGCCATTGGCCTGATCCATCAGGGCTTCTCTTATGTTCTTATGTGACACAGAGTGTTGGACTGGATGGGCCATTGGCCTGATCCAACAGGGCTTCTCTTATGTTCTTATGTGACACAGAGTGTTGGACTGGATGGGCCATTGGCCTGATCCAACAAGGTTTCTCTTATGTTCTTATGTGACAGAGTGCTGGACTGGATGGGCCATTGGCCTGATCCAACAGGGCTTCTCTTATGTTCTTCTGTGACACAGAGTATTGGACTGGATGGGCCACTGGCCTGATCCAACATGGCTTCTCTTATGTTCTTATGTGACACAGAGTGTTGGACTGGATGGGCCATTGGCCTGATCCAACAGGGCTTCTCTTATGTTCTTATGTGACACAGAGTGTTGGACTGGATGGGCCATTGGCCTGATCCAACAGGGCTTCTCTTATGTTCTTATGTGACACAGAGTGTTGGACTGGAGGGGCCACTGGCCTGATCCAACAGGGCTTCTCTTATGTTCTAGGCATGTGGCTCTAAACAGCCCTCTGAATCTCTATGCACATAGCTCTAAAAGCCAGCAACAGCCCTTTCTAAATAATTTACACACACATTCTTCAGCAAGAGTTTGATGACCTGTGCTTATCACTCATATTTGAACAAAGGAAACCTTTGGGGAGAAGCATCATCCAACTGCACATATGAAAACAAACACCTCCCCCCCGCCCCCAAAACACTAAGCAAAGATTGTGAGGCCGCTTGCCCCTTGAATAAAAACGGCTTGTTTGCATAACGCTGCAGGTTAAACGTGATCTTGCTTCCTCATTCATTGCAAGCTCTTGAGAGCAAGCATTCACAACAATTTTGTTGAAAGAAAGCTGCGACTCAGAGGCCAAACAGCCCTCGCTAGGAGACACCTCTTGTGTCAACTTGGCTACAACAGCTTCTCCACCAGACCTGCAGAGACCTTTGCCCCTGCAAGGCTGAGAAAAGGACATGCCCTTTTCTTGGGTAGCAGTTAGAGCTACTTGTATGTCAGCGTTGGAGCTTTAGCATCCATCCTCCAGGGTTTGAGGAGATGGGGGGACAAAACTTCTTCACAAGCTTATCAACAAACACAAGGCAACTACCAAATTCCACTCCAGGCAACAGGACAGTTATCAAAGATTTCAGGTTTTCACGGCTGGTAACATCATTAGGGTTTGTAGAATCTTTCGGGCTCAAGTGCCGTGTTCTACTGGAGAAAGTTTTCCTTCCAGACGTTTCGTTCTCGGCTACGGAGAACATCCTCAGTGGCGTTGCAGTCGGAGCATGCGCTCTGACCTTCTTGGCTGCTGTGCGTTGAGTGAGGCCAGGG
Source organism: Heteronotia binoei (assembly GCF_032191835.1). NCBI lineage: Eukaryota > Metazoa > Chordata > Lepidosauria > Squamata > Gekkonidae > Heteronotia > Heteronotia binoei. The sequence continues at coordinate 3,665,808 of NC_083232.1, read as the reverse complement.
CTGCTGGAGAGCTGCTATTTCTAGGCTAGAGGGGGTGTGGTGAAAGGGTTCAACCAGCACATTCCACAGAACAATCAGCACAGTCAACAACCATCTGCCTTTTCTTCACACCCCTTCCAACCCTCCCAGCAATTAACACAGAACAATGGTCACATTCAACAGCCAGTTTCCTTATCACTACCCTTCCAGGAAGCCCCACCAAACAATGGGCACATCCACAAACCTATTGCCCTTTCACCGCACCCCCTCCAGCCTAGAAATAGCAGCTCTCCAGCAGCCCTGGCCTCACTCAATGCACAGCAGCCAAGAAGGTCAGAGCGCCTGCTCCGACTGCAACGCCACTGAGGGTGTTCTCCGTAGCCGAAAACGAAACGTCTGGAAGAAAAACTTTCTCCAGTAGAACACGGCACTTGAGCCCGAAAGATTCTACAAACCCTAATAAACAGGACAGTACTATTCAATCCATGGACGTCGTAGTAAATATGAACTACTGTGGCAAGTTCCATCAGAAGTCACTCTGCTGCCACCACAGCTGTGGAAAGGTTCACAGGGCGAAATATTCAAAACCGGTTCATTCAACCAAGCTGCACAAAGGAAGAGGAGGCCATGCATTCTTTCACATGACAGTTTTGCTATGTCAATTACATATGTCTTTCCACCATCTCACGGTTGCCTTATCACCCAACAACCTCCTCCTCTCATCTCTTTCTTTGGCCAGTGCCACACTGCTACAATCCGCCAGCTTTAAAAGGGGATTGGATAAAAATATGGAGCAGAGGTCCATCAGTGGCTATTAGCCACAGTGTGTGTATATATATATTGGCAACTGTGTGACACAGAGTGTTGGACTGGATGGGCCACTGGCCTGATCCAACATGGCTTCTCTGATGTTCTTATGTGACACAGAGTGTTGGACTGGATGGGCCATTGGCCTTATCCAACATGGCCCCTCTTATGTTCTTCTGCGACACAGAGTGTTGGACTGGATGGGCCATTGGCCTGATCCAACAGGGCTTCTCTTATGTTCTTATGTGACACAGAGTGTTGGACTGGATGGGCCATTGGCCTGATCCAACATGGCTTCTCTTATGTTCTTAACTTCGAATTTTGCACACCCAGAATCACAGAAGCCAACGGACCACTTCCAAAATTATTTTCCCCAACCCAACTACATTCTAAAAATAAGTTGACAGAAATCAACCCCAGGTCTTTGAAGTACAGCACTTCCAGATTTCCTGAATATTCCTGGCACTACCAGCTGCCGCAGCAGAATGCCACGCTAACCATCCAAATCTGTGCAACAGTGAAAATCAGGCAAACTGTTCTCCTGGATCAAGGCATACTGACATGCTTTAGGGAAAAGCCTCCAGAGCACCCAGAAAGGTCAGAGCGCTGCAGCTCTAGATAAGGGGAAAAACACAGGATCATCAACTGTTAATGCTACTCTTCGGCACTGGAAACGGTTGCTGCAGATACAACGGAACAAAATCCCTCCAGCTGTGAAATGGCACCACCGAGTCAACCCCTCCCCAAACATATTCTGGGTCTCCACATGCAAATAAAAAACCCTACACAAACTGGAACAAGTGAGATTTGCAGAAGTAGACTGCATTAAGAAGAGGGCGGGATATAAATAAAATTTAATAATAATTATTAAAACTACCGGCTTCCTGAGCACCGTGACCCTAGAGAAGTGGCGTTTGCATGGCATCCCCATTTATACAGACTTCCCCTTCTTCAGTCGTTCAACCTCTTCACTGGCAGTTACGGCAGACAATATTGAGCCAAACGAAGCAACAGCTTAACTTGGTGTAAAGCAGCTGCCTATCTTCACACACATTCACACCTTCTGGGCACAGTGCTGCAGTTGATCTATAAGGCCTTACAAGGCTCCAAACTGACAGATCTTCAGCACTGTGTCTCGTGGGGCTCCCTGACAGACCAAAAGGCACTCACAGTCCTACTAGCAGTGAAATGAGGGATCTGGACACTTTTGGTGATTACTCCCAAGCTATGAATTCCTTTCTTGAAGTTCTCCAGAACAGACATTAAGACTTCCCCAGTTAGGAAAGAATTAAAAAAATAAAAAATAAAGAAGGATTTATTTTAGCGGGCCGTTTGAATAACGCATTTTTACGGATCTGTTTTAGTAGCTGCGTTTTAACGCCTAAATGCCTCCAGGGTTTTTAGCTGCACAAACCTGTTCTAACCCTGTTACCTGCCTTTGTCCTATTTGTTTAGAAGACGGGCTTATAGACGCTGTTAAATAAAATAAACAAATGCAAACTGTTATCTGCCTTAAAGTCATGGGCAACATGAAGGCAATGAGCCAAAACGGAAATACAAGGAGTTTTGCTAGTCCTGTCTGCAAGCACACTGGCCTGGATGTACGAAACTAGCTCAATCTCATCAGAATTCCACCACCGCAATCTCATCAGAACACTAAGCACTGTCAGTCCTAGTTAGCACTTGGGTAAAGCTGCAGGACTGCAGTCGGAGGCCTCTGCTCACGACCTGAGTTCGATCCCGGTGGAAGGTGGGTTCAGGTAGCTGGACCAAGGTTGACTCAGCCTTCCATCCTTCCGAGGTCGGTCAAACTAGGACCCAGCTTGCTGGGGGGAAAGTGTAGACGACTGGGGAAGGCAATGGCAAACCACCCCGTAGAAAGTCTGTCGTGAAAACGTGAAAGCAACGTCACCCCAGAGTCGAAAACGACTGCTGCTTGCACAGGGGACTACCTTTACCTTTTAGAAGACCACTAAGAAATTCAGGCTGCTCAGAACCAGGTGATAGAAAACCACCTCTGTTCATCGGCACCAACCTGAATGGCCCAGGGTAGCCTGATCTCACCGGCTCTTGGAAGCTACTCAGGGTTAGGTCTTCTTAGGACTTGGATGAAGACCATCATGGAAGTCCAGGCAGGCAAGAGCAAAACACCTCTGGATGTTTCTTGCCTTGAAATGTTAAAGGTCTAAGTAGTCCCCTGAGCAAGCACCAGTCATTTCCGACTCTGGGGTGATTAACACATGGAATTCACAGCCACAGGAGGTAGTGGCAGCTGCAAGCATGGACACCTTCAAGAGCAGATTTGATAAGCATATGGAGCAGAGGTCCATCAGCGGCTGTTAGCCACAGCCTATTGTTGGAACTCTCAGTCTGGGGCAGTGATGCTCTGTATTCTTGGTGCTTGGGGGCGGGCACAATGGGAGGGCTTCTAACCCCACCTGTGAACCTCCTGATGGCACTTGGGGGTTTTTTTGGCCACTGTGTGACACAGAGTGTCGGACTGGATGGGCCATTGGCCTGATCCAACAAGGCTTCTCTTATGTTCTTATGTGACACAGAGAGTTGGACTGGATGAGGCATTGGCCTGATCCAACATGGCTTCTCTTATGTTCTTATGTGACACAGAGTGTTGGACAGGATGGGTCATTGGCCTGATCCAACATGGCTTCTCTTATGTGACATAGTGTTGGACTGGATGGGCCATTGACCTGATCCAACATGGCCTCTCTTATGTTCTTATGTGACACAGAGTGTTGGACTGGATGGGCCATTGGCCTGATCCAACATGGCCTCTCTTATGTTCTTATGTGACACAGTGTTGGACTGGATGGGCCATTGGCCTGATCCAACAGGGCTTCTCTTATGTTCTTATGTGGCACAGAGTGTTGGACTGGATGGGCCATTGGCCTGATCCAACAGGGCTTCTCCTATGTTCTTATGTGACACAGAGTGTTGGACTGGAGGGGCCACTGGCCTGATCCTACATGGCTTCTCTTCTGTTCTTATGTGGCACAGAGTGCTGGACTGGATGGGCCATTGGCCTGATCCAACATGGCTTCTCTTATGTTCTTATGTATCACAGAGTGTTGGACTGGATGGGCCACTGGCCTGATCCAACAAGGCTTCTCTTATGTTCTTATGGGGTGACGTCACATCATGACGTTTCCACGGCAGACCTTTTACAGGGCGGTTTGCCATTGCCTTCCCTAGTCATCTACACTCCCCGCCCCCCCACAGCCAGCAGGGTACTCCTTTTACCAGCCTTAGAAGGCTGAGTCAACCTTGAGCCGGCTATCTGAACCCAGCTTCCACCGGGATCGAACTCAGGTCGTGAGCCGAGAGCTCGGAGTGCAGTACTTCAGTCTACTCTATCTTTCTCCACCGCTCTGCACCACGGGGCTTCTTCATGAAATGTTAGGGGTTGCTGTAAGCCAGATGTGATTGGATAGTGCTTTTCCACCACCTGTCTGCAACCCTGAGCAAGGACACACGGACACACACACACACTCTAGAATGTTCTGCACAAAACAACCACTGCTGGTAAAACAGTCTTGTCCCTACTAGTTTCCCCACCGTTTGACTAATCCACTGAGCCTAACAACATCCACGCACATTCTGAAGGGCCTCCTTTGTGTGAAAAGTAGCATCATCAGGCAAGCAGTTACAAAAAAATGACATGACACAACAAGAGGCAAGCCCTCCCTCCCGCCCTTCGTTTTCGTGCCCTTCGAGACACTCATTAGTCTCTTTAATAAGAAAGCGATTGTGAAGAGGTTCAGGTGTAAAACAAATCTTTTCCAAGAGCCATTACTGTCTCCCAGATGCATTGCAACTATGAAATAATTGAGCAAACTCCCTTGCTCTGTTTGACTCGATCCACCCAAATGCGTTTTGCAGCCAACACAACATTCTGGGGAGGGCTAAAGTTCCTAATAACCTTCTCTGCAGAGGAAATGCCTCCTCACAGGGGAAGCAAACCCCTCGAGCCAAGCAACAGAAGCCACAAGACTCCTATTACCTACAGCTTACTAAAGAAGAAGAAATGTTAATTGAACCTCTTTGCTCTCTTTATTCTTTAGTATGGCGCCAATATTTACTGTCAGTCCCTGAGTCTCCCCACCCCTTCACTCCATCCAGCACAGAACACAAGCCTGGTGTGCAGGGGCCATGGGATATCCATGCGCATGCTTTAGAACAGAGGTCCCCAGCCCCAGGTCCGTGGCCTGTTAGCAATCGGGCCGTGAGTTATATAATTATTTCATTATATATTACAATGGAAGACAACGACATTGGATTTATATCCCACCCTCTGTTCTGAATCTCAGAGTGGCTTAAAGTCTACTTTATCTTCCTCCCCCACAACAGACACCCTGTGAGGTATGTGGAGCTGAGAGAGCTCTGACAGAAGCTGCCCTTTCAAGGACAGCTCTGTGAGAGCTATGGCTGACCCAAGAAAAGAGCCCATGCACTTAACCACTACATCAGACTGGCTCTCCATTAGAGCTATGGCTGACCCAAGGCCATTTCAGCAGCTGCAAGGGTAGAGTGGGGAATCAAATCCAATAAAAAAGGCCAACACCATGCTGGGAATTATTAGGAAGGGAATTGAAAACAAATCAGCCAGTGTCATAATGCCCCTGTATAAATCGATGGTGCGGCCTCATTTGGAGTACTGTGTGCAGTTCTGGTCACCGCATCTCAAAAAGGATATTATAGCATTGGAGAAAGTCCAGAAAGGGCAACTAGAATGATTAAAGGGCTGGAACACTTTCCCTATGAAGAAAAGTTGAAACGATTGGGGCACTTTAGCTTGGAGAAACATTGACTGCGGGGTGACATGATAGAGGTTTACAAGATTATGCATGGGATGGAGAGGATAGAGAGAGAAGTCCTTTTCTCCCTTTCTCACAATACAAGAACTCATGGGCAGTCGATGAAATTGCTGAGCAGTTGGGTTAGAATGGATAAAAGGAAGTACTTCTTCACCCAAAGGGTGATTAACATATGGAATTCACTGCCACAGGAGGTGGTGGCGGCCACAAGCATAGCCACCTTCAAGAGAGGGTTAGATAAAAATATGGAGCAGAGGTCCATCAGTGGCTATTAGCCACAGTGTGTGTGTGTGTGTGTATAAATAAATTTTTTGGCCACTGTGTGACACCGAGTGTTGGACTGGATGGGCCATTGGCCTGATCTAACACGGCTTCTCTTATGTTCTTAAACACGGTTCTACCAGATAAGAGTCCTGCACTTAGGCACTACACCCAGTTGGCTATCTATTAAAGCTCTGGCTGACCCAAGGCCATTCCAGCAGGTGCAAGTGGAGGAGTGGGGAATGAAACCCGGTTCTCCCAGATGAGAGTCTGCACACTTCACCACTACAGCAAACTAATAGAAATAAAGTGCACAATTGTGTCATCCTGAAACCATCATTCACTCCCTACCTCTGGTCCGTGGAAAAACTGTCTTCCACAAAACCGGTCCCTGGTGCCAAAACGGTCGGGGACCGCTGTATTAGAAGAAGGGTCCCAATGTGTCCATGATGTCTACCAACATCTCTCCTATAAGGTCAAGGACCTGTCTATCAAAGGGACCACCTTTCCCCATGTATACCCCAGAGAGCACTGCATTCAGGTCATAGAATCACAGAATCCTAGAGTTGGAAGGGACCTCTAGGGTCATCTAGTCCAACCCCCTGCACAATGCAGGAAACTCACAAACACCTCCCCGCCCCCCCCCCCCCCCCCCAAATTCACAGGATCTTCATTCCTGACAGATGGCCATCTAGCCTGTGTGCTGTTCTTAGTCCCACCTACCTCACAGAGTGTCTGTTGTCGGGGGGAGGAGGAAGGTAAAGGAGATGGTGAGCCGCTCTGAGACTCTTTGGAGTGGAGGGCGGGATATAAATCCAATATCTTCACCTACCTCACAGAGTGTCTGTTGTGGGGGGGCGGGAGGAAGGTAAAGGAGATTGTGAGCCGCTCTGCGACTCTTCAGAGTGGAGGGTAGGATATAAATCCAATATCTTCATCTACCTCACAGGGTGTCTGTTGTGGGGGAGGAAGGTCAAGGAGATTGTGAGCCGCTCTGCGACTCTTTGGAGTGGAGGGTAGGATATAAATCCAATATCTTCATCTACCTCACAGGGTGTCTGTTGTGGGGGAGGAAGGTCAAGGAGATTGTGAGCCGCTCTGCGACTCTTCGGAGTGGAGGGTAGGATATAAATCCAATATCTTCATCTATCCATCCCCGGACCAAGGGAGGCCAGACTAAGCTCTATACGGGCCAGGGCCTTCTCAGTGGCAGCACCGATGTTATGGAATGCTCTCCCAGAGGCCACGAGAGCCCTGCGGGAACCAATTCCGCAGGGTCTGTAAAACCGAACTTTTTCGACAGGCCTACAACAACTAAAGTGGGAGGAGGCTGCCTCTGCTATGTTGCTGAATGGTATAATCTGTAAAACAGCTAACAGAGTAACAAAGTAACAGAGAACTAAGATATTGATAAACCGCCTGTTATAAAATCTTTCTTATTGGACCTAATATTTCGTTTTTAAATTGTTTGCATATGTTTTCATTGCTTTTATAATTGTAATTTAAATTGTTTTTATAATGATTGTTGGCCGCCCAGAGTTTCCTTGCGGAGTGGGCGGCGTAGAAATCCAAAGTAAATAAAATAAAATTAAAATAAATAAAAAATAAATAGAACCCATCAAGCGTTTTTAGAAAGTGAGTGGGGCTTTTGCCCAGTAAGACTGGCTGTGCAGAATTTTTTTTTTAAACAAACATTGCTTTGGTAGCAGCTGCCACCACAGTACAAGGATAAGAACATAAGAGAAGCCCTGTTGGGTCAGGCCAATGGACCATCTAGTCCAACACTCTGTGTCACATAAGAACATAAGAGAAGCCCTGTTGGATCAGGCCAATGGCTCATCCAGTCCAACACTCTGTATCTCATAAGAACATAAGAGAAGCCCTGTTGGATCAGGCCAATGGCCCATCCAGTCCAACACTCTGTGTCACATAAGAACATAAGAGAAGCCCTGTTGGGTCAGGCCAATGGCCCATCCAGTCCAACACTCTGTGTCACATAAGAACATAAGAGAAGCCCTGTTGGATCAGGCCAATGGCCCATCCAGTCCAACACTCTGTCACATAAGCACATAAGAGAAGCCCTGTTGGATCAGGCCAATGGCTCATCCAGTCCAACACTCTGTGTCACATAAGAGAAGCCCTGTTGGATCAGGCCAATGGCCCATCCAGTCCAACACTCTGTATCTCATAAGAACATAAGAGAAGCCCTGCTGGATCAGGCCAATGGCTCATCCAGTCCAACACTCTGTGTCACATAAGAGAAGCCCTGTTGGATCAGGCCAATGGCCCATCCAGTCCAACACTCTGTGTCACATAAGAACATAAGAGAAGCCATGTTGGATCAGGCCAATGGCCCATCCAGTCCAACACTCTGTCACATAAGCACATAAGAGAAGCCATGTTGGATCATGCCAATGGCTCATTCAGTCCAACATTCTGTGTCACACAATGGCCAAAAAAACCCAGGTGCCATCAGGAGGTCCATCAGTGGGGCCAGGCCACTAGAAGTCCTCACACTATTGCCCCTCCCAAGCACCAGAACACATAGCTTCACTTCCCTCAGAGATAAGAACGTAAGAGAAGCCATGTTGGATCAGGCCAGTGGCCCATCCAGTCCAACACTCTGTGTCACATAAGAACATAAGAGAAGCCATGTTGGATCAGGCCAATGGCCCATCCAGTCCAACACTCTGTGTCACAGATTGGCCATAAAAACCCCAAGTGTCATCAGGAGGTCCACTGACTAGTGGGGCCAGGACACTAGCCCTCCCACTGTGCCCCCCCGAAGCACCAAGAATACAGAGCATCACTGCCCCCTGTTCCACCAATACACTTCCGAGAGTCAACAATCCCTTCGTCAGATGTCTGACAAAGAGGCTTTGCCTCTTAAAAGCTTCTGTCCCAAAACCTTACTTGCGTTTAAGGTTATGCTGGTCTTGAGTCTAGAAATGTTGCTGTGAGACTGAAGACCTGCTTTTGCCCTACGCTGTGTGTTTCAACAGGCCGTTTCACTCCCGTACCAGTTTTATAGCTCTCCTCATTCCCATCTTCCTCTGCCACAAAGCCAATGGGCATCATTTAGCCGGTTTGGTGTAGTGGTTAAGTGTGAGGACTCTTATCTGGAAGGAACCGGGTTTGATTCCCCACTCCTCCACTTGCACCGGCTAGCATGTCCTTGGGTCAGCCATAGCTCTGGCAGAGGTTGTCCTTGAAAGGGCAGCTGCTGTGAGAGCCCTCTCAGCCCCACCCACCTCACAGGGTGTCTGTCGTGGGGGAGAAAGGGAAAGGAGATTGTGAGCCACTCCGAGACTCTTCGGAGTGGAGGGCAGGATATAAATCCAATATCTTCTTCACATGGCTTGGTAAAGTTTCAGCAGCCTAAATCCAATCCCAGAGTGTGCTCGGTTGTATCCCAGAGTGTGCTCGGTTGTATTTAACTGTTCTCATCTAGTCGTATACGTACAATACATGTACTCAGTTCTTAAATGGAGTAAACATTGATTCTCTGGTTTCCCCTTAAGATGTCATTTCGGTAGGCAGCTGTGCCTGTCCTATTGTCTAAGACTCATGAGCATGCATTTGAAAAAAAAAAACTATATTCTACTCAACTATTCCTTTTAAAAGGTTAACAAATCGCCAGATGTCCGCTCTACCCATGCTTTTTCTGGGAAGTTCAAACGACCTCTAGGTCTCCTGGCATCCGCCAGCTGATTTCGCACCAGTGGGAGTCATGCAGGTGGTTTATCCCCAGGCGGAAAACACTGAGAGTAGAGCACTTGGTACGATAGAGCACCCCAGATTCACCTGCTACAGGTAGGTTCCTCCTGGCTGATAGCACAGCCAAGCTACTACCTGATGCAAACTTTGGCCATCCGCCTAAAACCTGGTGTTTTAAAAAAAAACAGGACTGGGATTAGTCATTGCAAACAAAAGTGTATGCGTTTCCTTAGTGTGCATATTTCGCTTGGGTTGCTAACAAGACAGGTCAGCACAGCATTTGGAGACGGGCTCAGGGACTACGGAAAGGATGAGGGACGCACAAAGCTGAATTCTGCAGGTGCTCAAAGAGCAGAGGTGCTTTCCTCCGGCAGCCATGCCCTGACTAGGGACACTCTTCTTAACACCTTGTCATCAGGCCACAGTTCCTCTCCTAGCGGGAGAGATCCATGCAATAGGGCAGGGGTGGCCCAACGGTAGCTCTCCAGATTTTTTCTTTTTTGCCTACAACTCCCATCAGCCCCAGCCAACAGGGCCATGCAGATGGTAAAGCAGAACTGTGCAATGTGACATTCCTGGCTACTGGAAACTCAAACTGGGCCCTCCCCTAATTCAGAGCTTTGGAAGAGGTGGCCAGCATGGTTTACCTGTGTCACCAAAACAGTTTTTTATTGCACTGCTTGACTCATCGAGGCAAGTCCTCCTTTCACTCTTAAGCAGATGTCATCAGTAAGCCCTAGCCTAGGAAAGTTCATACCACAAATGTCTTAATTAGCCTTTAAAGTGTTAAAGTATGGTAAATCTTCACAATTCCAAAGCATCTTATTGGTGGAGAAAAGGCATGACTCCATTTAGAGGACCGCAAGAACGGAACGAAGTTCAACGTATCTGGAGTAAATGTAAAGTTCTTGGGGGAAGATGGCAGAAAGACAGCTGAGTGTCTGAGAAGTAGGTGTTGTACTTCATGGGTCCATGCCCCCCTGCCAATGCCTAGATCTCTCTCTCACAACTTTAGAGTTGCATTCAATTTTCAGATGACTACAGCTAGAAAATGCACAGAGCAAAATGCTTTGCTCGTTTCAGTTTGCGTGTTTGAAGTTTATTCAACCACCTGGATATTTTCCAAGAGCAAACAAACTCAATTTGGTTTGCTGTGGAAATGCTACCGAGTTCAGCCGTTTCAACCGCAGCGTCAGGCCTCAAAAGTTTTCTTCTGTCTGCATGCAACAACAACAAAAAAAACGAACTTCATGGGACACAGCTGACCTTGTCACTTTTCAAATTACTGCATAACCCCAGGCGACTGAACAACCACCTTCTACATCGCACCCTTCTAGTTTACAACTCGCTTCTGGGCAATAAATCACGTTAAGGAAGTAAGGTGCCCTAGACACTAGGCGATTGATTTGTCAGCTTCCAGTTAAGAAATCCAGCCAACTACCGTATTTTTCGCACCATAAGGCGCTCCGGACGATAGGACGCACCTTCCTGGGGGGGGGGGGGGATCCGCTGCCTCTGCCTCCGATCCGGCGCTTTCCCCCGCGCCTCCCTTCCTGGCTCCATCTTTTTTGAGCAAGCGCTGGGATCGCTCCACGTGGCCCCACCGCAAACCCAGTGCTTCGCAAGCGCCGGCTGCGGAGGGGGCAGCGTGCTTCCTCCTTGTCTGTGTGCCTGGCTTCAGCTCTGATGCTTAAAGCAAGCACTGGGATCGATCCCTCCGCCCTCCAATCCCAGCGCTTGCTTTAAGCATCACAGCTAAAGCCAGGCACACAAGGAGGAAGCACCCGCCCCCTCCGCAAACCCAGCGCTTTGCGAGCACCGGCTGTGGAGAGGGCAGCGTGCTTCCTCCTTGTCTGTGTGCCTGGCTCCACCTCTGATGCTTAAAGCAAGCGCTGGGATTGGAGGGGCGGAGAGAGCGATCCCAGTGCTTGCTTTAAGCATCAGAGCTGAAGCCAGGCACACGGACAAGGAGGAAGCACACTGCCCCCTCCGCAGCCGGCACTCGCGAAGCGCTGGGTTTGCGGTGGGGCCACGTGGAGCGATCCCAGCGCTTGCTCAAAAGAAAATGGAGCCAGGCAGGGAGGAGCGGGGGAAGCGCCGGATCGGAGGCAGAGGCAGCGGATCGCCCCCCCCGGAAGGTACGTACCTTCGCTCCATAAGACGCACACACTTCCCCCCCACTTTTTTGGGGGGGGGGGTGCGTCTTATGGTCCGAAAAATACGGTACTTATTCCCATTGCTCTCCAGATGCCCACCTCACACATTCAATTCCAAGGAACTTTAGTTCTGAAATTATCTACCTACGTTCAGTAAAAAAAAGCCACCTGCAGCTTTAGGGCAGATAAAGCGTTGGTGCTGCCCTATTTAAGGTACCGTATTTGGAGGAAGCCATCTTCTATATCATCAAGTAGAAAATAGCCCACCGTCTTGAAAGTCTGTTATCAAACCGGCCCCTGACGACCAGTCGCACTTTCCAGCTAGTTCTCAGAATGCCGTTCTAAGCACATTTCAAACATTTTGTGGTATTTCAAGGGAAGGAGACAGGAAGGAGGATATCGTTCAAGATAAGCTTCAGATGGCTGCTTCAATATAGGCACAACTGAATTCCAGTGGGCTTTTAAAGCAAACATTCTATCCCAGTATCCTACTTCCCATCGCTTAGGCCAAGGGTGGGGAACCTCCGTCCCGAGGGCCGTATATGGCCCCTGAGGTCACTTGTTGTGGCCCTCAGGGATTTCTGGACCGAACCGAGCCATGTGGCAGCCTCCCTGGGGCCTGGCTGACCAGTGAGGATCGTGGGGGCCAGCCGTGCTGTGCAGCAGCCTCCCCAGGGCCAGGCAGGGATCACAGGGCCCAGATGTACTGTGCGGCAGCCTCCCTGGGGCCTGGCTGGCCAGCCAGAATTGCTGCAGGGCCTGGAAAAGTTACTGTCACCGTGCAGTTTGCGCTTGATTATCCCAGAGGGTGTGGCCTAAGATGCTAATGAGGGTGTGACCTAATATGCTAATATTAGGGGATGTGGTCTAACATGCTACTGAGTTCCTGCTGGACTTTTTCTACAAAAAAGCCCTGGACCTATGCATTTGCCTCGGGCGGCGGCCCGGATGTGTGTGCGTGTGCCAGATTAGGCTCTCCCCACCTGACTTCAAATAGAAAAACAATTATTTGCATTATTTTGCTGGCCTGAATCATCCTCCCTCGGCGGAGCACTGTTTTCTGAGTTGATAATTTTTTATGGCCCATGAATGATGTTATAAATATGCATATGGCCCTTGGCAGAAAAAAGGCTCCACACCCCTGTCTTAGGCAGAGAGAGCCAGGGTTTGCTTTCAAAGAGCAGCAGTTACTGCACTGCCATACGTGACCCGAGCGCAAAATACACCCACGAGAGGTCACATTCACAGTGCAGAGTATTCTGAATTACGCATCACATCTAAAACTATGGCACGCATCTTCTAACGATCTCTAATCGTGTGTGCTTACCAGGAACCAAATAGTGTGAAGTGTTACAATAAAAAGTAACTAAACCCCAGAACAAAAAGGCATCCTTAGGTTGCCATTAAGGTTACGGAGAGGCTCAGCTTTTATAGTGATCCAGAAAACAGTTCGCTACAACGGAAACTTGTGCGACTGCTGTGGTCCAGAGAATAAATGCAAACTCAAATTCATGGAATGCTTTGTGAAGAATAAGTGCTCCCACCAGTATTTCTCATGAGTAGAGAAGCGCAACATGACTCCGACAGTAAAAATAGAAGCTGAATCCAAAACTGAAGAACTTTCACGTTCCGCTTTTTAAAAATAAAACTCTTGCACTCTAAGGGATAATCTGACATAGTTATCTCCAAAGGTCACAACAGTAAAGCGTTTTTGCAAAAACAAAGGTTTACCCTATTGCCCTCGTCCAAAATTTTACCTTTCTACCTCTTCAGACCCATCCACATTCTGGGGAAAGATACACCAGTTGTCTGCCCCTTTCCACCTCAGAGGTGACTGCATTTCGGGGATGCTGGACGTATTAGGTTTATGATGTCCACTGGGCTCCTTCGTGCTACAAAAATAAAATATTATTCAAGACAAATGGTTGCGGGTTAGATACACAGCTGAGAGAAGGGAAGCAAGACTGAAGCACCTTCTCAGAGACAGTTAAATGGGCCACCAGTAATGAGAGTGGGCATATGTGCATTATCATGGAAACAACCAGTGGCCGGAAAAGGGGCAGAAACCCCAAATGCTAGATGTTAACACAGCGGACGTGGCTCTCTATGCAGGGGGAAACGCTCTTAAAATGATAGATTCTACCCTCCAAATGTTATTCAAAGGCTAGAAGCTCAAGCAAGTTTTGTAAAATCCTCTCAGAACGCTCAAGATGGAGTGCGCTGGCAGGGGGCAGCGTCTCAAGGTCACATCGCCAGGATTAGCTGTCTCCTTCAACCAACAGCTTTATTTCCCAACAAAGGAGCTAAAGTGCGGTACACAAGGAGCTGCTCTCTTTTGACCAATGCATGCAAACAAACAATATGGGGATTTTTACATTTGCACTATTGATTTGAACCCATGGGTTGCAATTATTTCACCGTGCTTAACCCAGAGTACCTAGATGGAAACACATGTAATACTGACCGAATAACCATAGTAACTGCCCTTTCCCCCCTCCCCTTCAAGGACCCACACCGAGAAGGAATTAGGAGAGCTGTGAAGGAAAACGTGAGCCTGGTCACCTGGTGGCGATTGCAACCTGCCATAGGTGACCAGCTGAGGCAGAAATTTTACAAACCTGCTTCATCTAGCCTCATCCATTGAATTTTTAAAACTTAGAATGGGGAATATTTTCTTTATCAACTGATGATTTCTCCCCACTTTTTGAATTAAGGAATCACAGGGTGGGTTTTTAGTCTTGTGGCCCTCTGGCGGGGGGGGGAATTAGCAGAGCGTTTGCAACCTCACCTCACCCATAGGTACCCTTTCAAGAAAGGCATAAGACACAATGGCATTCCCGATAAACCAAGAAAACAACTGGGAAAACAAATCTGCACCTCTGCTCTGTATTATTTTATTCATTTAGGACATTTTTATGCCACCTCTCCAGGAACCTGCCCACGCCTTGGGGGGGAGAGAGATTCCCGTGAGGAAAGAAACTCTTGAGGAACTCGGACTTCACTCATTAGGAAGTGTAACATGTAGTTCGGCTCTGAGGAAACGGGCTCTGCAAAGGAGACACACACTCTGCAAATCCACCTTAGTCTGCCCCCCGGATTTCTGGAAACAAGGGCGGAAGTAAAATCCACACCATGTTCAATATGGTGCTGTTTTAATCATTTGTCACTGGGGCAGACAATTACAAGAGCCCTGGTACACAGTGCAGCAGAAATACCCTTCTTGATGGGGGCATCTAGAGTACGACCAGCTTGAACAGTGTCAGAAGGCACCAATCTCTTACACCACCTTCAAGACCCGGGGGGGTGTGTGTGTGTCAAACTGCAGCTCTGGAGCCACATGTGGCTCTTTCACACAAATTATATGGCTCTCTCGAAAGCCCCCACCACCCCACCGGTCAGCTTGGAGAAGGCATTTGTCTCTTTAAATCACTTCTCCAAGCCAAGCCAGCCAAAGGCTTGGAGAATGCATTGAAAGTTGCTTTCTTTTCATCTCTCCCTCCCCTTCTATTTTCTTTCTTTCCTTCCTTCCTTCCTTCCCTCCCTCCTTCCTCCCATCTTGCAGCTCTCAAACATCTGACATTTATTCTACGTCACTCTTAACAGTAAGCAAGTTCGGCCACCCCTGTTCAAGACCATGGCGTCTTTTATAGCGTGCAAGCCTCGCAAGTCAACTACCATCTCTGGGGGGTTTGCATCGCCTCCCCCGGTTGTTTCAGGCATCTTGTACCCTGCAAGGCAAGCCTCCGTAGCATCTCCCCCTCGCTATCGAGGGGCTTAAGCTCGGCGTAGAAGCCAGGGCACCCAACTGGGATCCGAGAGACCCAGGTTCGAATCCCGACTTGCGCCACACAAGCTTGCCGGGGCCAGTCACACGCTCTCAGCCCTAACCTACCTCGCAGGGTTGTTGTGAAGCCAATGAAGTGGGGCAGAAATAACTCTAAATTATAGTGTGCAAGCCCCGCAAGTCAACTACCATCTCTGGGGGATTTGCATCGCCTCCCCGGTTGTTTCAGGCATCTTGTACCCTGCAAGGCAAACCTACGTAGCATCTCCCCCTCGCTATCGAGGGGCTTAAGCTCGGCGTAGGAGCCAGGGCACCCAACTGGGATCCGAGAGACCCAGGTTCGAATCCCGACTTGCGCCACGCAAGCTTGCCGGGGCCAGTCACCCGCTCTCAGCCCTAACCTACCTCGCAGGGCTGTTGTGAAGCCGACGAAGTGGGGCAGAAATAACTCTAAATTATAGTGTGCAAGCCCCGCAAGTCAACTACCATCTCTGGGGGGGTTGCATCGCCTCCCCGGTTGTTTCAGGCATCTTGTACCCTGCAAGGCAAACCTACGTAGCATCTCCCCCTCGCTATCGAGGGGCTTAAGCTCGGCGTAGGAGCCAGGGCACCCAACTGGGATCCGAGAGACCCAGGTTCGAATCCCGACTTGCGCCGCGCAAGCTTGCCGGGGCCAGTCACCCGCTCTCAGCCCTGACCTACCTCGCGGGGTTGTTGCGAAGCCTATGATATAAATAAAAATTGTTGTTGTTGTTGTATGAAGTGGGGCAGAAATAACTCTAAATTGGGTTCCCCCTGCAACTTGCAGAACAAGTCTAAAAAGGGGGGCTTACTGGGGTACAAAATAAGCCGATGTGTGTCCCCAGTGGCAATACTGGTTAGCAATACAACTGGGCCTTTATCTCCCCCCCCCCCATATTAGCCCAGGGTCTGCAAGGGGCCTTGAGAAATGGCTGCCACGACCCCTCACTGAGGAGGCCGTCCTCAGCCTCCGAAAACGGTCCTTTGGCGGGAGGGCCTCGGCCTCCCTCCCCCCCCCCTCCACCCAACGGAAAGCAACGGCCTTCCCGTCTCGCGCGCCTCAGCTTCCTTCCTCCCCGCCCACCCTCCCCGCCTCCGGCTCCCGCGGCCCGGCCACGGCTCTCACTCGAGAGCGGGGATGCGCGGCCTAGCTCTGGCTTCCCTCCCCCGTGAGGCCCGAGGCCGGGGGGAAGCGGCTGCCGCCTCCCGAGGGCCCCCCCGTGACGAAAACCCCCGCGGGGGAAGGGGGGAGAAGCCGAGGCGGCCCGGGCAGCCCCCATGGCGGAGGCCCTCTGGGGTGGGGCGGCCTCCCAGCTTCCAGCGAGGCGACCCGCTGCCCCCTCCGCCGCTTCGGCCATGGCGGAATCTTTGGGGGGTCGCCCCCAAAAGATTGGGGAGGGGGACACCCCGCAGCAGGCCCTGCGCTTTCTACACGGAAACGGGGACACCCCGCAGCAGGCCCTGCGCTTTCTCTAGGGAAAGGGGCCCTGAGTGCAATGGGGGCGGGGCTCTCTTTGGGCAGGAGTCCCAAGGAGAAAACTGGAGAGCCCCCCCACCTCCCCTTCAGACGAGGGCTTGGTTCAAAGAGGGCCCTGGGGACGGTCCTCTCCCCCCCCCCCAAAAAAAATGCAAACTGGGGGGATTCTAAGGGGGCCACTGGAGCGGGTGGGGGCAACCAAGCTATGCACATTTGCACCCATGGCGGGCTGTGCAATGCCTGCCCCCCCCCCCCACCGCCAGACGTAGGGCTCGGTTAAAACAACGCTCCTCTCCCCCCAAAATGCAAACTTAGGGGGCCTTGGAGAGGGCGGGGGGGGCAGCCAAGCTATGCACGTTTGCACCCAGCCTTCCACGCGTGGCGGGCTGTGCAATGCCTCCACCCCCCCCAACAGACGAGGGCTCGGTTAAAACAACGCTCCTCTCCCCCCAAAATGCAAACTTAGGGGGCCTTGGAGAGGGCGGGGGGGGGCAGCCAAGCCATGCACGTTTGCACCCAGCCTTCCACGCGTGGCGGGCTGTGCAATGCCTCCACCCCCCCCCTCCCCAACAGACGAGGGCTTGGTTAAAACAACGCTCCTCTCTCCCCCAAAATGCAAATTTAGGGGGCCTTTGGAGAGAGCAGGGGGGCAGCCAAGCCATGCACGTTTGCACCCAGCCCTCCACGCGTGGCGGGCTGTGCAATGCCTGCCTCCCCACCCCAAGACTCAGGTGCAAACGCTTGCAAGGCTCCGCCGCACCCCCTCCCCCTAAAGTGCACCCTTCCCCGACCTCCCCAAGTGTAGGGTGGTGCGAGCTTGCAATACTTACTCGAGCGTCGGATGCTCCGGGTCGTAGAAATCCCCCATCTTCGGCCTCTCGCTTCCTCAGCAGGAGTAGCAACGGCGGCGAAGCTCACTTCCCCCGGTCTCCTGCCCGCAGAGAAGAAGGAACCGGGCGGGGGCTTGGCGAAGCCCAGCCGGCCAAACGCGACGGGCCGGCCGGCCAGCCAGCCACCCCCCCTCCCCCTTGACCTGGCTCCTTGCAATGGGGAGAAGAAAGGGGGTCGATGCACCGCGGCGCTTCCTCTTCGCCTTCCCCCCCCCGCCTTTTGCCAAGGGGTCCGTCTTCACATGCTCCTCGGGAGACCGTCCCCCAAAATTGCAAAATAATAATAATTGCAAAATAATAACAATTGCAAAATAATAATTGCAAAACAATAACAATTGCAAAATAATAATAATTGCAAAACAATAACAATTGCAAAACAACGCTAATTCCCCCCCCCCCCAGCAAAAAACAAAAGTTCTGCAGCAGCAGCAGAGAGAGCGGCGCCCGCAGCCCTGCTCAGGCCATGGGGCAGCTGGCAAAAAGAAAAAGAAAAGGCAAAAGGGCCAGGGGGGCTTCCTGCTCCCCCCCCCCTTGACTCCCCACCGGGGCTCCTTTCCTGGTGGGGCAGCTCCAAGCAAAAAAAAAAGGAGAGGGGGTGTAGATGGAGATATGCAAAAAAAAAAAAAAAGCCCCCAAACCTCCCCAAGCTCCACCCCAAAAAACGGGGGTGGGGGGAGGCACCCACGCTCTTTTGCAAGCGAGATAATCCACGCGCAAAAAAAAAAAAAAAGGCGACCCGGCAAAGCCAGAGCCGGAGCCGGTCTTCGGCAGCAAAGCCAGAAATGCGGGAAATCCTCAAGTTTTTCCCCCGGGCCGCGGAGGGGGATGGGGGTGGACGGCGAAGGCGGCTTCTGCTCCTCCTCTTCGGCCGGCTTTGCAAAAGGCCCCGATCCTCCTCTTCCTCCTGCGCCTCGGGGGCAACTCACCCGCCTTCCCCGGGGGCTGCTGGGGGAGAGCTGCGTCCCGATCCGCGGCGCTGGCTGCCCCCCGAGGAGGAGCCTCTGCCGCCGCCTCCTTCCTCCTCCTCCTCCTCCTCCGGAGGTTCTAAAACGGAACAAACGGAAACGGCAACTCGTCGACTTCCGACGCCCGGCAGGACGCAGCGCAAAGGGGTCCGGGCTGCAGAGAGGCGAGGGCGGCGGTGTACTTTCTTTTCTTGCCCCCTCCGCGCTTGCATTTTGCAGGCGTCGCGTCTTGCAGATCGGAGGTCGGGGGATCTCAAGCCTCCCCCCCACCCCCTTTACTGACCACCCCCCTTGGCTTTCAGATGGGGTGAGGCAGAGTCATGGAAGAAGAAGATATTGGATTTACAGTATGTCGCAGAAGTGAGTATATTTAAGTATACCTTTTCATGGGACAACGCTGAAGAAATGACACCTGGCTGCGGTGTGAAGTAGAGAGTCTGCAGCTGGTATAACAGTGTAAATGTGCTGCCCCCTCAAAGTTACTCAACACGCAGCCGTTAATGTCTAAACTGCTGGCAACGAAAGTGAGTACACCCCTAAGGGATAATGCCCAAATGGGGCCCAAAGTGTCAATATTTTGTGTGGCCACCATTATTATCCAGCACTGGCTTTACCCTCTTGGGCATAGAGTTCACCAGAGCTTCACAGGTTGCCACTGGCGTCCTCTTCCACTCCTCCATGACGACGTCACGTAGCTGGTGGATGTTAAAGACCTTGCGCACCTCCACCTTGTGTTTCAGGATGCCCCACTGATGCTCAATAGGGTTGAGGTCTGGAGACATGCTTGGCCAGTCCATCACCTTTACCCTCAGCCAGTTTGGTGTGGAGAGCCAGTTTGGTGTAGTGGTTAAGTGTGCGGACTCTATCTGGGAGAACCGGGTTTGATTCCCCACTCCTCCACTTGCACCTGCTGGAATGGCCTTGGGTCAGCCATAGCTCTGGCAGAGGTTGTCCTTGACAGGGCAGCTGCTGTGAGAGCCCTCTCAGCCCCACCCATCTCACAGGGGGTCTGTTGTGGGGGAGGAAGGGAAAGGAGATTGTGAGCTGCTCTGAGACTCTTTGGAATGGAGGGCAGGATATAAATCCAATATCTTCATCTACCTCACAGGGTGTCTGTTGTGGGGGAGGAAGGGAAAGGAGATTGTGAGCCCCTCTGAGACTCTTCGGAGTGGAGGGCGGGATATAAATCCAATATCTTCATCTACCTCACAGGGGGTCTGTTGTGGGCGGGAGGAAGGTAAAGGAGATTGTGAGCCGTTCTGAGACTCTTTGGAGTGGAGGGTGGGATATAAATCCAATATCTTCATCTACCTCACAGGGTGTCTGTTGTGGGGGAGGAAGGTAAAGGAGATTGTGAGCTGCTCTGAGACTCTTCGGAGTGGAGGGCGGGATATAAATCCAATATCTTCATCCACCTCACAGGGTGTCTGTTGTGGGGGAGGAAGGGAAAGGAGATTGTGAGCCGCTCTGAGACTCTTCGGAGTGGAGGGCGGGATATAAATCCAATATCTTCATCTACCTCACAGGGTGTCTGTTGTGGGGGAGGAAGGGAAAGGAGATTGTGAGCCGCTCTGAGACTCTTCGGAGTGGAGGGCGGGATATAAATCCAATATCTTCATCCACCTCACAGGGTGTCTGTTGTGGGGGTGGGAAGGGAAAGGAGATTGTGAGCCGCTCTGAGACTCTTCGGAGTGGAGGGCGGGATATAAATCCAATAGCTTCTTTTTTAGCAAGGCAGTGGTCGTTTTGGAGGTGTGTTTGGGGTCATTATCGTGTGGCCCAGTCTCTGAAGGGAGGGGATCATGCTTTGCTTCAGTATGTCACAGGACATGTTGGCATTCGTGGTTCCCTCATGTCGTCCCAGAAGGAAGCCTCTTCTAAAGATGATGCACAAGAGAGCCCGCAAACGGTTTGCTGCAGGCAAGCAGACTAAGGACATGGATTTCTGGAACCACGTCCCGTGGTCCGATGAGACCAAGATAAACTTATTTGGTTCAGATGGTGTCAAGCGTGTGTGGCGGCAACCAGGTGAGGAGTACAAAAACAAGTGTGTCTTGCCTACAGTCAAGCATGGTGGTGGGAATGTCGTGGTCTGGGGCTGCATGAGTGCTGCCGGCACTGGGGAGCTACAGTTCATTGAGGGAACCATGAATGCCAACATGTACTGTGACATACTGAAGCAGAGCATGATCCTCTCCCTTCAGAGACTGGGCCGCGGGGCATTATTCCAACATCATTACGATCCCAAACACACCTTCAAAATGACCACTGCCTTGCTAAAGAAGCTGAGGGTAAAGGTGATGGACTGGCCAAGCATGTCTCCAGACCTCAACCCTATTGAGCATCTGTGGGGCATCCTGAAACGCAAGGTGGAGGTGCGCAAGGTCTCTAACATCCACCAGCTACGTGACGTCGTCATGGAGGAATGGAAGAGGACTCCAGTGGCAACCTGTGAAGCTCTGGTGAACTCTGTGCCCAAGAGGGTTAAAGCAGTGCTGGAAAATAATGGTGGCCACACAAGATATTGACACTTTCGGCCCCATTTGGACATTATCCTTTAGGGGTGTACTCACTTTTGTTGCCAGCAGTTTAGACATTAATGGCTGCGCGTTGCGTAATTTTGAGGGGACAGCACATTTACACTGTTATACCAGCTGTAGACTCACTACTTCACACTGCAGCCAGGTGTCATTTTTTCAGTGTTGTCACATGAAAAGATATACTTAAATATTGACAAAATGTGAGAGGGTGTACTCACTTCTGTGACATACTGTATATCCCGCCCTATACTCTGAATCGCAGAGTCTCAGAGCGGTCACAATCTCCTTTCCACCCCACCCCCACAACAGACACCCTGTGAGGTTGGTGCGGCTGAGAGGGCTCTCACAGGAGCTGCCCTTTCAAGGACAACCTCGGCCAGAGCTATGGTTGACCCAAGGCCATGCCAGCAGGTGCAAGTGGAAGAGTGGGGAATCAAACCCGGTTCTCCCAGATAAGAGTCTGTACACTTCACCACTACACCAAACTGGCTCTCTATTAGAGCTCTGGGTGACGCAAGGCCATTCTAGCAGGTGCAAGTGGAGGAGTGGGGAATCAAACCCGGTTCTCCCAGATAAGATTCCACGCACTTTCCTACACCAAACTTGCCATGGAGGAGGAGAGGTCCATGGTTAACCATGGTTGCTTGGAGGGAGCCTCCAAGGCCAGAGGCAGACAGGCCTCTGAAACCTTTGACCTCGGTCTCTGTGCCTTGGGGATGGACCGCTAGATGCACCCTCCCTGGTCTGACCCAGCAGGGCTCTTCTGATACTGGGGGATAGGCCTTGGCCTCTGTGCCCTGTTGTTGGTCCTCCAGAGGAACTGGCTGGCCCGTGTGAGACAGGATGCTCGACTAGATGGACCCTCACTGGTCTGACCCAGCAGAGCTCTTCTGATATTCTTATGAAGGCCTCGGCCTCTCTGCCCTGTTGTTGGCCCTCCAGAGGAACTGGTTGGCCACTGTGTGAGACAGGAGGCTGGACTGGATGGACCCTCACTGGTCTGATCCAGCAGGGTTCTTCTGATGTTCTCAAGTTAAGGCCTTGGCCTCCATGCCCTGTTGTTGGACCTCAGGAGGAACTGATTGGCCACGATGTGAGACATGATGCTGGACTAGATGGACCCTCACTGGTCTGATCCAGCAGGGTTCTTCTGATGTTCTTCTCAGGGGAAGGCCTCTCTCTCTCTGTCGTGTTGTTGATCCTCCAGAGGAACTGATTGGCCCCTGTGTGAGACAGGAGGCTAGACTGGATGGACCTTCACTGGTCTGATCCAGCAGGGCTCTTCTGATGTTCTCTAGTTAAGGCCTTGGCCTCCATGCCCTGTTTTTGGACCTCAGGAGGAACTGGCTGGCCACTGTGTGAGACAGGAGGCTGGGCTAGATACCCTCACTGGTCTGATCCAGCAGGGCTCTTCTGATGTTCTTCTCCATAAAGACAAAAATTTGTTTGTGCGTGTGTTATTACAACTTAGTTTTCTGGCACTCAGAAGTAGATTGCTTGGGCCCCCGTTTATTTCTTCCTCTAGAAGAACAGCAAACATATTTTTTTTTCTTTACAACTAGAGTTGAATCCAGAAGCACCTTTAAGACCAGCGAGATTTTGGAGGGTGTGAGCTTTTGAGAGTCAAAGTTCCCTTTGTCGGACAACTCACGAGAGCTCATAATAATAATTTAAAAATCCTGTTGGTCTCTCAGGTTGGTCTGGACTCGAACCGAGCTGTTCTACATCAGACCAGCATGGCTACTGGCTGAAACGACATTTTAAAAAAAAATTAAATCATATTTCCTTGGGCGATATAGGTAAGAAGTTCGAATCTGTGCTTGCTCGATTCTCTTTCTAGGAATAGCCAACAGAAACCTGGTCTTCATTTTCAGCATTAGTTAGGCGATCAGCTCCTTTCCCCTGTTGTAACTCTTTCTCATCTCTTTCTGTAGTCGCATTCAGACGGCAGCTTTAAGCACAGCTGAATTCAGTGGGAGTGGACTAACTGCTGAGTAAAAGCATCTGGAGTTGTTCTTACAGCCCTCCAAAAGCCCTGCTGAAGCCAGCGTGGTCAAGTAAATCCACCTAGGAGTACAGCAATCGTGTGTTCATCATAATCTTGTGTGAGTAGATTTTGTTGTGCACATATTCTTCTTCACCCAAAGGGTGATTAACATGTGGAATTCACTGCCACAGGAGGTGCTGGTGGCCACAAGCATAGCCACCTTCAAGAGGGGTTTAGATAAAAATATGGAGCAGAGGTCCGTAAGTGGCTATTAGCCACAGTGTATGTGTGTATATAACATTTTTTGCCACTGTGTGACACAGAGGGTTGGACTTGATGGGCCGTTGGCCTGATCCAACATGGCTTCTCTTATGTTCTTATGTGACCCAGAGTGTTGGACTGGATGGGCCACTGGCCTGATCCAACATGGCTTCTCTTATGTTCTTATGTGACACAGAGTGTTGGACTTGATGGGCCGTTGGCCTGACCCAACATGGCTTCTCTTATGTTCTTATGTTCTTATATTAGCACATATGCTTATATATTAATACTGGCTTATAGTTGGGAAACTGAGGCCGAGTGCTTTGTCCGACGCCAATTGTCCGACGGTTTTCTCCGTCTCCAAGTGCCATGACTTCTGGGTGCAGACATTCACACACATAATTTAAGAAATACCCTCTCCTCCGAAAATGTTTTTAAAAGGCAGTCCTTTTGCTAACGTTTGAGAGAAAAGCTTATTTAAACAGACAGTCAAAGGGCCACGAAATGCAAGAAGCGTTAGCTGAGATGCAGTTATGTAAATTTCAGATTCATTGGTGGATGAAGAGCACTAATTGGTGATAAAGCAACTTATTTCGTTTTGCCAAACTAGTTAACACTTGGAGCGGCTGAGAAAAGCTAGCTGACTTGCTCTTGAAAGGTGTTAGCTGCCTTAGCAAAACTAGAGAAGGTGTGTTATCTCCTACGACTGCTATTGGGAATGGACTCTGTACTTTTTGTGATAACATTCTAACTGTACAAAGTATATCTCCCCCCTGGACTTCCTGCATTTCGTGGCCCTTTGACTCTGCTCTTCAACAGGCTCCCCCCGCCCCTTTCCCCATAATTTCCTATGCAGACACCTCCATAGTGAACCCGCCACGAGTCTAGCAAAATGAGCTCCCTAAAAGATTTTGTCGGAATCAAAATTTGGTCATCTTTGAGGTGCCATGAGATACCCATTTAGTGTTCCCATAGAAGAGTATCATAGCAATGTGCAAAGTGCTATCTTAGCAGTAGTATGCGCGAAAAGAATCTAGGGGTCTTAGTGGACCTTAGGCTGAACACGAGTCAACAGTGTGCTATGGTGGCAAAAAGGGCAAATGCAATTTTGGGCTGTATCAACAGAAGTCTGGTGTCCATATTACGTGAAGTGATGTTGTCGCTTTGCTCTGGTAAGACCTCACCTGGAATATTGTGTTCAGTTTTGGGCACCAGATTTTAAGAAGGATCTAGACAAGCTGGAACGGGTCCAAAGGAGGGCGACGAAGATGGTGAGGGGTCTGGAGATCAAGTCCTATGAGGAAAAGGTGAAGGAGCTGGGGATGTTTAGCCTGGAGCGGAGGCGAATGAGAGGTGATAGGATCACCATCTTCAAGTCCTTGAAGGGCTGTCCTATAGAGTATGGTGTGGAGTGGTTTTCTGTGGCCCCAGAAGGTAGGACCAGAACCAACGGGTTGAAATTGAATCAGAAGAGTTTCTGGCTCAACATTAGGAAGAACTTCCTGACACTTAGAGCGATTCCTCAATTGAACAGACTTCCTCCTTGGGAGGTGGTGAGCTCTCGTTCCTTGGAGGTTTTTAAGCAGAGGCTAGATGGCCATCTGACAGCAATGTGGATCCTGTGAATTTAGGGGGAGGTGTTTGTGAGTTTAGAGCGGTTCCTCAGTGGAACAGGCTTCCTCCTCGGGAGGTGGTGGGCTCTCCTTCCCTGGAGGTTTTTCAACAGAGGCTAGAGGACCATCTGACAGCAATGAAGATCCTGTGAATTTAGGGGGAGGTATTTGTGAGTTTCCTGCATTGTGCAGGGGGTTGGACTAGATGACCCTGGAGGTCCCTTCCTGCTCTAGGATTCTATGATTCTTCAGGAGGTGGTGGGTTCTCCTTCCCTGGAGGTTTTTCAACAGAGGCTAGATGGCCATCTGACAGCAATGAAGATCCTGTGAATTTAGGGGGAAGTGTTTGTGAGTTCCCTGTGTTGTGCAGGGGGTTGGACTAGATGACCCTGGAGGACCCTTCTAACTCTAGGATTCTAGGTTTTTCAACAGAGGCTAGATGACCCTGGAGGACCCTTCTAACTCTAGGATTCTAGGTTTTTCAACAGAGGCTAGATGGCAACCTGACAGCAATGAGGATCCTGTGAATTTAGGGGGAGGTGTTTGTGAGTTTCCTGCATTGTGCAGAGAGTTGGACTAGATGACCCTGGAGGTCCCTTCCAACTCTAGGATTCTTTGATTCAGTAGTGACCTGGGACTTCCTCGATATCCTCTTTCCAAGTACTGGCCATACCCAGCACTGCTTAGCTTCACAAGAACTATCAAGATTGGGTCACATGGGTCGGGATCACATGATTGCCCCTCTGGAATGACTGCACTGATGTTCTGTGTTTTCCAGAGCCAGTTTGGTGCAGTGGTTAAGTGCGCAGACTCTTATCCAGGGGTGGCCAAACTGTGGCTCGGGAGCTCCCTGTGGCTCTTTCATGTGTATTGTGTGGCTCTCGAAGCCGCCACCACCCCACTGGCCAGCTTGGGGAAGGCGTTTGTCTCTTTCAATCCCTTCTCCAAGCCAAGCTAGCTGGTGGCTTGGAGAAATGCATTTAAAATTAAAGCCGCTTTCTTTCCCTCCTCCTTCTGACATCTGTTTGCCTTCCTTCCCTTAGACATCTGATGTTCATGTCTTGCAGCTCTCAAACATCTGACGTTTATTCTACGTAGCTGCTACGTTAATCTGCTTTGGCCACCTCTGCGCTAATCCGAGAGAACTGGGTTTGATTCCCCACTCCTTCACATGCAACTGCTGAAGTGACTTTGGGTCGGTCCCCGTTCTCACAGAGCTCTCTCAGCCCTACCTGTCTCACAGGTGTCAATGGTGGGGAGGCAAAGGGAAAGGAGGCTGTAAGCCTCTCTGAGACTCCAAGTGAAGGGCAGGATATAAACCCAACCTCCTCCTCCAGTTTGTTGTAGTGGTTAAGTGCGTGGAGAGCCAGTTGGGTGTAGTGGTTAAGTGGGTGGACTCTTATCTGGGAGAACCGGGTTTGATTCCCCTTTCCTCCACTTGCATCTGCTGGAATGGCCTTGGGTCAGCCATAGCTCTAATAGAGAGCCAGTTTGGTGTAGTGGTTAAGTGCATTGACTCTTATCTGGGAGAACCAGGTTTGATTCCCCACTCCTCCACTTGCAGCAGCTGGAATGGCCTTGGGTCATCCATAGCTCTAATAGAGAGCCAGTTTGGTGTAGTGGTTAAGTGTGTGGACTCTTATCTGGGAGGACAGGGTTTGATACCCCACTCCTCCACTTGCACTTGCTGGAATGGCCTTGGGTCAGCCATAGCTCTAATAGAGAGCCAGTTGGGTGTAGGGGTTAAGTGCATGGGCTCTTATCTGAGAGAATCAGGTTTGATTCCCCACTTTTCACTTGCACCTGCTGGAATGGCCTGGGGTCAGCCATAGCTCTAATAGAGAGCCAGTTGGGTGTAGTGGTTAAGTGAATGGACTCTTATCTGGGAGAACTGGGTTTGATTCCCCACTCCTCGACTTGCACCTGCTGGAATGGCCTTGGGTCAGCCATAGCTCTAATAGAGAGCCAGTTGGGTGTAGTGGTTAAGTGAATGGACTCTTATCTGGGAGAACCAGGTTTGTTTCCCCACTCTTCCACTTGCACCTGCTGGAATGGCCTTTGGTCAGCCATAGCTCTGGCAGAGGTTGTTCTTGAAAGGGCAGCTGCTGTGAGAGTTCTCTCAGCCCCATCCACCTCACAGAGTGTCTGTTGTGTGTGTGTGGGGGGGAAGGTAAAGGAGATTGTGTGCCTCTCTGAGACTCTTCGGTGTGGAGGGCGGGATATAAATCCAATATCTTCATCTACCTCACAGGGTGGCCGTTGTGGCAGAGTCCTGGGATGGCCTTGGGTCAGCCATAACTCTAATAGAGAGCCAGTTTGGTGTAGTGGCTAAGTGTGCGGACTCTTATCTGGGAGAACCTGGTTTGATTCCCCACTCCTCCACTTGCAGCTGCTGGAATGGCCTTGGGTCAGCCATAGCTCTAATAGAGAACCAGTTGGGTGTAGTGGTTAAGTGTGCGGACTCTTATCTGGGAGAACCAGGTTTGATTCCCCACTCCTCCCCTTGCGCCTGCTGGGATGGCCTTGGGTCAGCCTCTTCGGTGTGGAGGGCGGGATATAAATCCACTATCTTCATCTACCTCACAGGGTGTCTGTTGTGGGGGAGAAAGGTAAAGGAGATTGTGAGCCGCTCTGAGACTCTTCGGAGTGGAGGGTGGGATATAAATCCAATGTCTTCTTTTACTCCCCCCATAAGTATCAAATGAAAGTTGCTGCAAGCAATTGTCACGTTCTCCTTTGGAACAGCTTTGTATAACTTTCTTCATACCATTTATTTACTTTATTTAAACCTTGCTTTCACCCTAATAAGAGCCCCGTGGCACAGAGTGTTAAAGCTGCAGTACTGCAGGCCTAAGCTCTGCTCACAACTTGAGTTCGATCCCGGCAGAAGCTGGTTCAGGTAGCCGGCTTGAGGTTGACTCAGCCTTCCATCCTTCCAAGGTCGGTCAAATGAGTCCCCAGCTTGCTGGGGGGAAAGTGTAAAAAGACTGGGGAAGGCAATGGCAAACCACCACGTAAAAAGTCTGCCATGAAAATGTTGTGAAAGCAACATCACCCAAGAGTTTGAAACGACTGGTGCTTGCACAGGGGACCTTTCCTTTTCTTTCCTTTCGCTAATGGGGAACCCAAATAGCTTACGTTGTTCTTCTCTGTTTTAGTCCCACAACAGCCTTGCGGGGCAGGCCAACCCAAGAGTGTATGACCAGCCCAAGGGCACTCTGCAAGCTTCCATATCATTTTTTTTTTTTTATTTTATTCGATTTATATCCCACCCTACCCCACCGAGGTGGGCTCAGGGCGGCTCACAACACAAAAAGCTAACAAAATCAATTTAAAATACATTAATAATACATTAATAATTACAATTATACAGTAAAATACATAAAATACATATAAAATACATAAAAACACGTAAACTCATTTCAGTATGTACTATGCTACCTTCCTTAAATCAATCTTCAATATTCCAGTATTGAATAATCTGATGTTCAAGTTTTAAATATTCAGGCATTCCGATAACACTTAATTATATGCCAACAGGAAGAGGGCTGTTTTGCAGGCCCTGCGGAACTGTTCAAGGTTCCTCAGGGCCCTCACCTCCTCCGGGAGCTGATTCCACCAACAGGGAGCTGCAATCGAGAAGGCCTGTCTCTGGTCACTTTCAGACGGGCCTCCTTTGGCCCAGGGATTGTAAGAAGGTTTTGAGACCCCGATCTTAGCACTCGCTGGGGAACATGTGGGGAGAGACGGTCCCTAAGGTAGGCAGGTCCCAGGCCATAAAGGGCTTTAAAGGTCATAACCAGCACCTTGTACCGAACTCGGTATGTTATCTGCAGCCAGTGCAGTCCCCGACGTCCCGGCTGAATGTGCTCCCGTCTAGGGAGCCCTAACAACAGCCGGGCAGCAGCATTCTGCACTAGCTGCAACTTCCGGGTTCAGCACAGGGGCAGCCCCATGTAGAGGGCATTGCAGTAGTCCAACCTCGAGGTGACCGTTGCATGGATCACTGTTGCCAGGTCGTCGTCCTCCAGGTAAGGAGCCCACTGCCTTGCCCGCCTAAGATGAAAAAATGCGGACTTGGCAGTGGCCGCTATCTGGGCCTCCATAGTTAGAGTAGGCTCCAATAGCACCCCCAGGCTCCTAACCCTGTGCGCCGCTGACAGAGGCACACCATCGAGGGCCGGTAAGAGAATTTCTCTCCCCGGACCATGGCGACCCAGACAAAGGACCTCTGTCTTCGACGGATTTAGCTTAAGCCCGCTCAGCCTGAGCCATCTAGATACGGCCTGCAATGCCAGGTCCAGGTTTTCTGGGACACAGGCAGGCCAGCCGTCCATAAGTAGATAGAGCTGGGTGTCATCAGCATACTGGTGGCAACCCAGCCCATACCTCCGGGCAATCTGGGCAAGAGGGCGCATGTAGATGTTAAACAACATCGGGGAGAGAACTGCTCCCTGAGGGACCCCGCAATCCAGCGGGTACCTCCGGGACAGTTCACCCCCAATCGCCACTCTTTGTCCCCGACCCTTGAGGAAAGAGGTAAGCCATTGTAAAGCCAACCCCTGAATCCCCACGTCGGCAAGACGGCAAGTCAGCACCTGATGGTCAACCATATCGAACGCTGCCGATCGGTCTAACAACATCAGTACCGCCGAGCCGACTCGGTGCAGATGCCGCTGGAGATCATCCACTAGGGCAACCAGCACTGTCTCCGTCCTATGACCCGGGTGAAAGCCCGACTGATGGGAGTCAAGAACGGAAGCATCCTCCAGGAAGCTCTGTAGTTGCAACGCCACTGCCCTCTCAATGAGTTTACCCAAAAAGGGTAAATTCGAGACCGGCCGATAGTGTGCCAATTCGGCCGGGTCCAGTGTTGTTTTTTTTTAAGAGGGGGTGGACCTCTGCCTCCTTAAGAGGTGTTGGGAATTGCCCTTCCATTAGGGATCTATTTATGATATCCCGTATAGGATACCTAAGCTCCCTCTGGCAGGATTTAATAAGCCAGGAGGGGCACGGGTCCGAATTGCAAGTTGTAGGGCGTGCAGATAGGAGGATCCTGTCAACTTCCTCCAGGCTGAGAGTGCCGAAACCATCCAGAATACAGTCTGAAGACAGGCAAGGAGCCTCGGGTTCGCATACTGTCTCCAATATGGCGGGGGTGTCGCGACGGAGCGACGCGATTTTATCTGCAAAAATTTTTGCAAAAGCCTCACAGCCGATTTCCAATTGACTAGCATTTGGGCTGCCCTGTGGCAGCGTTATCAAGGTCCGAATTGTGTTAAACAATTGTGCCGGGCGCGAAGTTGCAGACGCAATCCTAGCCGCAAAGTATGTTTTCTTTGCGGCTTTGACTGCCATCTCATAGGACTTCATACCTTCTCTATAAGATGCTCTAGTCGCTTCGTCTCGAGTGCACCGCCATTGCCTCTCTAGTCGTCTGAGTCCACGCTTTAATTGCCGCAACTCCTGACCAGAGGGCGCCTAGGTGCAATCTCGTCGATGGCCCTGGAGAGCCTATCATTCCAGGCTTCCACCAGGTCATCGAGGGAATTGCCAGAGGGCCAGGGATCCCGTAGAGCCATCTGGAACGGTTCAGGGTCCAGCTGGCTCCGCGGGCGAGCTAAAATACGCTCGCCGCCTAAACGGCAGCTTTTTGCTGCTTTTCCACCCAGTTAAGTCTTCCCGTGGCAGTGAACGGCCAAAACTTCAAAAGAGATTTTAAAATGCACATATGTAAAACAATGAGAACAGCTGAACAAAACACAAAGGCATAAATGGGAAAGGAGGATCAAACGATAGTCACTGGGGAAACGCCAAACACAACAAAAGAATCTTCACCCCAAGGCGTAAGTCAGAATTAATGTTTTAAAAATATGCATGCATGCGTAAGGCAGTTCCGACTGACCAAGACTCTCGGAAGTGTGTCCTTCTCTAGGAGAAATGCACATTTTCTACTTTTGACCTTCACATAGCTCACTTTAGATATGCCCTCTCTTTCCCACTCGGTTTACATGTGGCTTATTCATTATTTTAAGACATTTTTACCCTGCCTTTCCTCATTGTTCAAAGCAGCTTACGATGATTATTTGAATTTTCCCCCAATTAAAAGTAAAATAAAATAACCAACCCCAAATCGCTCCCTTCCTTCCCCCTTAAAAAATGCCTAACACGTGTTTGTTCAAACTGTTAGCCCTGAAGCTGCTCTGTAGCATTTTAAATAACATGAGAATAACATTTTCCCATCATTAAGTTTCACCTGCAGACTCCATGAGCCAGATTGGTGTGGTGGTTAACAGTGTGGACTCTTATCTGGGAGAACCGGGTTTGATTCCCCACGCCTCCTGTTGCAGCAGCTGGAATGGCCTTGGGTCAGCCATAGCTCTAATAAAGAGCCAGTTGGGTGTAGTGGCTAAGTGTGTGGACTCTTATCTGGGAGAACCGGGTTTGATTCCCCACTCCTCCACTTGCAGCTGCTGAAATGGCTTTGGGTCAGCCATAGCTCTTGTAGGAGTTGTCCTTGAAAGGGCAGCTGCTGTGAGAGTTCTCTCAGCCCCACCCACCTCACAGGGTGTCTGTTGTGGGGGAAGAAGATAAAGGAGATTGTGAGCTGCTCTGAGACTCTTCAGAGTGGTGGGTGGGATATAAATCCAATATCTTCATCTACATCACAGGATGTCTATTGTGGGGGAGGGAGATAAAAGAGTTAGCCGCTCTGAGTCTCTGATTCAGAAAGAAGGGCAGGGTATAAATCTGCCTTCGTCTCTTCCTCCTCCTCCTCCTCCTCTTCTTCTCCTTCTCCTCCTTCCTTTCCTGGAGGGAATCAAGGATTTGTTTAGTTTCAGCCAGAGCTCTAATAGAGAGCCAGTTTGGTGTAGTGGTTAAGTGTGCGGACTCTTATCTGGGAGAACCGGGTTTGATTCCCCACTCCTCCACTTGCACCTGCTGGAATGGCCTTGGGTCAGCCATAGCTCTAATAGAGAGCCAGTTTGGTGTAGTGGTTAAGTGTGCGGACTCTTATCTGGGAGAACTGGTTTTGATTCCTCGCTCCTCCACTTGCAGCTGCTGGAATGGCCTTGGGTCAGCCAGAGCTCTAATAGAGAGCCAGTTTGGTGTAGTGGTTAAGTGCGCGGACTGTTATCTGGGAGAACCGGGTTTGATTCCCCACTCCTCCACTTGCAGCAGTTAGAATGGCCTTGGGTCAGCCATAGCTCTAATAGAGAGCCAGTTTGGTGTAGTGGTTAAGTGCACGGATTCTTATCTGGGAGAACCGGGTTTGATTCCCCACTCCTCCACTTGCAGCAGCTAGAATGGCCTTGGGTCAGCCATAGCTCTAATAGAGAGCCAGTTTGGTGTAGTGGTTTAGTGCACGGATTCTTATTTGGGAGAACCGGGTTTGATTCCTCGCTCCTCCACTTGCACCTGCTGGAATGGCCTTGGGTCAACCATAGCGGTTAAGTGCGCGGACTCTTCTCTGGGAGAACCAGGTTTGATTCCCCACTCTGCCACTTGCACCTGCTAGCATGGCCTTGGGTCAGCCATAGCTCTGGCAGAGGTTGTCCTTGAAAGGGCAGCTCCTGTGAGAGCCCTCTCAGCCCCGCCCAGCTCACAGGGTGTCTGTTGTGGCGGAAGAAGATATAGACAGGGTTGGTCAACGGTAGCTCTCCAGATGTTTTTGCCTACAACTCCCATCAGCCCATGTTGGCTGGGGCTGATGGGAGTTGTAGGCAAAAAAAACATTTGGAGAGGTACCGTTGGCCACCCCTGATATAGGAGATTGTGACTGCTCTGAGATTGTGAGATTCAGAGTGTAGGGCGGGATATAAATCCAGTAGCTGCTTCTTCGTGTCGCACCCTTGCCCCTGATGCAAAATCCGCTGAGGAGGCCCTGAAGTTTGTGGCAGTGTGATGCAGTCAAGCACACAATTGCAGTGGACGCTGCAGGTGAACACCCGCCCGCCAGCCGCACTCAACTTTCGGGGCTTTGTCGTATCTGAAGCTTCCCCCCTCTCCTGAGGATCAGCGTCTCTCGGGCAGACATGGGAAAGAGTTCTAACTAACAAGTTGGCACCAGCGTGGGGTATGTCTCATTCCACCTGTTAGTCAGATTGTGCAGATCAGCCCTTTAGCTCCCTCGTTAATAAGGTTATGAAATTCAAATGAGATCATCTATGCAAGAATGACTCAACGGAGTCACACCTCGGAAGAGGTATTTTCAGCACTGAGAATCGCAGCTCCAAAGTGAGAGGTGCTGAGTGGGAAACGTAGTTGTCACATGCCCAGAACTGGGTTTGTTGTTTTTCTAAATTAAAAGTTTATTTATTACGTTCTAAATACATAACGACATTTAATACAGTCTAAATACATCTGCCCCGTGGCGCAGAGTGGTAAAGCAGCAGTACGGCAGTGCTGTGATCTGAACTCTCTGCTCGTGACCTGGGTTCGATTCCAGCGGAAGCTGGATTCAGGTAGCTGGCCCAAGGTTGACTCAGCCTTCCATCCTTCCGAGGTCGGTTGAATGAGTCCCCGGCTTGCTGGGGGGAAAGCATAGAGGACTGGGGAAGGCAATGGCAAACCACCCTGTAAAAAGTCTGCCGTGAAAACGTTGTGAAAGCAACGTCACGCCAGAGTCGGAGACGAGTGGTGCTTGCACAGGGGACTACCTTTACCTTAAGAGCCCTGTGGTGCAGAGTGGTAAAGCTGCAGTACTGCAGTCCTAAGATCTGCTCATGACCTGAGTTCGATCCAGGCAGAAGCTGGGTTCTGGTAACCTGCTTGAGGCTGACTAAGCCTTCTAACCTTCCGAGGTCGGTCAAAGGAGTCCCCAGCTTGCTGGGGGAAAAGCGGAGATGACTGGGGAAGGCAATGGCAAACCACCCCGTCAAAAGTCTGCCGTGAAAACATCGTGATGCGACGTCACCCCAGAGTTGGAAACGACTGGTGCTCGCACAGGGGGACTACCTTTACCACACAAAAAAAGCGAAAAAAGGGAATTTTTGGCGTATTCCAGGATGTGGAGTAAACGTCAGCAGTAAAATTAATTAAAGCAGATACTTATCAAATTGAAGGAAGTGTCTACTGAAAATCAGGGCAGGGAAGGTTGACGTAACATCTCAGGTTTGAGCAGCAAATCAGAACTTTGTTCTGTTGCTTACATAGTAGAACAGGGGTGTCGAACTCATTTGCTATGAGGGCCGGATCTGACATAAAAGAGACCTTGTCGGGCCGGGCCATGTGTGTAAGTATTTAAGATTAGGTAGCAGAGATATAAATTTTATAAAGAACACAGGCAAATAAAAATATATTTTTCAAAAAAACTTTAAAAACATGCTTAAAACATAAGCACTCATTGGTCTTAAAGATGCTTTCTTTGTATCTCTCCCATGGGATCCAGGGAACGGCACAAAGGAAGCTCTGGCTCTTTCCTCCCTTCCCCAGAGGACTGGGGAGCTTCAGCCAATAGAAGGAAGAGAGGCTTGGCTCAGTAACTCTGCTGTGCAATTGAGAGAGCCTGGCAAAGCAAGCTCTGCCTTCCCCCCTTCCCCAAGGGAGGAGCCTCAGCCAATGGAGAAAATAAAGGTTTTGCCCTGTAACTCCTGCATGATTGAGCAAGCCTGGCAAAGCAAGCTGTGTTGCAGAAGGAAGCAAGAGAGAGGGAGAAGGAAGCAGATGACAGCCAGTTGTTCAGGGACCTGATAGGAGCCCTCCAGGGGCCTGATTCGGCCCCCAGACTGCATGTTTGACACCCATGTAGTAGAAGGTGCTCAGCATTTTGCCCTATCCAGGGATTTGAAAGAGTTGTTTGTATTTAGTCTTTGTCTCAGGCCTGGGTCTGATTTTATTTACAGCAAAAGCCAACGTCTTAAACAAAAGGGATAACTATACGTATCCATAAGAACTATCTGTAAAAACATCATAAAAGCGTTATATTATTATTAAAATTGAAAAATATACAGAAATGGCCATGAAAACAGATATACTCTGGCATTTTAAGCTACTAGTAATTTTCTCAACCTAAAGGTGAACCAACCAAATTTAGAGTAACTGCAGGATACTTGCCCTCCAGGAGTTCTTTAAGTTGGCATATTTTTTGACTGCTAGTAGGGGGAATGATCATGGACGGCAGGAGGGATTCCCTATGCTTACTGTACACCTTGCATTCATAAAATACATGAACTAATGATGCTATGCCATCATTACAGCAAGGGTTAAGGTTTGCAGGGTCGTGACCCAGTACCAGGCCACGGAAGCCTCAATACCGGGTCACAAAAAAAGCCAAAGCTAGCCCCGCTTGCAGCAAAGCCTGAGCTCTGCTCTGCTTCCTTCCTTTCTCGTCTCTCTGTTGTGCAGAGACAAGCTAGGCTTGAAGACTGACACAGGCTGCAAAATCTGAGCTCCGTTTTCCTTCCTTCCACCCCCGACATCTCTGTGTTGTGCAGATGAACGCCAGGCTTGATGACTTACACAGGCTGCAAAGCTTGAGCTCCGTTTTCCTTCCTTCCTTCTCCCGTCTGTGTTATGCGGATAAAATCTAGGCTTGAAGACTGACGCAAGCTGCAAAGCCTGAGCTCCGTTTTCCTTCCTTCCATCCCCCAATGTCTCTGTGTTGTGCAGATAAAAGCTAGCCTTGAAGACTGACACAGGCTGCAAAGCCTGAGCTGAGTTTTCCTTGGAGACTTCTACAGAAAAAAGAGACAGGCTTTCCTGTCTCCCGGCTCCACCCCCAAAGTCTCCTGGCTCGATCCTCAAATTTTAGTGGGCCACAAAGGAGAAATGTAAAAATAACCAGGCCACCGGGGGGGGGGGGAGAGTTTGGGAAACCCTTGTCATAGGGGATTTTCCTGTATCTACCCCCTGTAACTGCAGAAGGGAGGGTGTCCCACTTCGTAAGGCCTGGGTCTTGCATTTCAATGCGCTCCTGCAAGCTTTTCTTTTCTTTTCTTTTCTAGGACTCATGTCTGCTGTTTGGCTCCAGGTTGGACAGTGCGGCAACCAGATTGGACAGGCATGGTGGGAAGCTGTTACCCGGTCCAGAAGCAGAGATGCCAACCTGTAAGGCTCTGCCCTCCACACCCACCCCTTCCTCGTCCACCTCTGGGTAGTAAAGTCAAGGAAATCTTCGCCTTGACTGAGCACCCCGAGTGATTAAGGGGATTCAGAATCTTTCTTATTGGGAAAGGCTGAAGAGTCTGGGACGTAAAGATGACTGATAAGAGCCCCGTGGCGCAGAGTGGTAAAGCTGCAGTACTGCAGTCCGAGCTCTCTGCTCATGACCTGAGTTCGATCCTGGCGGAAGCTGGTTCAGGTAGCCGGCTCGAGGTTGACTCAGCCTTCCATCCTTCCAAGGTTGGTCAAATGAGTCCCCAGCTTAAGAACATAAGAGAAGCCACGTTGGATCAGGCCAATGGCCCATCCAGTCCAACACTCTGTGTCACATAAGAACATAAGAGAAGCCTTGTTGGATCAGGCCAATGGCCCATCCAGTCTAGCACTCTGTGTCACGTAAGAACATATGAGAAGCCATGTTGGATCAGGCCAATGGCCCATCCTGTCCAATACTCTGTGTCACGCAAGAACATAAGAGAAGCCATGTTGGATCAGGCCAGTGGCCCATCCAGTCCAACACTCTGTGTCACATAAGAACATAAGAGAAGCCATGTTGGATCAGGCCAATGGCCCATCCAGTCCAACACTCTGTGTCACATAAGAGAAGCCATGTTGGATCAGGCCAGTGGCCCATCCAGTCCAACACTCTGTGTCACATAAGAACATAAGAGAAGCCATGTTGGATCAGGCCAGTGGCCCATCCAGTCCAACACTCTGTGTCACATAAGAGAAGCCATGTTGGATCAGGCCAGTGGCCCATCCAGTCCAACACTCTGTGTCACATAAGAACATAAGAGAAGCCATGTTGGATCAGGCCAATGGCCCATCCAGTCCAACACTATGAGTCACATAAGAACATAAGAGAACCCATGTTGGATCAGGCCAATGTCCCATCCCGTCCAACACTATGTGCACATAAGAACATAAAAGAAGCCATGTTGAATCAGGCCAATGGCCCATCCAGTCCAACACTCTATGTCACACAGTGGCCAATATATTTGTGTGTGCATATATATATATATATACACACACATAAATACATATACACACATATATATACACATGCCTTGAATGGAGGGGAGGGGGCACGCGCACAGAAACTCAGCTGCAACTCTTGCCTTCAAATATATTGCTAGCCACCCCCGTTGCCTCAACCAGCTTTTTATTGGGGAATATTAATTTTTCTTAGCCCTATCCTCCTTCAGTAATCCTTTTAC
Source organism: Heteronotia binoei (assembly GCF_032191835.1). Taxonomy (NCBI): domain Eukaryota; kingdom Metazoa; phylum Chordata; class Lepidosauria; order Squamata; family Gekkonidae; genus Heteronotia; species Heteronotia binoei. The sequence goes on along the minus strand of NC_083232.1, from coordinate 3,628,198 downwards.
CCCTTGGTCATCCAAGGGCCGCACTGCCTCCCTGGCTGGTTTCCTGCTTCTAATATATTTGAAGAAATTTTTATTGTTGGTCTTTATATTTTTTGCAATATACTCCTCATAGTCCATTTTTGCCTGCCCGATCATAATCTTGCATTTGATTTGCCACAGCCTGTGTTCCCTTTTATTAATCTCACTTGGACTAGCTTTCCACCACTTAAAGGAGTCCTTACCTTTTACAGCTTTCATTACTTTGTTAACCATGAAGGCCTTTTCTTATACCTGTTTGTGCCTTTCCTAACTTGTGATATATTTTATCTGAGCTTCTAGGATTGTAGTTTTAAATAGCCTCCAAGCTTCCCTAAGGGGTATGACTGTATTTACCTTTCCCTTCAGTTTCCTCTTCACATGCCTCCTCATCTCAGAGAATTTACTCCTTTTAAAGTTAAACGTGGTTGTGCTCGTCTTTTGGGGGCAACTCTCTATTTATACAAATGGTGAAATCAATAACGTTATTGATTTCCAAGCGGTGTGATCACTTTTACATCTCTCACCAAGTCTTGGGCATTCCTTAGGACCAAATCCAGGATCGCCCAAATCCCATGGCAATTGGCTCCGAATGCTCTCCGTGTCTCGCAGCTGGGGCTCCTAGGAGGAGGAGCGGCAGCCTGCAGCGAGCGATCCATCGCGCATGTTTGCCTCTCGCCCGAGAGGAGGCCAAAGCAGTCTGAGCCGACCTGATGCCCAGCTGTTCTCTCCGGCAGGTACCCGTTCTCCTCCCTTGATGGCAAGCTGAGTGCTATCTGTGTCGACAGTGAGCCAAAGGTGGTCAAGACGCTGCAGAAGCGAATCCCGAGAGGGTAAGAGACAGGAGCTCTTGGGCAGAAAGGAAGGGTCTCTGGGACGTGTGACTCTAGAATGTCTGTGACTATAGCAATGATTTTGGAAACCTGTCCATAGTGTCAGAACCTGGAGGGGAATCTGAGCTTGATGTCCAGCACTTGGAGTTTCAAGGCTAGGTGCAGCTCTCCGAGATCGGCGAGAAGCAGAAGGAATTGTTTCAAAATCAGCCAGTAGAGGCAAAATTAGTTTTCATTTCTTTGTCTTCTCTGTATCTGATGCGCCACCCTGAATACAGCATCGGACCCCCGAATTAACCGCATCGCATTTTTCTCTCTTTCCACCTCTGAAGATCATTCAGAGAGTCCAACCTCATCGTGGGGAAGCAAGGAAGAGGCAACAACTGGGCCTATGGTAAGAAGTGGTCCACACGGTCTCAGCAGGCAGGGCCATCAGCTCAACATGGGGGGGGGGAAAAGATGATACTGGATTTATACTCCGCCCTCCACTCTGAATCTCAAGAGTCTCAAAGCGGTTAACCCCCTTTCCCTTCCTCCCCCACAACAGACACCATGTGAGGTGGGTGGGGCTGAGAGGGCTCTCCCAGAAGCTGCCCTTTCAAGGACAGAGGCTCAGAGCAGCTCACAATCTCCTTTCCCTTCCTTCCCCACAAGAGACACCCTGTGAGGTGGATGGGGCTGAGAGGGCTCTCCCAGAAGCTGCCCTTTCAAGGACAGAGGCTCAGAGCAGCTCACAATCTCCTTTCCCTTCCTCCCCCACAACAGACACCCTGTGAAGTGGGTGGGGCTGAGAGGACTCTCCCAGAAGCTGCCCTTTCAAGGACAGAGGCTCAAAGCAGCTCACAATCTCCTTTCCCTTCCGTCCCCACAACAGACACCCTGTGAGGTGGGTGCGGCTGAGAGAGCTTTTTTTTTCTTTTACAGCAGCTGTCCCTTCAAAGAAAACTCCTGCAAGAGCTATGGCTGACCCAAGGCCATTCCAGCAGGTGCAAGTGGAGGAGTGGGGAATAAAACCCGGTTCTCCCAGATAAGAGTCCGCACACTTAACCACTACACCCAACTGGCTCTCTATTAGAGCTATGGCTGACCCAAGGCCATTCCGGCAGCTGCAAGTGGAGGAGGGGGGAATCAAACCCGGTTCTCCCAGATAAGAGTCTACACACTTAATCACTACACCAAACTGGCTCTCTATTAGAGCTATGGCTGACCCAAGGCCATTCCAGCAGGTGCAAGTGGAGGAGTGGGGAATCAAACCTGGTTCTCCCAGATAAGAGTCCGCGCACTTAACCACTACACCAAACTGGCTCTCTATTAGAGCTATGGCTGACCCATGGCCATTCCAGCAGGTGCAAGTGGAGGAGTGGGGAATCAAACCCAGTTCTCCCAGATAAGAGTCCGTGCATCTAACCACTACACCAAACTGGCTCTCTATTAGAGCTCTGGCTGATCCAAGGCCATTCCATTCCAGCACTCTGTGTCACGTAAGAACATAAGAGATGTTGGATCAGGCCAGTGTCCCATCCAGTCCAACACTATGTGCACATAAGAACATAAAAGAAGCCATGTTGGATCAGGCCAATGGCCAATCCAGTCCAACACTCTATGTCACACAGTGGCCAATATATTTGTGTGTGCATATATATACACACACACACACAAATACATATACACACATATATATACACACATGCCTTGAATGGAGGGGAAGGGGGGTGCGCACAGAAACTCAGCTGCAACTCTTGCCTTCAAATACTGTATTTTTCGGTCCATAGGACGCACCGGACCATAAGACGCAGGCGCCTGGCTGGGAGACAAGCAGCGACTCCCTCCGCCCCCACCGCAAACCCAGCACTTTGCAGGGAGCGATCTCGCCAGAGTGCTGGGTTTGCGGTGGGGGTGGAAGGAGCAATCTCGCCGCTTGTCTCCCAGCCAGGCACCTGCGTCTAATAGTCCGGAGCGTCTAATGGACCGAAAAATGCGTATATTTTGGAGATATCTTTTTTGTTATTATTTCCACTGTTTAACCACTACACCAAACTGGCTCTCCAACGTGTGAATTGGAGAAATGTCAACTGAAGGGTGACATGCTAGAGGTTTGCAAGATTGTGCATGGGATAGAGAAGTCCTTTTCTCCCTTTCTCACAATATATTCCACGGCTTTATATTGCATTGCTATCCTAACCGGGCCCGCGTCCGCTTTGCACTTTGCAGGGTATCACGGCGTCCGTTCCGAGGGGGAGCAGAGCTTATCCCACAGGACCATGGAGAGCCTGAGGAAGGAGGTGGAGCGCAGGGACTGCTATAGCGGGGTGGTCCTCTTTCACAGCCTCAGCGGGGGGACTGGAGCAGGTGAGTCCTACCACAGAGGCAGGAGAATTTTTTCTTTTGCCAAAGCATTCCTCTCTCCAGGGTTTTCTCCTAGCAGTTGTCGCGAAACTGCACGCCTTTTCAGCTAGATGACTCCTCTTCCAGAGTGAATCGATGTGCAATTTGAGGAGGTAATCGCACTTCCAGACATCGGGCTCCTCTCCAGGCTGTACTATGAGGAAAGGCTGAAGGATGTTTATCCTGGAGAGGAGGCGGCTGAGAGGTGATAGGATCACCATCTTCAAGGACTTGAAGGGCTGTCCTATAGAGGAGGGTGTGGAATTGTTTTCTGTAGAGTCTGCACACTTAACCACTACACCAAACTGGCTCTCTATTAGAGCTCTGGCTGACCCAAGGCCATTCCAGCAGGTGCAAGTGGAGGAGTGGGGAATCAAACCCTGTTCTCCCAGATAAAAGTCCGCACACTTAACCACTACACCCAACTGGCTCTCTTTTAGAGCTCTGGCTGACCCAAGGCCATTCCAGCAGGTGCAAGTGGAGGAGTGGGGAATCAAACCCTGTTCTCCCAGATAAGAGTCCGCACACTTAACCACTACACCCAACTGGCTCTCTATTAGAGCTCTGGCTGACCCAAGGCCATTCCAGCAGGTGCAAGTGGAGGAGTGGGGAATCAAACCCTGTTCTCCCAGATAAGAGTCCGCACACTTAACCACTACACCCAACTGGCTCTCTATTAGAGCTCTGGCTGACCCAAGGCCATTCCAGCAGGTGCAAGTGGAGGAGTGGGGAATCAAACCCTGTTCTCCCAGATAAAAGTCCGCACACTTAACCACTACACCAAACTGGCTCTCTATTAGAGCTCTGGCTGACCCAAGGCCATTCCAGCAGGTGCAAGTGGAGGAGTGGGGAATCAAACCCTGTTCTCCCAGATAAAAGTCCGCACACTTAACCACTACACCAAACTGGCTCTCTGTTAGAGCTCTGGCTGACCCAAGGCCATTCCAGCAGGTGCAAGTGGAGGAGTGGGGAATCAAACCCTGTTCTCCCAGATAAAAGTCCGCACACTTAACCACTACACCCAACTGGCTCTCTATTAGAGCTCTGGCTGACCCAAGGCCATTCCAGCAAGTGCAACTGGAGGGGTGGGGAATCAAACCCCGTTCTCCCAGATAAGAGAGCTCTGGCTGACCCAAGGCCATTCCAGCAGGTGCAAGTGGAGGAGTGAGGAATCAACCCCCGTTCTCCCAGATAAGAGTCAGCGCACTTAACCTCTACACCCAACTGGCTCTCTTCCTCCCCCACTGCAGACACCCTGTGAGGTGGGTGGGGCTGAGAGGGCAAGGACAACCTCTGCCAGAGCTATGGCTGACCCAAGGCCATTCCAGCAGGTGCAAGTGGAGGAGTGGGGAATCAAACCCGGTTCTCCCAGATAAGAGTCCATGCACTTAACCACTACACCCAACTGGCTCTCTATTGGAGCTCTGGCTGACCCAAGGCCATTCCAGCAGGTGCAAGTGGAGGAGTGGGGAATCAAACCCGGTTCTCCCAGATAAGAGTCCCCGCACTTCACCACTACACCTAACAAGGGACACACCTTGGCCAGGGGAGGATGGGATGGGATTGGCCCAGACTGAAGAGGGGGGCTGAGTACTGGCAGGGGGAGGGAATAAAAGGAGGGCTCACCAATCAGACTGGGGAGGAGGGATGACGTTGAGGCAGGATGGGGGTGATATCCGCATCCTCCAGGCAGAGCACCTTGGTGGAGGGTGGCAGAGCCAAACTAGCTGCAGGTGGCGCTCACATCCAGGAAGCAGTGCTGCAGAAGGGCCTGCTCAGTGTCTGCACAGGGGCTGAAGTCCTGCAGCTGCAGGAATGAATGCGTCACACCTCTGCTCTGGAGCTCTTTTCGCAGTGCAGTCTATCATGATTTTTCTCCCCTAGGGCTCAGTTCCCGCTTGTGCGAAGCCATCCGGGACGAGTACCCCGTGGGACACATCCTGGCGGTCTCAGTGGCGCCTCACCAAGCCGGCGAGAGCCCTCTTCAGCACTACAACGCTTTGCTCTGCCTTTCCTGGCTCCAGAGGTGAAGAAAGAGAGGAGGATCCTTCTAACCGCCAATGGTGTGGAGAGCTGGGGCAGTATAGCCATTCCAGTTTCTGGATTAAGGCCTAAGAGACCCAGGTTCAACCCCCACCCGCAGTCCTGAAGTTAATCGGGTGATCTTGGGCCGGTCCCTCTCTTGCTGCCTGAACTACCTCACAGGGTTGTTGTGAAGGTGAAAATCTTGTGCTGTTCAGGGAAGGGCCTTTTTGGTGATGGCACTGCCATTCTGTTCAACAGGAAGCCCTCTGTTTCCTCCCTCTCCCTCCAGCACCTGATTATATAGCTTTAGGCAGCAGGTAGCTCCTCCCCCTTTTGGGGGCTTTTTAAACATTTAAGCTGTTTTTGCTGTTGTTTAGTGTCTTAATTTCTTCTTCGTTAATTAATTTGCATGCCGCCTGGGCTCGTAAAGGAAAGGAAAGGTCCCCTGTGCAAGCACCAGTCATTTCTGACTCTGAGGTGACGTTGCTTTCACAACGTTTTCACGGCAGACTTTTTTTACGGGGTGGTTTGCCATTGCCTTCCCCGGTCATCTACACTCCCCCCCACCCTCAGCAAGCTGGGGACTCATTTGACCGACCTCGGAAGAATGGAAGGTTTGTGCAATAGGAAGGCTGAGTCGACCTTGATCCGGCTACCTGAAAACTCAGCTTCCACCGGGGATCGTGGTTTAGGACTGCGTAGTTTAGGATTGCGGTACTGCAGCTTTAGCACTCTGCGCCACGGGGCTCTGGGCTTGTAAAAGGGCCTTGTAAAAGCCTTAACTGCTCCAGCCGTAATGTAACTGGCTGCGTTTGCACCTTCCCAGGTATACAGACGGCATCCTCCTGTTCCACAACGACGAGGTGCTGAAGCGCGCAGCAACCCTGCAGGAGAAGGCGGCCGCTGAAGGCGGGCAGCAAGTTCCCCTCTCCGCCATGAACGCCTATCTCGCTTCTTGCCTCACGGCGTTTCTCTACCCGCTCGAGATTTTCACAACCCAAAGGTGAGTCCGAGCCAGGAGCTGACGACGAGGCCTTCGGTCATGCTCTGTAATTAACAGAATCACAGGGTTGGAAGGGAGCCCCCGGGGTCATCTAGTCGAACCCCCTGCACAATGCAAGGAATTCACAAATGCCTCCCCACCACCACCACCACACACATACATCCCCAGTGGGCCCTGCTCCGTGTCCGGGAGATGGCAACAAACTGGCCTGGAGAAGAATCACTGCCTGACCCCAAAGTGGCCAACAGCATACCGCTGGGCATGTAAAAAGAAGCCATGCGAACTAAGCAGTGGTGCGACCCTTCCTGCCCTCCTTTCAGGAGGGACGTTCGGAGCAGATTGGGAGACCCAAAGAGGCCTGGAAAAGGACCAGGCCACCTCTAGCTGCCACGCCTTCCTCATACGGAGCCGTAGCCGATGTGAAATTGCTGCTGGAGACGCTCTGCGTCCCCTTTTTAAAAAAAATTTATGTAAAGGATCTATATAACTGAATCAATATTGGTTTATTGACAGGGCTGGGTATGGCCTGATCCAACATGGCTTCTCTTATGTTCTTATGTGACACAGAGTGTTGGACTGGAGGGGTCATTGGCCTGATCCAGCAGGGTTTCTATTATGTTCTTATGTGACACAGAGTTTTGGACTGGATGGGCCACTGGCCTGATCCAGCAGGGCTTCTCTTATGTTCTTATGTGACACAGAGTGTGGGACTGGATGGGCCACTGGCCTGTTCCAACAGGGCTTCTCTTATGTTCTTATGTGACACAGAGTGTTGGATTGGAGGGCCACTGGCCTGATCCAACATGGTTTCTCTTATGTTCTTATGTGACACAGAGTGTTGGGCTGGAGGGGCCACTGGCCTGATCCAACAGGGCTTCTCTGATGTTCTTATGAGATACAGAGTGTTGGACTGGAGGGGCCACTGGCCTGATCCAACAGGGCTTCTCTGATGTTCTTATGTGACACAGAGTGTTGGATTGGAGGGGCCATTGGCCTGATCCAACATGGTTTCTCTTACGTTCTTATGTGACACAGAGTGTTGGACTGGAGGGGCCACTGGCCTGATCCAACAGGGCTTCTCTTATGTTCTTCTTATGTGACACAGAGTGTTGGATTGTAGGGGCCATTGGCCTGATCCAACAGGGCTTCTCTTATGTTCTTCTGTGACACAGAGTATTGGATTGAATGAGCCACTGGCCTGATCCAACAGGGCTTCTCTTACGTTCTTATGTGACACAGAGTGTTGGATTGGAGGGGCCACTGGCCTGATCCAACAGGGCTTCTCTTATGTTCTTCTGTGACACAGAGTGTTGGATTGAATGAGCCACTGGCCTGATCCAACATGGTTTCTCTTATGTTCTTAAGTGACACAGAGTGTTGGACTGGATGGGCCACTGGCCTGATCCAACAGGGCTTCTCTTATGTACTTATGTTATGTAATATTGGTCCCAGGTCTGATGAAGACTGGAAAGAAACAAGTACTTAACCAATTGGGTTGTCACCACACTACTTTGGGACTTGAATGTTTTGGACATTTGAACTGGTTTCTATATATTTCTTCGTAAATTGGTCACTAGCTTGCATTTTTTTGTTTTGTCATCCATTATAGTTACCTCTCTCAGATTGTATTCTACACTTACTGACAGAGGGCCGAAGAGCTGGGTGGAGAGAAAAGAGGCCTGCCATTGGAGGGGCGGTGGGGGGGGGGAGTTGTCAGTGCAGCTAGCGTGGTGCAGTAGACAGTGGTGGGCAGAGGACTCTGGGTGCCTCTGGCTGTGGGTCATGTGACTTCTTGTCCTGTGTGCTCAGCACGTCCCACGGTGCCACCTTGGGGGGGTTCAGTTCAGGGCCTTGGAGTAGGAAGGTTGAGCACTGATGATAGACGGCATTGTCTTTTGTGCCTCTGTTGCTTTTGCAGTGGGATTAGCCTGGGCATGGAACCGTGGGAGCTTCTGAGAGCCACCTGCCCTGGGCCAGGCCTGAAATTCCTGCACACGGCCCAAGCCAGCACCAGGTAAGAGCCAGAACAGACCCACGAGAACCTAGAGTTTGAAGGGACCTCCAGGGTCATCTAGTCCAACCCCCTTCACTATGCAGGAAACTCACAAATACCTCCCCCTAAATTCACAGGATCCTCATTGCTGTCAGATGGCCATCTAGCCTGTTTAAAAACCTCCAAGGAAGGAGAGCCCACCACCTCCCGAGGAGGAAGCCTTCCTTCTTTGTGGCTCTCAAGGATCTCGAGTCCACACACACACCCCCGCACTATGCAGGAAATTCACAGATGCCTCCCCCCACCCCATGACACCTTGCCTGGTATGTCTTTCTTGACTTGGCAAGTTAGCCGTAGCGGCTTCTTCTCGGATTTGTTTCGGGGGGCAGTTTGAAGGCCCAAACTGGTGGATAGCTCGCCGAAAATACGGCAGATTCTCTGCTACCCCAAGATAAATTTAAGGCAAACTCGCCTGTATCGCAGTGCACTTCTGCAGATTTAGAGGGCGGCTAAATTTGAGATCACTGCGTTCATTTCTGGCCTCTGTTATCGCCAAAAAGAAGTGGTTCAATGGAGAAGGTGAGGAAGTGGGCAACCAAGATGATTTCAGGGTTGGAGCACCTTTTCCTGTGGGGCACGTCTAGCCTAGAAAAGAGAGGACTGCGGAGGGACATGATGGAGGTTTATAGAATTAAGTGGATAGAGGGAGCTTCAAGAGGGGATTCCATAAGCATCTGGAGCAGAGGTCCATCAGTGAATGTTATCCATAGGGTATTTATGGAACTCTCTGTCTGGGGCAGCAATGCTCTGTATTCTTGGTGCTTGGGGAAGGGCACAGTGGGAGGGCTTCTAGTGACCTGGCCCCACTGATGGACCTCCTGATGGCACCTGGGTTTTTGACCACTGTGTGACACAGTGTTGGACTGGATGGGCCATTGGCCTGATCCAACATGGCTTCTCTTATGTTCTCATGTCTTATGTTCTCATGGCTTCTCTTATGTTCTGGATGGGCCACTGGCCTGATCCAACATGACTTCTCTTATGTTCTCTGTATTCTTGGTGCTTGGGAGGGGCAACAGTGGGAGGACTTCTGATGTCCTGGCCCCACTGATGGACCTCCTGATGGCACCTGTTGTTGTTTTGCAGTTTTGGCCACTGTGTGACACAGTGTTGAACTGGATGGGCCATTGGCCTAATCCAACATGGCTTCTCTTATGTTCTCATGTCTGGGGCAGTGATGCGCTGTATTCTTGGTGCTTGGGGAAGGGCACAGTGGGAGGGCTTCTAGTGACCTGGCCCCACTGATGGACCTCCTGATGGCGCCTGGGTTTTTGACCACTGTGTGACACAGTGTTGGACTGGATAGGCCATTGGCCTGATCCAACATGGCTTCTCTTATGTTCTCATGGCTTCTCTTATGTTAAGGATGGGCCACTGGCCTTGTCATGGGTGCTGGGGACCCTGCAGAGGAAGACGAGTCTGCCAAGGAAACTGTACCCCTGCCACCTGCACCAGTACCCCTGCCTCCTGCTGAAGAAGATCCCAGCCCCCCTGCCTCGCCCTCTCGGGTGGCTCGTGTGCGTGACTGCCTCCGTCAGGACCTCAGGGATTGGAGGAGGGCGGCACGCTCACAAGCAAGACGCTCCCTGAGTTTTGAGAGGATTCTGGCCCTCCTAAGAGCAAGGATGCTTGAGTTGTAACAGGATCCTGGCTGCCTCCCAGAGCCAGCAATTAGCCCAAATGGGCAACAGCCAGCAGAGGGCTATATAGCTGTGGGCTTTGGGAGGAGGCTTTGTGGAAGCAACTAGTCATCTCCCTGAAGTTCTAGCATCCACTCTGGCTTGACTTTGGTTCCTGACTCCCTGACTTTGGCTTTTGACTTCTGGACTCCCTGACCTCGGCTTCTGGACCTCGGACCTGCGATACTTGCACAGCGATTTGGATTTGGCACCTCGGACACTCCTGCTTGCTGGCTACAGACCTCGGCCTGCCTCTGGACTTTGCCTGACCCGGCCCCAGCCGTGACAGGCCTGATCCAACATGACTACTCTTACACTCTCTGTATTCTTGGTGCTTGGGAGGGGCAACAGTGGGAGGACTTCTGATGTCCTGGCCCCAGTGATGGACCTCCTGATGGCACCTGTTGTTGTTTTTGCAGTTTTGGCCACTGTGTGACAGTGTTGAACTGGATGAGCCATTGGCTTAATTCAACATGGCTTCTCTGATGTTCTTATGTCTGGGGCAGTGATGCACTGTATTCTTGGTGCTTGGGGGAGCAACAGTGGGAGGGGTTCTAGTGTCCTGGCCCCACTGATGGACCTCCTGAGCGCACCTGGGTTTTTTGGCCCCTGTGTGACACAGTGTTGGACTGGATGGGCCATTAGTCTGATCCAACATGGCTTCTCTTATATCTGGGGCAGTGATGCTCTGTATTCTTGGTGCTTGGGGGAGCAACAGTGGGAGGGCTTCTAGTGTCCTGGCCCCATTGATGGACCTTCTGATGGCACTTCGGGTTTTTTGGCCACTTTGTGACACAGAGTGTTGGACTGGATGGGCCACTGGCCTGATCCAGCATGGCTTCTCTTATGTTCTTATGTCTGGGGCAGTGATGCTCTGTATTCTTGGTGCTCGGGGGAGCAACAGTGGGAGGGCTTCTAGTGTTCTGGCCCCACTGGTGGACCTCCTGATGGCACTTGGGTTTTGGGCCATTGTGACACAGAGTGTTGGACTGGATGGGCCATTGGCCTGATCCAGCGTGGCTTCTCTATGTTCTTATGTCTGAGGTAGTGATGCTCTGTATTCTTGGTGCTTGGGAGCGGCAACAGTGGGAGGGCTTCTAGTGTCCTGGCCCCACTGATGGACCTCCTGATGGCACCTGGGTTTTTTGGCCACTGTGTGACCCAGAGTGTTGGACTGGATAGGCCACTGGCCTGATCCAGCATGGCTTCTCTTATGTCCTTACGTCTGGGGCAGTGATGCTCTGTATTCTTGGTGCTTGGGGGGGGGCAAAGTGGGAGGGCTTCTAGTGTCCTGGCCGCACTGATGGACCTCCTGATGGCACCTGGTTTTTTTGGCCACTGTGTGACAGAGTGTTGGTCTGGATGGGCTACTGGCCTGACCCAACAGGGCTTCTCTTATATCCTTATGATCTGGGAAGCGAAGCAGGGTTGTCCCTGGTTTGTATTGGGGTGGATGACCGCCTGAAGTCCAGGCTCTCAGCACAGAGGCAGGCAGTGGCCAACGTCCATCTCTTGTCTTGTCAAAGCTCGGCAGCCAAGATTGGCTGGCCCTGGCTAGTCCTTGGATGGGAGACCACCTAGGAAGTCCGGGGTTGCTGCACAGAGGCAGGCAATGGCAAGCCGCCTCCATCCCTCTCGTGCCCTGTGGGATCGCCATAGGTCACAGAACTGTAGAGTTGAAAGGGACCCTCCCAGGGCCATCGAGTCCAACCCCCTGCGCAATGCAGGAAATTCACAAACACTTCCCGCTAACATCACAGGACCAGCATCGCTGTCAGATGGCCACTTAAGTCAGCTGCGACTTGATGGCCCTTTCCACTCCTGCCGTGCTTTTGCAGTGACGGAGCTTTGTTTGTAATTCCTCAGGGGAACAGTCTTTTGGGACAGCCTGGCATCTTCCGTGACACAGTCCATTTCTCGCGAGTCTCCCTCTGGGCACCCCGTATCCTTGAGTCGCAGCAAACACTCCCATCTCTTCTGTGGCGAGAGTCCATCAGTCGTTCGGGCTGGGAGCCTTTGGATCTTTACTCTGCAGAGTCTGGGAGAGTTTGGAGGCTGGCCGTCCCATATTGCCAGCTCGGGCGCGAGGATGACGGCTTGAACACAGCCTGGTGAATGAGGATGCAGGTGTTTCTATCCCCCCCAACATCTGGAAGCGGTAAATGTTAAGGCATCCTGAAACGGCAGTTAAGGTTGCCAGAATACAGAGACATGAAGAAGAAAATTGAGGAGGGGTGTGAGGGAATGGTCAGAGTCTAGTTGGGAGGGGAACCACTTTAAATTTTTCCCCAGTCGCCTTCCCTCAGTCCCTCAGGCACACATTTAGAAATCCTGTCAGACACTCAAAATAATAGACACCAGCCTGTTTTAAAATTCAAAACCACAAAAATATTTTTTAGATAACAAAAGGCAAGGGAGAGGGATCAAAAATAATATTGGTTAGAACTAATCGATAACAAAGAATCAGTTGGCAGCAGAACGTTGGCAAATAATCAGTTACTGAAAGTAGAGATTTTATCAGGCTGAGGTAAAATATAAAAATAACTCTGGCGGACGATCTGTAAAACAACAAACAGGCAGGCTTCAGAATCCCACTGAATTCTATTTCAGACAGGCAGTAGTACCTTCTGGGCACTCAGAATGCTGTTACTTCAGTTGTTTAGCCCTAGGCTTCGGCTATGCCAAATCGTAAAAATAACAAACTGCAATCACTCCTCACACACACATATAGAACTCCTGATTGGTTCCAGTATATTTTCCCTCACAGACACTCCACTAGCTAACTTCCACGACTTGTACCCCTCAATACTGATGCATCTCAGCCCCACAGCTAGTCTTCTGGACTGAGTCTTGGGTAACCCTGCTGACCACCAGAATCCAGTTCTCCCTTCAGTGTGTCTTTTTGTGATCTAGTTTGTACACGGAGATGCCCTGATGTGCTGGCAAAATCTCCCTCAGAGAGTTTCAAACTGTCTGAAAACTCTTTCAGACAGAGACTACCCAGCTGTGTCTCCCACAAGGAGCTCAGCCTCACTGGCTGCTCTCAGCCCCCTTGTCCAGTTGCCTTTACAACTGACCAGCCTAAGCCCACAGTCTTCACTTCAGACTCCTCTGAAGACTTCTCTCGAAGACTCCCTCGCTAAGACTCAAAACCTGAGGTGTTCCTCTGCTAAACAAACCTCATTTGGTTACTTTTACGTTGCTCGGGCAACGTTCCAGCCAATCGCTGCAAGCCTGTTCCCCAGCAATCAGGCTAAGTTTCTGAGTCCCTCACAAGAGGGAGCTAGGGGAGGGGGCTGTGGCTCAGTGGCTGAGCCTCTGCTTTGCATGCAGAAGGTCCTGGTTCAACCCTCGGCATCTCCCGGTAATAAAGGACCAGGCAGGAGGTGACATGCAAGACCTCCTCTGCCCGAGACCCTGGGAAGCCACCACTAGTCTGAGTAGGCAACGACTGACCCTGATGATCCGATTCAGCTTCAGGCATCATCAGATGTTTATGTGATGCTTTGAAACTCTCCTAGATCCAGAGGAGTTAGTCTAAGGGTATCGAACTCATTTGCTATGCGGGCCGGATTTGACATAAAGGGAGACCTTGCCGGGCCGGCCATGTGCGTCATTAAACGTAATGCCAGGTAGCAGATATTTAAGCTGTATAAAGGACGCAGACAAACGCAAAGATTTTTTAAAAATTTAAAATAAGACGGGCTTAAAGCATTAGCGCTTGTAGGTCTTCAAGCTGGTTCTTTTGTACCTCTCCTGCGCAATGCAGACTGGGGGTCAGTATCGCAGAGGACAATCAGCTGCTTCCAGTGCTGTCAAGACGTGGAACTTCAAACAGAGACGGACCATAATGTTGCAAAATTAATCCATTTATTTGAGAACAAACAGTCTAGCAAAGTAGCAAGTTGAGTTTGATAACAGGCAGGGCCGAGTCTTGCCTTTTTGTACATTTCAAAGAGGGGGAACAATACAGCATTCTCACACCCTTGGAGACAGTCGGCGCTTCCCATACTTCCTTATCATTCTCCCAGGAAGCTCCCCACTGGTTACCTTGAATATGCTAACTTCAAAGGCCCAGATGGCTTCTAGGCCTAGTGTGAAATTCCTCTCCTTGTGGCTAGGAATTGCCTTGGGGAAAGATGCATGTTGCTGTTCTCACGGTTAGTAAAGGCAGGGAATGCAGCATAACAGAATACAATATGGGGTTAGTCATGTCAAGTAGCCACACTCTACCAGTTGCAGTATTATATCTAAGTTACACGTCTGACAAGTGCCCCTGGACTTCCCCTTCGTTTTCTGCACCCCCCAGCTCCTCTAGCCCAGGGCATTTCAGGGGAAAGGAACTCTTGCAGGTCTGGGGCCGTGGTCCTTAACAGTTCCGCTGACAGCACTGCAGCTCAGGGCTTCTGGCCGTGGCCCGCGGCCTCCAGGAAGACGCTTTCCTCGTCGGCTGCAAGTCGGTGCTGAGGAAGCTGAAGCAGGCGTACCGCTGCGTGCCCTGGAATCCCTTCCCCGCCACTTACTGGACAGGTCAGTTGAGCGCGCCTGGGTGGCGGGTCTTGCTTCTCTGCCGGATCATGTCCAAGGCAGGACAAGCTATCCATGAAGCTGTGCCAGTCCTGCGGAGTTCATAACTGTTCCTCTCTTAGCTCTTGGGCATCCTTTTTCAACGTCTGCTTTCCGCTCTCGTGCCTCTCCGAACGGCCTTCTCTCTATACTGAACGCCCACCTTCCTTCATTTCTCCATTTCGCATCGTTTGCCTTCAGGTTGCTTTGGTAGCTCGGTAGCTTGTCAGCATCCCTCCCGAATATGTTTTGCTCAGAACCGCTATCTTGAAACACCTTGACCCGAGTCCAACAGGACCTTGGAGACAAGATTTTGTGGGATACGTTTTCGAGAGTCAAAGCTGACGCCGTGAAAATTTCGCTAGCCAGACACATCGTTGGGAAGGGACCTCCAGGGTCATCTAGCCCGACCCCCTGCACAAGGCAGGAAATTCACAGATAACCTCCCTCCCACACACTCACCCCCCTGCTTCACGCCCAGGCTCGAAGGTGATACTGGACTAGAATCTAGTTCAGGAACGGCCAGACTGTGGCTCTTTCATACATATTATGTGGCTCTCAAAGCCCCCACCCCATTGGCTGCCTTGGAGAAGGCATTTCTCTCTTTAAATCACTCCTCCAAGCCAGCCAGAGGCTCGTGGGCGGTCATGGCTCAGGAATACTTGTGCTGTCCAAAAGAAAAAGAGCTGGTGGCTTGGAGAATGCCTTTAAAGTTAAAGTTGCTTTATTTCCACCTCTATCTTCCCCCATCGATTTTCCTTCCTCCCTTCCTTGAGAGCCAGTTTGGTGTAGTGGTTAAGTGTGTGGACTCTTATCTGGGAGAACCGGGTTTGATTCCCCCTCCTCCACTTGCACCTGCTGGAATGGCCTTGGGTAGGCCATAGCTCTAATAGAGAGCCACTTGAATGTAGTGGTTAAGTGCATGGACTCTTATCTGGGAGAACTGGGTTTGATTCCCCACTCCTCCACTTGCAGCAGCTGGAAGGGCTTTGGGTCAGCCATAGCTCTAATAGAGAGCCAGTTGGGTGTAGTGGTTAAGTGCGCGGACTCTTATCTGGGAGAACCGGGTTTGATTCCCCACTCCTCCACTTCCAGCTGCTGGAATGGCCTTGGGTCAGCCAGAGCTCTCTTATCTGGGAGAACCGGGTTTGATTCCCCACTCCTCCAGTTGGAGCTGCTGGAATGGCCTCGGGTCAGCCGTAGCTCTAATAGAGAGCCAGTTTGGTGTAGTGGTTAAGTGCCGGACTCTTATCTGGGAGAACCGGGTTTGATTCCCCACTCCTCCACTTGCAGCTGCTGGAATGGCCTTGGGTCAGCCAGAGCTCTCTTATCTGGGAGAACCGGTTTTGATTCCCCACTCTTCCACTTGGAGCTGCTGGAATGGCCTCGGGTCAGCCGTAGCTCTAATAGAGAGCCCATTTGGTGTAGTGGTTAAGTGCTGGACTCTTATCTGGGAGAACCGGGTTTGATTCCCCCCTCTTCCACTTGCACCTGCTGGAATGGCCTTGGGTCAGTTATAGCTCTGGCAGAGGTTGTCCTTGAAAGGGCAGCTGCTGTGAGAGCCCTCTCCAGCCCCACACACCTCACAGGGTGTCTGTTGTGAGAGAGGAAGGTAGGAAGGTAAAGGAGATTGTGAGCTGCTCTGAGACTCTTCAGTGTGGAGGGCGGGATATAAATCCAATATCTTCATCTACCTCACAGGATGTCTGTTGAGGGGGAGGAAGGTAAAAGAGGTTGTGAGCCGCTCTGAGACTCTTCAGAGTGGAAGGCGGGATATAAACCCAATTTCTTCTTCTTCCTTCCTTCCTCCTTTCCTTCCTGTCTTGTGGCTCTCAAACATCTGGCATTCATATCTTGCGGCTCTCAAACATCTGATGTTTATTTCTACGTGGTTCTCACATTAAGGAAGTCGGCCACCCCTGGTTGTTCTCTGGCTTTGTATGCCAGTTTATACTTACTCCCAACTGTTTTCCTCTCTTTTTTTTAAATCCAGACAACAATCCACTGAGGTAGGTTAGGCTGAGAGATGTGACGGGGGGGGGGGGCAACGGGTCAGTGAGCTGACTGGCAACGTGTAGATTTGAACCCAGGTCTACCGGATCCAGTCCAGCTGCTGCACCTCCCCGGGGCTGTGTGAACCCTGCTTGTTCCTCACCCTCTTTCTCCCTCCCGCAGACCCGGTCAGCCTCGGGGCTCTCGGCCGCAACAGCCACACCTTAACTGTCTGCGCCAACCACAGCAGCTCGGCCGACCGCCTGCAGAGGGTGGAGCAGCGAGCCTGGCAGATGTACAAGAGCAAGGCCTACCTGCACTGGTACTGGCGGCACGGCTGCGAGGAAGGGGACTTTGAGCAGGGCTTCGAGACACTCCGCTCCATCGTGGAGGATTACAGCCACCTCGGGGATTGACCTGGACGCTTTGCAATGCACACAGCCGCGTTTTGCAAGCGCACAGCCTGGAGCTGGCTTGGCGAGAAAATAGTCGAGGGAGGGGCGGTTCTGCCCACATGTGCTGACCAGGAGGGCAGTGGAACCGCAAAAGAAGAATTGCAGATTTATACCCCGTCCTTCTCCCTGAATCAGAGACTCAGATCGGCTCACAATCTCCTATGTCTTCTCCCCCTGCAACAGACACCCTGTTAGGTGGCTGGGGCTGAGAGGACTCTCACAGCAGCTGCCTCTTCAAGGACAACCTCTGCCAGAGCTATGGCTGACCCAAGGCCATTCCAACAGCTGCAAGTGGAGGAGTGGGGAATCAAACCCAGTTCTCCCAGATAAGAGTCCGCGCACTTAACAGCTACACCAAACGGGCTCTCTATTAGAGCTATGGCTGGCCCAAGGCCATTCCAGCAGCTGCAAGTGGAGGATTGGGGAATCAAACCCAGTTCTCCCAGATAAGAGTCCGCGCGCTTAACCACTACACCAAACAGGCTCTCTATTAGAGCTATAGTTGGCCCAAGGCCACTCCAGCAGCTGCAAGTGGAGGAGTGGGGAATCAAACCCGGTTCTCCCAGATAAGAGTCCGCGCACTTAACCACTACACCCAACTGGCTCTCTATTAGAGCTATGGCTGACCCAAGGCCATTCCAGCAGGTGCAAGTGGAGGAGTAGGGAATCAAACCTGGTTCTACCAGATAAGAGTCCGCACACTTAACCACTACACCAAACTGGCTCTCTTGCAGGTCTGGTGCCGTGGTCCTTAACAGTTCTGCTGACAGCACTGCAGCTCAGGGCTTCTGGCCGTGGCCCGTGGCCTCCAGGAAGACGCTTTCCTCGTCGGCTGCAAGTCGATGAGTCAGCTTGACGCAGCAGCTGCCTAAAAACTAGTAAAGCGAGCAGGAGCTGGCCGAACTCTTGTCCATTTTCCTGGGTTATAAAAAATGTGCATTGCTCAATGGAGTTACTTCCAAAACTGTTCCCGTGGAAGGAAACGTTTCCCAGCTGGAAAGCGACAGTCAAGGGGTTGGTGACGTGTTTGGCGTAGTGGTTAAGTGTGCGGGCTCTTATCTGGGAGAATCGGGTTTGATTCCCCACTCCTCCACTTGCACCTGCTGGAATGGCCTTGGGTCAGCCAGAGCTCTAATACAGAGCCAGTTTGGTGTAGTGGTGAAGTGTGTGGGCTCTTATCTGGGAGAACCGGGTTTGATTCCCCACTCCTCCACTTGCACCTGCTGGAATGGCCTTGGTTCAGCCAGAGCTCTAATACAGAGCCGGTTTGGTGTAGTGGTGAAGTGTGCGGACTCTTATCTGGGAGAACCGGGTTTGATTCCTCACTCCTCCTCTTGCAGCTGCTATTATGGCCTTGGGTCAGCAATCGCTGTCACAGGAGTTGTCCTTGAAACGGCAGCTGCAGTGAGGGCCCTCTCAGCCACACCCACCTCACAGGGTGTCTGTTGTGGGGGAAGGAGATAAAGGAGATTGTGAGCCGCTCTGAGACTTTTGATTCAGAGAGAATGGCGGGGTACAAGTCTGCAGTTCTTCTTCTAAATCCACCCCTCTGCGGGACATCATTCCATTCGGCAACCTCAGAGGCAAAAGGGGAGTGGGTGGAGGGGACGGAGCAACGGGCCCTTCAGGGAGGGCTTCTGGGGAAAGGGCCGGAGCTGGTCTCATTGCTGACCAGACCCTTGGGGTGCCTGCTGCAAAGGTCCTGCAGGTCAGATGCCAACGGAGCACCTTCGAAAAGCATGCCAGCTCTCTCTGCCGACCCTTCAGTGACCTCAATGCAAGAACCAAGAGAGTGCCCAGTGCCTGATTGTGATCATAACAACGGCTGGGTAAAAGAGAAGGTTTCAAGAGAGGCAGCTTCTCTCTGCTGCTGCCACGACAGTGGTGGGGAAAGCCAAACTTGGAAGGCATCTCTCCGCCACACCAGGCCGTGAGAGGCACTCCCTGAGACCGGGTGCCGGCTCTTCTAAACGAGAGGAGGAGATTGGTCCGTCTGCCCTGGAACCGACCAGAAGGGCTGTCCGGACATCCCTCCCACTCCCCCACCCCACTCGTTCAGCTCCAGGCTGCTGCCGGTGAGAATCCTCCCCCTACTTAATGCAAAGGCTTCCACCGGCTTTTGCCATCTTTTCTTGCAAGCGGGGGAATCGGCAGCGGGTGCTCCGATTATTCGGGGACCCTCAGTGAGAGCAGAAAGAACGCCCTCTGCCAGCGTCTCAGGAGCATGCGGCAAAAGGACGTATTTCCGCCCGTGTTTGTCAGCTGCGAACAAGGTGAACGGGGTCGTGCTGGAATCAGTCCTGAATGAGGAAGTGGCCACTCTGGCAACCAGCGGGGGGGGGGGGGGGGCGGTCTCCTCCAAAGCAAGAGGTTGGCATCCCTTTTGTAGAATGAATTTAACAGAGATGGGCAGGAGGAGAGAGACCAGTTTCCCCTCCAGATTAACTGGCTCCAAACCAGCAGCTTTCGTTAGCGTTGCCAACGTTTCATACGTTGCAAAACCTGTCCCCCTTTCGGCGCTAAAATCCAAACACCCCCAGATATTTCCTGAGTTGGAGCAGGCAACCCTACCCCTTGGGCCTCCTGACTGGATAAAATAATCACAGCAGTAACTCAGGCAGAGAGTAAGACAGGGGTGGCCAACGGTAGCTCTCCAGATGTTTTTTGCCTACAACTCCCATCAGCCCCAGCCAGCATGGGGCTGATGGGAGTTGTAGGCAAAAAACATCTGGAGAGCTACCCTTCGCCACCCCTGCTGTAGGACATGGTCTTTTTTAGAAATCGCTTTGTGAAGTTCACTGAGAGGGCAGGAGCCGGAGTTCGCTTCCTTCCCCCGTCCACCAATGTGCATTTTCCCCAGCAACGCTCAAGGCGAGTGTCAAGCTCGTCTATTTCTCATGGTAAAGATGGCTGATCTCATGTCGAACATAAATCCTGGTTTTCCTGCATTCCCTGCACCCCCCCTGTATCACATCCCTTCTGCCAAAGGATGTTTACTTAACGGAAATTGCCTTCCTATGTCTAATCGTATGCCCAAACTCTCCTGCAATCCCAGGCACCCCACAAGCCTTATCAGCTCACGGGTTGGTGATAGAGTGTTATTGTAGCCTAGAAGAAATTTACTATTGTGCCCTTTGAACCTCTGGTTTGAATGGTGTGTTTTTTATAACAGTTTATGATACCCTATATAGCATCTTGTAACCTCTGATAACTCAAAGACCATGTTATGTGAGCACCTTGGAGTTTAAATAAAGTAGTTCATTTGAAACAAAAAAACCCCAGGTTGCTTAGCTGTAACTGATGATCTTCGAGTGGTCACCTGTGCAGTCCCACACTTGAGGTTCTGTGCTCACGCAGAAGCTCACCTCGGAGTTTCCAAAGCTCCAATCTTAGAATGTTGACGTCCTCACTCTGCTGTGGGGAGCGGGCAGCAGTGCGCATGCCTGAGGCTGAGGGAAAGCGCCTACGCGCTCATTTTCGACCGCCGGTGAGTCACATCAACAAGGTAAGTAGACGAGAGATGCCAGCAGTGGGGACGGCTGGGCGGGTGTGTGTGACTGCACAGATGACCACTCGAAGATCATCAGTTACAGGTAAGCAACCTGTTTATCTTCTTCGTGGTCTCTGTGCAGTCCCACACTTGGGTGACGAGCGAGCTCAGGGAGTATGGATGGTGGGTGCTGGCAACTATACTGTAAAAAACAAGTAATAACGTTTAGTGAAATATATATCTCTATTAAAAGATAAATGAGCTCCCACAACTGTAGTAACCACCAATTAACTGTTTTATTTAACCGGTTATCATCAAGTTAAGCAAAAATAGAACGTAGAACCGATTGCCCAAATGATGCATCACGTCGAGCTCTTATGTCCAGAGCATAGTGTGATACAAAGGTAGTCTTAGAAGACCAGGTGGCAGCTGCACAGATGTCTTCAACAGATGAGCCACCCAGGAGAGCAGTCGACGTAGACACAGCCCTGGTAGAGTGAGCATGCAGGTGAGTAGGCAAAGGCTGCTCGGCCAACTCGTAGCAGAGTGAGATGGTTGATGCAATCCATTTGGCCAGCTGTTGAGATGAAACCTTGTCTCCTTTGCGGGGTTCACCATAAGTGACAAATAAAGCTGTGTCTTTTCTGAAAGCTTTAGTACGATCAAGATAGAATAAAAGGGCTCTACGTGCATCTAGGGCATGCAACAAACGTTGGGCTTCATCAACTGGGTTTGGGAAGAACGCTGGAAGAACTGTTGGTTGCAATAGATGAAAAACAGAAACAACTTTCAGAAGAAATGACGGATCTGGATGTATAACAACTTTATCCATGTGGAATACTGTGTACGGAGGATCAGAGCGAAAAGCCACAAGATCACTTAACCGTTTTGCAGATGTTACGGCCACAAGGAAGGCTGTCTTCCATGATAAGAGATGGAGGTGTTGTAGCCAGAGGTTCAAATGGTTTCCCCATCAGGTGGGGCAGGACTAGTGAGAGGCTCCAGGGTGCCACTGTTGGTGTAACTGGACGATGAAGACGAAGGAGTCCCTTTAGAAATTGCTTTGACACTCTATGGGAGAACAGGGAGCTTCCATCTTCTTGGTTACGGAAAGCTGAAATTGCTGCCAGATGCACTTTTAACGAAGAAAACCCAAGACCTGAACTCTCTAATGTTACTAAATAAGAAAACACAAACTGTAAGGGAGTAGATTTAGGAACAAGTCCTTCGTTACTCGCAAATTCAGAGAACCTTTTCCACTTTGCTAGATAGGTACGCCTTGTACTGGAATTTCGAGAACTATCTAGAACATACTGCACATGGGGTGAAAATGTTAGAGTTGAATGTGCCATGCCGTGAGGTGGGAAAACCCTTGGCTGTGATGGACGATTCTGCCCCCTTGTTGTGTCAGGAGATCTGCAACGGATGGAAATTTGTGAAAAGACCGGCGAGACAGTCTCAGGAAGACTGGAAACCGTGGTTGTCTGGGCCACCATGGTGCGATCAATATGCAGGTTATCTGATCCTCAATGATTTTCTGAATCATATGAAGTATAAGTGGAAAGGGGGGGAAATATCTAATGAAGACCTCTCTTCCACTTGTGTAAAAAGGCATCTCCTAGGGAGTCGTTTCTTGGAGCCCCTCGACTGAAGAAAACTGCACACTTGGTGTTGAGGTGTGTTGCAAATGTGTCTACTTTCAGGTGACCGAAGCGATTGAATACTCCCGTCAAAAAGGCTGGATTTAATGCCCATTCGTGATCGTTGATCTCTGTCCTGCTCAAGAGATCTGCCTTTACGTTGTCTATGCCTGGAACATGCATCGCAGTAAGGAATATCCTGTGTTGGATACACCATTCCCACAGGTTCAGGGCTAGTGTGCACAGCCTTTTTGAGGCAGTACCTCCTTGCCTGTTCACATAATAAACAGTCGCTGTATTGTCCGTTAAGATCTGCACCACCTGGTTCCTCAGGGATGGGAGAAGGGATTGAAGAGCCCTCCACACTGCTGTGAGCTCTAAGCAGTTGATGTGGGACCTTGCTTGCTGAGTCGTCCAACGGTCTTGAACATACTGATCCTCACAATGAGCGCCCCGACCCCAAAGTGAGGCATCTGTAGATACTGTTGTTTGAGGACTTGGATTTTGGAAGGGCATCCCCACTGACAAGTATGAGTCCAGAGTCCACCATCTCAGTGATTGAAGCAACTCTTGCGGGATGGTTAATGTACTGGATAGAAGGTCCCAATGGACTTTGAAATGTTTGAGGAACCACAGTTGCATCGGGCGCATTCGAAGTCTGGCATAAGAGAGTCCAAAGGTCGTTGATGCCATCAGTCCTGAAAGTTGCATTATTGAACGTGCTGATTGGGTTGGGCAATTGATGAAGGTTTGCACTACAGCTTTCAGTACTCGGGTTCTTTCCTGAGGTAGGAAAGCACGCTGAGATACCGTGTCCCAATATGCACTGATAAATTTGAGGCGCTGCGTTAGCTGGAGGAATGACTTTTGCAGATTTACGCAGAGGCCCAAACCCCTTAACGTGTCCGTGGTAGTCTGTTTGTCGCGTTGAAGTTGGCTTGCAGAATTCGCAACAAGGAGCCAATCCTCAATGTATGGAAAAATCAATATATTTTGATGTCTGAGGGCGGCAGTAACAACTGCCATGCACTTGGTAAATACGCGGGGTGCGGTTGCAATGCCAAAGGGAAGCACCCTGTACTGGTCGTGACGGTGACCTACTGTAAAGCGCAGGTACTTGCGGTGCTGCGGCCTGATTGTTATGTGAAAATATGCATCGTGTAGGTTGATAGATGCCAACCAAACTTGTTCCGGTATCAGAGGGAGGATAGTCTGCAGCGTGATCATTCGAAACCGAGTCTTGACTACGTGTCTGTTGAGATCCCTCAAGTCCATAATTGGTCTTTTTTCCTCCATCTCTTTTTGGGACTACAAAATATCTTGAGTAGAAGCCCTGATGATGAACCGAAGTTGGTACAGGAGATCAGAGTTTCTACCTTGTTTTCGAGGAAAGTGGACGGTGGAGTGTGCACAAAGTGATGTATCTGGGGAAGGGTTATAAACTCTATCGCGTACCCCAACCGAACTACAGTCAGTATCCATGAGTCTGTAGAAATCTCTTCCCACTGGTAAAAGGAAAGCAGTCTTGTTCCCACAGCTGGAGTAACAGCTACCTCCAGAGAGTCAAAGAGAACGTTTAGTCCCCTGACTGGATTTCTTCTCCTGTTGAGGTTTATTCTTAGGAATGTATGGTGTCTTTGATGGGTAAGATTTCATCCTCCAGTGGTCATTTTGCTGTGAGGGACAATACTGTCTTTGAGCTGGAAAAGATTTCCATTGCTTAGGTTTTGAATATTAAAGGATTGCTGAGAGACACCTAAGTTGCGTGCTCGCTTTCTACTAATCAACAGTCTTCTTTGGTGTCTCATCAGTAGTTGAGTGGAAGAGACCTTCCCCATCGAAAGGCAACTCCTCTACTCTTGTCCTAACATCTGTCTGTAAAGTTGTGGAACAGAGCCAGGCATGTCGTCTAAATGCTATGGCCGTGGCCAAAGATTTCGATGAGCAACTAACAGCATGCGATACTGTGCTTACTTGTTACTCTGCCACAATCACAATCTCTTGGGAGTTTTTGGAGTGCTGTGGCCTGGTCAGTATCTGGTAAATTTTGAATTAATCAGAAGAGCTCATTAGTCAATTGATGGATGTAGGCTGAAAAATACGCCATGTAAGTATGCATCTTTGCTGTTGCCGAAGTGAAGGAATAAATCTTCCGTCCCAGAACATCAATTTTCCGCCCTTCCCTGTCAGGAGGGGCAGGATGGCGTGGTTGTTTTGAGGAGGACGATGAGTGGATGATGACTGAGTTTGTAGCTGGGTGCTGCAACAAGAACTTTGCTTCAGACTCCTGAACTCTACACAACGCATCAAATCTTTTTGGGTACCGGTGTGGTCAATGCAGGCTCGTCCCAAGCTTCTCTAATCTTCTGTAAATGTACAGGAAGCAATGGTAGAACACATGCTTGTGGTAACTCAGATTGCACAATCTTATGGACCATGTCAGTTACAGCTGGTAATTCAGGTATTGGTATATTAAGGGCTTCAGCCATGCGCCTGATCAGATCAGTGAAGGCTTTAGAACTATCGGAAGATGACAGAGATGCTGAAGGATTCACTTCAGATTCCGCTGCACCTCAATCCCTTCATCAGATCCTTCATCAGATTCAACGTCAGAGTGGACAGATGCTGGCTGTGCCGCTTCCAGAACTGGAGGGGCAAACGCTCCTGTTTTGGATATTGTAGGTTGATTAGTTAACTGTGCAGCTGATACAGGTCTCGGGAACTGATCTGGCTGGTTTGGGTGCTGTCTTGCATGATGACAACACACTGAGGAGCGGGAGGGCGATCTGCAGCAGTGAAGGGTGTCTGGGTGGTGACTGATACACAGACTGGCGGTGATATCGACCATAGCCACCAGGTGGCAATCGAGACCGAGAAGCATAGCACGCTCTGCTGTCATAATATTCATTCCACCCATAGCGTCGATCAGACCAGTTCTCCCTGCCGGTTTCGTGACGCGGGTGAAAGCACTGGGGTGAGAGGGAGCGCGAAGGGGAACGGTATCGCTCTCTGGAAAATTGTCTGTGTCGCTGGAACCTTGCCTCTGATCGAGGAGAGTTGGAGGAACTTCTAGAGGAAAAACTCGGTGAACGGGAGTTCCTAGTTGGCGGGCGTGGCCGGGCTGCTGAGCCCTTGGAGTGATCGGTTACTGTCATGGCCTGACTTACAGCTGTATCACCATCCGGGCTTGTGGAAGCTATAGCCTGTGTTGGTGCCGAGGCTAATGACACTACGCTACATACAGTCGGAGACTGTGATGATATGCCAGAGATCACCATTGGAGAAACTCTGGGATTGAGTTGCGACTCTGCGGTGCAAGGCTTCTTATTTTTCAAGCCGTCGGCTGCTTTAGAGGCTCATCGCTTGTAAGACTTATCCTTTGCCTTCTTGGGCTTGGCAGGAGTGCAGTCACGATCAGCCGTTGCCGAATCTCCCCTCGCAGATGGGGGAGGCGGCGGCTCCATTTGGGATGCTGACGATGATGCTTGTGGCTGCAGGGAAGCCTCCATGAGTATATAACTGGAGAGCCAGTTTGGTGTAGTGGTTAAGTGTGCGGACTCTTATCTGGGAGAACCAGGTTTGATTCCCCCTCCTCCACTTGCAGCTGCTGGAATGGCCTTGGGTCAGCCAGAGCTCTAATAGAGAGCCAGTTGGGTGTAGTGGTTAAGTGTGCGGACTCTTATCTCGGAGAACCGGGTTTGATTCCCCATTCCTCCACTTGCAGCTGCTGGAATGGCCTTGGGTCAGCCATAGCTCTAATACCCAGTTTGGTGTAGTGGTTAAGTGTGCGGACTCTTATCTCGGAGAACCGGGTTTGATTCCCCACTCCTCCACTTGCAGCTGCTGGAATGGCCTTGGGTCAGCCATAGCTCTAATACCCAGTTTGGTGTAGTGGTTAAGTGTGCGGACTCTTATCTCGGAGAACCGGGTTTGATTCCCCACTCCTCCACTTGCAGCTGCTGGAATGGCCTTGGGTCAGCCATAGCTCTAATAGAGAGCCAGTTGGGTGTAGTGGTTAAGTGCACGGACTCTTATCTCGGAGAACCGGGTTTGATTCCCCACTCCTCCACTTGCAGCTGCTGGAATGGCCTTGGGTCAGCCATAGCTCTAATAGAGAGCCAGTTTGGTGTAGTGGTTAAGTGTGCAGACTCTTATCTGGGAGAACTGGGTTTGATTCCCCACTCCTCCACTTGCACCTGCTGGAATGGCCTTGGGTCAGCCATAGCTCTGGCAAAGGTTGTCCTCGAAAGGGCAGCTGCTGTGAGAACCTCTCCAGCCCCACCCACCTCACAGGTTGTCTGTTGTGGGGGAGGAAGATAAAGGAGATTGAGAGCCGCTGTGAGACTCTTCGGTGTGGAGGGCGGGATATAAATCCAATATCTTCATCTACCTCACAGGGTATCTGTTGTGGGGGAGGGGGAAGGTAAAGGAGATTGTGAGGCCCTCTGAGACTCTTCGGAGTGGAGGGCGGGATATAAATCCAATATCTTCATCTACCTCACAGGGTGTCTGTTGTGGGAGGGAGGAAAGGAAAGGAGATTGTGAGCTGCTCTCTTCGGAGTGGAGGGCGGGATATAAATCCAATATCTTCATCTACCTCACAGGGTGTCTGTTGTGGGAGGGAGGAAGGGAAAGGAGATTGTGAGCTGCTCTCTTCGGAGTGGAGGGCGGGATATAAATCCAATATCTTCATCTACCTCACAGGGTGTCTGTTGTGGGAGAGGAAGGTAAAGGAGATAGTGAGCTGCTCTGAGACTCTTCGGAGTGGAGGACGGGATATAAATCCAATATCTTCTTATTCTATAATGGAGGCGGATTGCATGATTCTTCCTGGTTTGTCTTGTGAACTTAGAGCAAATTGTAAAAGTGTTAGGTCGGTGTTCTTCCCCAAGACACAGTAGGCAAAGATTATGACCGTCTCTCAAAGGGATCTTCGCACAGCAGCCAGAACAGCATTTGAAATATACTTGCTTTTCCATACGTTGGAGGCGGTTGGAAAGGGGGAGTGGGGTCGAGGCAAACGTACGATGAAAAGATGCTAAATTGTTTTTCTTCTCCTCCCCCGTCTATTTCGTCATCTTTCAACTGACTGTGAACTGGTAACTTGGTTTTAGAAACAGAAAAAACACACAAATAAAAGCTTCGGAAGAGAGCGATCAACGAGGTATGCTAATCACGCGGCGGAAAAAACGAAACTGAGCGGGTAGGCGCTCTCCCTCAGCCTCAGGCATGCGCACCGCTGCCCGCTCCCCAGGGCACAGGGACAGCGTCAACATTCTAAGACTGGAGCTTTGGAAATTTCGAGGTGAGCTTCTGCGTGAACACAGAACCCCAAGTGTGGGACTGCACAGATGACCACTCGAAGAAGATCAAAGGGCTTCGTTATTGCAAATATCCAGGCTTGACAGCGAGTCCCTCCCCTATTAGTAACTAATCTTTTATCTTACCAACAATTAATTAATACCAACAACAGCTTTAATTAATACCAACGGATGAGATGAGACTGGGGCCCAAGTATGAGCATTAACCATCAGAATACTGCAGAGGTTTGGTTTTGCTGTATGTGCCTGTCCTGAAAATGAAGGCATTCTGAGTCACGCTTGGAAGTCAGCTGCTTTATGTGCCACCTGCTCAGGAACGGAGGCTGGAGCCCCCCTGGCTCGGCTACGCGATGTCCAGCACAGAAGGGGGCTTGTTCTTCACGATGGGTTGGATGCCGGAGGGCTTCTTCCTCATGTGCTCGAGGGCGGTCATGGCTCGGGAATACTTGTGCTGTCCGAAAGAAAAAGAGTGGGCGCTTAGGCTGGGCCGGGAGGAATGCGGCCACACTCAGGGTCAACCCTGCCACCAGGCAAACTAAGCAACTGCCTAGGGCGCTGGCCTTCTGGGGGCGCAACCTTCCACGTGACTCAGTGAAGGAGGTCTCCCATCCAAATCTTCGGGACTGCCTCTCCCCTATGAGCCCTCCCCCGGGGTTCTGAGGTCAGCTGCACAACATCTTCTTGTGATTCCTAAGGATGCCGGACAGGCTTCAACGAGGGCCAGGGCCTTTTTGGTCCAGGCCCCCACCTGGTGGAATGAGCTCCCGCTGGAGATCCGAGCCTTACGGGACTTATCTTAAGTTTCGCAAGGCCTGTAAGACGGAGCTTTTCCGCCAGGCTTTTAATTGAGCCAGCGGGGGTCCCTTGCAGCCATCGCTCTCCCCCCAGCGCTTTACCATCCAGTTGCTTATGTTATGCTGAGCACGACCAGCCTATATGTGGTTTATGACTTGTTGCCAATGATGCGGCTCATGAAC
Organism: Heteronotia binoei; assembly: GCF_032191835.1. NCBI lineage: Eukaryota > Metazoa > Chordata > Lepidosauria > Squamata > Gekkonidae > Heteronotia > Heteronotia binoei. The sequence goes on along the minus strand of NC_083232.1, from coordinate 3,599,764 downwards.
ATATGAACATATATGAACATATGAAGCTGCCTTATACTGAATCAGACCCTCGGTCCATCAAAGTCAGTATTGTCTACTCAGACTGGCAGCGGCTCTCCAGGGTCTCAAGCTGAGGTTTTTCACACCTATTTGCCTGGACCCTTTTTAGTTGGAGATGCCGGGGATTGAACGTGGGACCTTCTGCTTACCAAGCAGATGCTCTACCACTGAGCCACCGCCCCTCCCCATATGAAGCTGCCTTCTACTGAATCAGACCCCTGGTCCATCAAAGTCAGTATTGTCTACTCAGACTGGCAGCGGCTCTCCAGGGTCTCAAGCTGAGGTTTTTCACACCTATTGCCTGGACCCTTTTTAGTTGGAGATGCCGGGGATTGAACCTGGGACCTTCTGCTTCCCAAGCAGATGCTCTACCACTGAGCCACTGTCCCTCCCAAAAACATATGAACATATGAAGCTGCCTTCTACTGAATCAGACCCCCTTCGGTCCATCAAAGTCAGTCTTGTCTACTCAGACTGGCAGCGGCTCTCCAGGGTCTCAAGCTGAGGTTTTTCACACCTATTTGCCTGGACCCTTTTTAGTTGGGGATGCCGGGAATTGAACCTGGGACCTTCTGCTTACCAAGCAGATGCTCCACCACTGAGCCACCATCCCTCCCCTATTAGTGCCCCGAATGTGGAGGTTCCCCTCAGTAGCCATGGCTAGTAGCCATTGATAGACTTATCCTCCATGAATATCCTCTCATGGTTTATGTCAGTTCTGCAATTGTGATGTTATTTCGTTTGGATCTGGTTTATTTAACAAAAATAAAGGGTTGTTTTTTTAATGTTGTAAGCCACCCAGAGCCCGCTTGCAGGATAGGGTGGGGTAGAAATCGAAAAAATTAAACTCAATTAAATACTTCCCAGAGTTGGCCCTGCTAAGCTTCCGAGCTCTGACAAGCTCTGACTATCCAGGTCAGGGTGCAATTTCAAGTTTTCTGCTTTTCATTTCCCCCATAATTCCATCTGTTTTTGAAAATTGGTTATCAGCGTGAAGGGGGGGGGGCGTGCCAGAAGTTAGCCTCGCGTAGGGCGCCTGATGGTGGAGGCCACGCTCGGGCAGAAGCAAACAAACCGAAGGGGAAGAAAAAAAACCAACCGCCAGAACAGGTGGGTACTCGAAAGCTGAGTTTAACGATTGAAATCCCACTCTCTTCACGCTGGAGCACACTCGGAGATGTTAAACCCCGGGCTAAAGGCAGAACAACCGCTGAGAGAAACTGCACTCTTCGAGAGTTGACTCAAAAGTATACAAAGGCTGTGATCACACGCGCTAAACGATGCACTTTGGATTCCATTTTCGATGCACTTTCCAACTGGATTTTGACGGTTCACACGGGAAAATCCAGTTGGAAAGTGCACTGAAAAGTGAATTGGAAGTGCAATACTTCGTGTGTGCGATCCCAGCCAATCGGTCTTTTTATGAAAAGTCAACCTCTATTTGGGATATTATAAACCAGCCTCTCCCCCTTTATGGATGTTGATAATTTTAAAAGGTCTGCAAGGGTGTGCTCTTTGATTATGATCTTAGGCCACTGAAGAAAGCGCATTCAGCTGAAACCCGTTTGGCTGGTTGGTTTTATGTATACAAACCCTATGGCTTGTCATGAGGTTTTGACAAATCGACATTCCTGTTTTACAATTGTACTTCATTTTTACGTATTTTGCACATTTTTAATTGTCACAGGGTGGAATGAATACCTGAAGTGTGTTTTAATGGTTAAACGCAGCTTTGGAATACCCCAGGAGGACATAATCTTTACCTCAATCTGCCTGCTGCAGTAGAAAAGAGGTAGAGCCCTTTCAAGACTTAACAAAATTTGTGGCAGGAGATGAACTTTAAGAACACAAGACAACCCTGTTGGATCAGGCCAGTGGCCCCTCCAGTCCAACACTCTGTGTCACATAAGAACATAAGAGAAGCCCTGTTGGATCAGGCCAGTGGCCCCTCCAGTCCAAAACTCTGTGTCACATAAGAACATAAGAGAAGCCCTGTTGGATCAGGCCAGTGGCCCCTCCAGTCCAACACTCTGTGTCACATAAGAACATAAGAGAAGCCCTGTTGGATCAGCCCAATGGCCCCTCCAGTCCAACACTCTGTGTCACATAAGAACATAAGAGAAGCCCTGTTGGATCAGGCCAGTGGCCCCTCCAGTCCAACACTCTGTGTCACATAAGAACATAAGAGAAGCCCTGTTGGATCAGGCCAATGGCCCCTCCAGTCCAACACTCTGTGTCACATAAGAACATAAGAGAAGCCCTGTTGGATCAGGCCAATAGCCTATCCAGTCCAACACTCTGTGTCACATAAGAACATAAGAGAAGCCATGTTGGATCAGGCCAATGGCCCATCCAGTCCAACACTCTGTGTCACATAAGAACATAAGAGAAACCCTGTTGGATCAGGCCAGTGGCCCATCCAGTCCAACACTCTGTGTCACATAAGAACATAAGAGAAGCCCTGTTGGATCAGGCCAGTGGCCCCTCCAGTCCAACACTCTGTGTCACATAAGAACATAAGAGAAGCCCTGTTGGATCAGGCCAATGGCCCCTCCAGTCCAACACTCTGTGTCACATAAGAACATAAGAGAAGTCATGTTGGATCAGGCCAATAGCCCATCCAGTCCAACACTCTGTGTCACATAAGAACATAAGAGAAGCCATGTTGGATCAGGCCAATGGCCCATCCAGTCCAACACGCTGTGTCACATAAGAACATAAGAGAAACCCTGTTGGATCAGGCCAGTGGCCCATCCAGTCCAACACTCTGTGTCACATAAGAACATAAGAGAAGCCCTGTTGGATCAGGCCAGTGGCCCCTCCAGTCCAACACTCTGTGTCACATAAGAACATAAGAGAAGCCCTGTTGGATCAGGCCAGTGGCCCCTCCAGTCCAACACTCTGTGTCACATAAGAACATAAGAGAAGCCCTGTTGGATCAGGCCAATGGCCCCTCCAGTCCAACACTCTGTGTCACATAAGAACATAAGAGAAGCCCTGTTGGATCAGGCCAGTGGCCCCTCCAGTCCAACACTCTGTGTCACATAAGAACATAAGAGAAACCCTGTTGGATCAGGCCAGTGGCCCATCCAGTCCAACACGCTGTGTCACATAAGAACATAAGAGAAACCCTGTTGGATCAGGTCAGTGGCCCATCCAGTCCAACACTCTGTGTCACATAAGAACATAAGAGAAGCCCTGTTGGATCAGGCCAGTGGCCCCTCCAGTCCAACACGCTGTGTCACATAAGAACATAAGAGAAGCCCTGTTGGATCAGGCCAGTGGCCCCTCCAGTCCAACACTCTGTGTCACATAAGAACATAAGAGAAGCCCTGTTGGATCAGGCCAATGGCCCCTCCAGTCCAACACTCTGTGTCACATAAGAACATAAGAGAAGCCCTGTTGGATCAGGCCAATGGCCCCTCCAGTCCAACACTCTGTGTCACATAAGAACATAAGAGAAGCCCTGTTGGATCAGGCCAATGGCCCCTCCAGTCCAACACTCTGTGTCACATAAGAACATAAGAGAAGCCCTGTTGGATCAGGCCAATAGCCCATCCAGTCCAACACTCTGTGTCACATAAGAACATAAGAGAAACCCTGTTGGATCAGGCCAGTGGCCCATCCAGTCCAACACTCTGTGTCACATAAGAACATAAGAGAAGCCCTGTTGGATCAGGCCAGTGGCCCCTCCAGTCCAACACTCTGTGTCACATAAGAACATAAGAGAAGCCCTGTTGGATCAGGCCAATGGCCCCTCCAGTCCAACACTCTGTGTCACATAAGAACATAAGAGAAGTCATGTTGGATCAGGCCAATGGCCCATCCAGTCCAACACTCTGTGTCACATAAGAACATAAGAGAAGCCATGTTGGATCAGGCCAATGGCCCATCCAGTCCAACACGCTGTGTCACATAAGAACATAAGAGAAACCCTGTTGGATCAGGCCAGTGGCCCCTCCAGTCCAACACTCTGTGTCACATAAGAACATAAGAGAAGCCCTGTTGGATCAGGCCAGTGGCCCCTCCAGTCCAACACTCTGTGTCACATAAGAACATAAGAGAAGCCCTGTTGGATCAGGCCAATGGCCCCTCCAGTCCAACACTCTGTGTCACATAAGAACATAAGAGAAGTCATGTTGGATCAGGCCAATAGCCCATCCAGTGCAACACTCTGTGTCACATAAGAACATAAGAGAAGCCATGTTGGATCAGGCCAATGGCCCATCCAGTCCAACACTCTGTGTCACATAAGAACATAAGAGAAACCCTGTTGGATCAGGCCAGTGGCCCATCCAGTCCAACACTCTGTGTCACATAAGAACATAAGAGAAGCCCTGTTGGATCAGGCCAGTGGCCCCTCCAGTCCAACACTCTGTGTCACATAAGAACATAAGAGAAGCCCTGTTGGATCAGGCCAATGGCCCCTCCAGTCCAACACTCTGTGTCACATAAGAACATAAGAGAAGTCATGTTGGATCAGGCCAATAGCCCATCCAGTCCAACACTCTGTGTCACATAAGGACACAAGAGAAGCCATGTTGGATCAGGCCAATGGCCCATCCAGTCCAACACTCTGTGTCACATAAGAACATAAGAGAAACCCTGTTGGATCAGGCCAGTGGCCCATCCAGTCCAACACTCTGTGTCACATAAGAACATAAGAGAAGCCCTGTTGGATCAGGCCAGTGGCCCCTCCAGTCCAACACTCTGTGTCACATAAGAACATAAGAGAAGCCCTGTTGGATCAGGCCAATGGCCCCTCCAGTCCAACACTCTGTGTCACATAAGAACATAAGAGAAGTCATGTTGGATCAGGCCAATGGCCCATCCAGTCCAACACTCTGTGTCACATAAGAACATAAGAGAAGCCATGTTGGATCAGGCCAATGGCCCATCCAGTCCAACACACTGTGTCACATAAGAACATAAGAGAAACCCTGTTGGATCAGGCCAGTGGCCCATCCAGTCCAACACTCTGTGTCACATAAGAACATAAGAGAAGCCCTGTTGGATCAGGCCAGTGGCCCCTCCAGTCCAACACTCTGTGTCACATAAGAACATAAGAGAAACCCTGTTGGATCAGGCCAGTGGCCCATCCAGTCCAACACTCTGTGTCACATAAGAACATAAGAGAAGCCCTGTTGGATCAGGCCAGTGGCCCCTCCAGTCCAACACTCTGTGTCACATAAGAACATAAGAGAAGCCCTGTTGGATCAGGCCAATGGCCCCTCCAGTCCAACACTCTGTGTCACATAAGAACATAAGAGAAGTCATGTTGGATCAGGCCAATAGCCCATCCAGTCCAACACTCTGTGTCACATAAGAACATAAGAGAAGCCATGTTGGATCAGGCCAATGGCCCATCCAGTCCAACACTCTGTGTCACATAAGAACATAAGAGAAACCCTGTTGGATCAGGCCAGTGGCCCATCCAGTCCAACACTCTGTGTCACATAAGAACATAAGAGAAGCCCTGTTGGATCAGGCCAGTGGCCCCTCCAGTCCAACACTCTGTGTCACATAAGAACATAAGAGAAGCCCTGTTGGATCAGGCCAATGGCCCCTCCAGTCCAACACTCTGTGTCACATAAGAACATAAGAGAAGCCCTGTTGGATCAGGCCAATGGCCCAGCCAGTCCAACACTCTGTGTCACATAAGAACATAAGAGAAGCCCTGTTGGATCAGGCCAGTGGCCCCTCCAGTCCAACACTCTGTGTCACATAAGAACATAAGAGAAGCCCTGTTGGATCAGGCCAATGGCCCCTCCAGTCCAACACTCTGTGTCACATAAGAGAAGCCCTGTTGGATCAGACCAATGGCCCATCCAGTCCAACACTCTGTGTCACACAGTGGCCAATATATGTGTATGTGTATACACACACACACACACATAAATACATACAAACACACACACACACACATATATATACACACACACACACACTGTGGCTAATAGCCACTGATGGACCTCTGCTCCATATTTTTATCCAATTCCCTCTTGAAGTTGGCTATGCTTGTAGCCGCCGCCACCTCCTGTGGCAGTGAATTCCACACATTAATCACCCTTTGGGTGAAGAAGGACTTCCTTTTATCCGTTTTAACCCGACTGCTCAGCAATTTCATCGAATGCCCACGAGTTCTTGTATTGTGAGAAAGGGAGAAAAGGACTTCTTTCTCTACCTTCTCCATCCCATGCATAATCTTGTAAACCTCTGTCATGTCACCCCGCAGTCGATGTTTCTCCAAGCTAAAGAGCCCCAAATGTTTTAACCTTTCTTCATAGGGAAAGTGCTCCAGCCCTTTAATCATTCTAGTTGCCCTTTTCTGCACTTTTTCCAATGCTATAATACCTTTTTTGAGTTGCGGTGGCCAGAATTGCACACAGTACTCCAAATGAGACCGCACCATCGATTTATACAGGGGCATTATGATACTGGCTGATTGGTTTCCGTTCCCTCCCTAATAATCCCCAGCATGGTGTTGGCCTTTTTTAATTGCAATCGCACGCCGCCTTGACATTTTCAGTGAGTTCTCTACCACCTAGCTCAGATCTCCTCTGCCTGACAGGGGCTGTCCAGGGTCTTGTCCCAGAAAGGGTCTTTTCCACCACCTTTAAGCAGAGATGCTGGAAACTGGATCGGAAAAATGCCTGGGGTGGGTGCACCACAGCCCCTTCCCGTGGAGCCCAAACTCTGGACTGGGTCCAACGAAAGATATCCTTTTGCCGATGTTTACAGCACTGCTTCTGTGACGACAGCTGGCTCCTGCTTGTCCCCAGGACCTGGCAAAGGGCCCCTGGAGAGGGGTTTTTACCCTACCTTGCGGTCATTCTTCGCTTTGGCGTTATAGAAGGAGACGGAAGCTGGGCAGTAGGGCAGCACTTCCTCCTGCATCCGGTCGAACCTCTCCTGCTCGTCTTCCTCCTGGGAGGAAGAGAAGGGCAGCACACAGGAAGCTCTTTGAGGTGCCTGACGGACCTTCAAGCCTCCGACAGCTCAGAGCCGTCCGATGACGGTGCATGAGCTTCAGCAGCGCGCGTGCAGTGCCAGACTCCCAGTTCCTGGGTCTTTGAAATTCCCAAGAAGAGCAGGTGCCCCCGCGGAAGAGAGGAGACAAGCGCTGGGAAACAGGCCACTCAGAAACACCCCCTGCCCCCCCACACACACATGATATGAGGGCGAGATGAGAACAGAAGCTATTTATTTGGATCACAGCACTTCATCCTGTCTGATCACAGTATCACGCATAGGTGAGAGCCGGTACAGTGTAGGGCAGGGGTAGCCAACGGTAGGTCTCCGGATGTTTTTTTGCCTACAACTCCCATCAGCCCCAGCCAGCTGGAACAGTGGTTCTCCAGATGCTTTTTTTTGCCTACAAAAACATCTGGAGAGCTACCACTAGCCACCCCTGGTGTAGTGGAGAAGTGCGCAGACTCTTATCTGGGAGAACCGGGTTTGATTCCCCACTCCTCCACTTGCACCTGCTGGAATGGCCTTGGGTCAGCCATGGCTCTAATAGAGAGCCAGTTTGGTGTAGTGGTTAAGTGCACAGACTCTTATCTGGGAGAACCGGGTTTGATTCCCCACTCCTCCACTTGCACCTGCTGGAATGGCCTTGGGTCAGCCATAGCTCTAATAGAGAGCCAGTTTGGTGTAGTGGTTAAGTGCACAGACTCTTAACTGGGAGAACGGGGTTTGATTCCCCACTCCTCCACTTGCACCTGCTGGAATGGCCTTGGGTCAGCCAGAGCTCTAATAGAGAGCCAGTTGGGTGTAGTGGTGAAGTGCGCGGACTCTTATCTGGGAGAACCGGGTTTGATTCCCCACTCCTCCTCCCCTTGCAGCTGCTGGAATGGCCTTGGGTCAGCCAGAGCTCTAATAGAGAGCCAGTTTGGTGCAGTGGTTAAGTGTGCGGACTCTTATCTGGGAGAACCAGGTTTGATTCCCCACTCCTCCACTCCACTTTCATGCCGGCTGGGGGCTGATGGGAGTTGTAGGCAAAAAAAAAATATCCAGAGAGCTACCGTCGGCCACCCCTGGTGTAGGGGTTAGAGAAGGGGTGGCCAAACTTGCTGTGAATGTAAGAGCCGCATAGAATAAACATCAAACATATGAGAGCGACAAGAGACGAAGGTCAGATGTTTGAGAGCCACAAGGCAGGCAGGCAGACAAATAGGTTGAGGGGGGAGAGAGAGAGAGGTGGAAAGAAAGCAATTTTAAACGAATTCTCCAAGCCACCAGCTGGCTTGGCTTGAAGAAGTGATTTTTAAAAGAGACAACTGCCTTCCCCAAGTTGGCTGACGGGGGCTTCAAGAGCCACCCATTTCCCTGGCTTCCCTCTCGTGATCTGCCCAAATCCACAGCACCAGGGGTGAGGAACAGCGGTTCTCCCGATGCTTTTTTTTGGCCTACAGCTCCCATCAGCCCCAGCCATTGGCCATGCTAGCTGGGGCTGATGGGAGCTGTAGGCAAAAAAAAAGCATCCGGAGAACCGCTGTTCCCCCCACCCCCCTTGGAGCCTGCTTCAAAACCTCCAAAGCCCGACACCTCCTGAGGAAGCCTGATCCAAGTTTCTTGGGCTGCGACTGAGTCGCACGTGGCTGAGACGAGCTCGCAGGCCCAGCGGCTGCACCATGGCTCAGCAGTGGAAGAGCCCGCAGCTGCGGAAGGCACTACTTACCAGAGTCATGACCCTGTTGATCGGAATCATGCCGAGCCGGAGAGCGCCGCTGCCGGGCTTCAGCGCCTCTTGGACCTCCTCCGGGATGAGGAAGGACTCGTTGTACCAGATTTCAAACTCTGGAAAGCAAATGAGAATAGCAGCTGGGGCTGGGTAATGCTTGGCCCCGAGCTACCCTGCAGTCTGAGATTAGAGTAGACCGGGCATTCAGGAGTGGGTGGCTGGACACTCACTGCCTGTGAGGTGAGGCTGAGGGAACTCTGGGAGAACTGTGACTGGCCGAAGGTCACCCAGCTGGCTGCATGTGAAGGAGGAGTGGGGAATTGAACGCAGTTCCGTAGAGTCGGGTGGCTGGACACTCATTGCCTGTGAGGTAAGCGAGGCTGAAGGAACTCTGGGAGAACAGTGACTGGCCGAAGGCCACCCAGCTGGCTGCATGTGAAGGAGGAGTGGGGAATCTCTTGCATATCTGGGGTGCCTTGTGGCCAGGGGTGGAATTCTAGCAGGAGCTCCTTTGCTTATTAGGCCATGCACCCCTGATCAGGGGGGGATCAGTCACCCGCCGGTCTTCCAAATCCTGGCTACAGCCCTGCTGCATACCCTGCCTCAAAACTAGCCTGTGTGGGGCATGCGGGAAGGTGAGCCCGTGCTCAGAAGAGAAGAAGCCCACGCCCAGAAGCGGCAGCCTCTGGAAACCGCAACCTGTGGTTGTACCTGTGAGCAGCTTGCGACGGCACTGGTCCACCAAGTGCTGGCAGTACTGGACTTCGGACTGGAGGTCTCGGAACTCCCTGAAGTCGGCCCGATATTGCTTCTGCAGGTCCCTCAGCTTCACCAGCAGCAGGAACTCCTCTTCTTCGATGATGACTTGACCATCCTCGTTCAGGTATTCTCCTGCAGACAACACCGTCCCCCCCATGAAAGGTTTACAGACATCTCTGGGGAGCATCTCAGGTGAAAAATCTCACTTTGTTATCCGTCACCTCCTTGGAAGGAGCTTGATGGGCAACTTTTGTGGTTCTTTTTTCCCCAGTTTTATCCTTGCAGGTGGGTTAAGGCAGAGAGAGATGAAGATATTGAATTTATATCCCACCCTATACTCTGAATCTCAGAGTGGTCACAATCTCCTTTACCTCCCTCCCCCCCCCGCCCCACAACAGACACCCTGTGAGGTAGGTGGGGCTGAGAGAGCTCTCCCAGTAGCTGCCCTTTCAAGGACAACTCCTGCGATAGCTATGGCTGACCTAAGGCCATTCCAGCAGCTGCAAGTGGAGGAGTGGGGAATCTCAGAGAGAGTGGCTCACAACCTCCTTTTCCTTCCTCCCCCACAACAGACACCCTGTGAGGTAGGTGGGGCTGAGAGAGCTCTTGCAGCAGCTGCCCTTTCAAGGACAAATCCTTGGCTGATCCAAGCCCTATGGCTGCAAGTGGAGGAGGGGGTTTGATTCCCCACTCCTCCCCTTGCAGCTGCTGGAATGGCCTTGGGTCAGCCAAAGCTCTAATAGAGAGCCAGTTGGGTGTAGTGGTTAAGTGCAGGACTCTTATCTGGGAGAACCGGGTTTGATTCCCCACTCCTCCACTTGCACCTGCTGGAATGGCCTTGGGTCGTTTCCTTCCATGAGAACTGATCTTTCGAGTCTGGAGATGTGATTCTGGTGAATCTTCAGGCCCCACCTGGAAGCTGGCAACCCCACCAAATGCTAAGCGAGGCCTCGGACTGGATAAAGCCATGTTCGTCCGTATGACTCCCGCCACCCCCCTTTGGGGTCTCTCCTGCTGCCACCCCCCCCCCCCAAGCCCATCGAGGCTCCTCACCCTGCTCCTCCCGCTCCAGCTTCTGGGCCTCCAGGACCTGCTTGGTGGCGTCTATGTCCTGCTTGAGGACGTTGATCCTCTGCGTCACCTCGCCCATCTTCTTCTTGCGGTCGTTCAGAATGGTTTTGTTCTCCTTGAAGATCCGGTTGATCTCGCTGCCGCGCTCGCTCTTGAAGTCCTCGAAGGCTGCAGTCCTGGCCGGTGGGCAACTATTGGGGAGAGAGTCGGCCCAGAGTCATGGGGCTAGCTGAGTTCAGGTGCCTCGGCGAAGAGCCAGGGAGGGGTTAAAAGACATCTCCCAGGGAGACCCCGGGAAGGAGAAGAAGATACTGGATTTATATCCCGCCCTCCACTCTGAATCTCAGAGTCCCAGACTGCATAACATTATACCTTACCGAGGTCCCTTCCTAAAACCCACCCTCCTCGGGTTCCACTCGCAAATCTCCAGATATATGCAAACCTAGAGTTGGCACCCCTTCGTCCATTGCTGGTAGCAGGAAGAAGAAGAAGACTGCAGATTTATACCCCGCCCTTCTCTCTGAAGCAGAGACTCAGAGCAGCCTACAATCTCCTTTATCTTCCTCCCCTACAGCAGATGCCCTGTGAGGTGAGTGGGGCTGAGAGGGCTCTCCCAGAAGCTGCCCTTTCAAGGATAGAGCCTTGGAGCAGCTGACAATCTCCTTTATCTTTCTCCCCCACAACAGACACCCTGTGAGGTGGGTGGGGCTGAGAGGGCTCTCCCAGAAGCTGCCCTTTTAAGGACAACTCCTACAAGAGCTACGGCTGACCCGAGGCCATCTCAGCAGCTGCAAGTGGAGGAGTGGGGAATCAAACCCGGTTCTCCCAGATAAGAGTCTGCACACTTCACCACTTCACCAAACTGGGAAAGGAAGAGTTAGGCCTATTTCGCACAAAGCTTCCCCTGCGGTCATGTTATCTGCACAGCATCTGTCGGATTTCCTACTATCTGTTACAGGAAGTCCCGCAGCTTTAGCGTAGCAAACATAAACTGAAATCTGATGGACGCCGCGCAGAGAAGAGGAATGTGACCACGGGGGAAGCTGTGTGCGAAATAGGTATTAGTGAGCATTTCTAAGGGGGACACCGTGACCTGGAGATCTCCCAGACTCAGAAATGATCCCCAGGTGACAGAGATCAGCTTCCCGGAGAAAATGGCTGCTTTGGAAGATGGATTCAATGGCACTGCACCCCAATGAGGTCCTGCCCCTGCACCCTCTCAGGCTGCCTCTGACTTAGCCTCACATCTGTGTTGGAGCTCTCTGTCTGGGGCAGTGATGCTCTGTAGTATTCTGTGTGCTGGGGGGGGCACAGTGGGAGGGCTTCTGGTGTCCTGGCCCCACTGGTGGACCTCCTGATGGCACCTGGGTTTTTTGGCCGCTGTGTGACCCAGAGTGTTGGACTGGATGGGCCATTGGCCTGATCCAACAGGGCTTCTCTTATGTTCTTATGTGACACAGAGTGTTGGACTGGATGGGCCATTGGCCTAATCCAACACGGCTTCTCTTATGTTCTTATGTGACACAGAGTGTTGGACTGGATGGGCCATTGGCCTGATCCAACAGGGCTTCTCTTATGTTCTTCTGTGACACAGAGTGTTGGACTGGATGGGCCATTGGCCTGATCCAACAGGGCTTCTCTTATGTCCTTATGTCTGGGGCAGTGATGCTCTGTCTTCTTGGTGTTTGGGGGGGGGCACAGTGGGAGGGCTTCTAGTGTCCTGGCCCCACTGATGGACCTCCTGATGGCACTTGGGGTTTTTTTGGCTATTGTGTGACACAAAATGTTGGACTGGATGGGCTGTTGGCCTGATCCAACATGGCTTCTCTGATGTTTTTATATATCAGTGGAAATGGTTATTAAAGGTATTAGCAAGAGAGGAATAAGCCCTGCTAAGGCAGATCAGCACGGCTTCTATCAAAGGGAAGTCCTGCCTCCCCAACCTTTGGACTTCTTTGAGAGATTTAACAGAAACATGGACAAGGATGATCCAACGAACATGGTGCCTGTTGAGGTTTTTTTAGAAGACAGGCAGGTCGCACACATTGCTCCACGTCAGATGGGTCTCCCAGCTGCTCTCGGGAAGTAACCCCCTCCGATGGCTCTTTTTGTAGCAGGAGATCCTTTGCACACCTCCTTGACATGGCCAATCCTCCAAGAGCTTCCAGGGCTCTTCTTACAGGGCCTACTGTAAGCTCTTGGAGGATTGGCTACATCGGGGGTGTGGCCTAGTATGCAAAGGAGCTCCTCCTACAAAAGGAGCCCTGCCCCGCCCCCTGTTGGTTGGCAAGAGGGATCAGGCAAACCTATCTCTTCTCCAGGCCTTACCTGCAAATCTCCAGGAATTTCCCTGCTGAAGTTGGCAATCCGATGTCTCCCCTCCCTCCTGCTGAATCTCCCAGACCTCTCTGAAAGGCAGCTTCTGGGGGATGGGAGGGGGCTCTCGGGAACAGTATGAGAGTCATACTGGAGGCCTATAGCACAGGGGTGGCCGACGGTAGCTCTCCAGATGTTTTTTTGCCTACAACTCCCATCAGCCCCAGTCAGCATGGCCAATGGCTGGGGCTGATGGGAGTTGTAGGCAAAAAACATCCGGAGAGCTACCGTTGGCCACCCCTGCTATAGCTGGATGAGCTGACATTCACGTACAAAAGGCAACATTGTTCCTGCCGCACTGTAGAATGCCAAAAGCGCCATGCAAAAAAAAACCCCTACCTGGGCTGGGCTGCAGCTTCATCTTTAGGCACCGGTTCGGTGTGATGCGTCTCCACGCTAAGGATGTCTTGGGGCTCCTTTGCCTCCTGCTCCTTGCTGAACCCCTGGCTGCGGGAGGCGGAAACGGAATCCAGCTCCTTCCCTGAAACGGGGCTGGCCAGGCCTTCCTTCCGCGGAGTGGTGCTGGAAACAATGCAAAGGGCAAAAGCCCCACAGTGCAAACATGGGTTCTGCCTCAGCTTCTGTTCGGCTTTCAAGGGGGATCCCACGGCTGAGGAGGGGCTGTGGCTTGGTGGTAGGGCATGCAGAAGGCCCCAGGTTCAGTCTCGGGCGTCTCCAGTTAAGAAAGGGTCAGGTAATAGGTGATGTGAAAGAAGAAGACGACTGCAGATTTATACCCCGCCCGTCTCTCTGAATCAGAGCAGCTTACAATCTCCTATATCTTCTCCACCCACAACAGACACCCTGTGGGGTAGGTGGGTCTGAGAGAGCTCTCACAGAAGCTGCTCTTTCAAGGACAACTCCTGTGATAGCTATGGCTGACCTAAGGCCATTCCAGCAGCTGCAAGTGGAGGAGTGGGAAATCAAACTCGGTTCTCCCAGATAAGAGTCCACGCACTTAACCACTACACCAAACTGGAAGACGACTGCAGATTTATACCCCGCGGCTTAGAATCTCCTATATCTTCTCCCCCGACAACAGACACCCTGTGAGGTGGGTGGGGCTGAGAGGTTCTCCCAGATAAGAGACCAACCTGGGCTGCTCTTTGCCTTTCTTTATCTTCGCTCTCTTCCCGCCGGGCTTGGATGAGAAGGGAGCAATGCCAACGCCGAAGCCTTGCCCGTCAACCTCACCGACCATGTGGCCATCAACATCGACTATTCCTGCCTGAGCACGGAGAAAGAGAAGATGTAATGCAAAGGGAATAAAGGAGGCCTGCTGCGAGATTTGGCAACTATGCTTGTCACAGCCTTGATCTTGGCTCCACCCCTAATGTCTCCTGGCTCCACCCCCAAAGTCCCCAGATATTTCTTAAATTGGACTTGGCAACCCTAGCGCTGGCTGACAAAATGGCGCCCGTTACTAATTCTCCCCGTGCTGATCCCAGTATGGAGAATGACGAAGCCCCTGTTACAAAAAAAGACTTATCTGCTTTTAAAGATGAGCTCTGCATGTTCTTTACCAACTCAATGACTAGCTTACTTCAACCCAGTAAATGTGAAACTTTGACTCCCTTGCTGCAGACTTAAAAGAAACTTCTAAAGTAGCGGAGAATGCCACTGAGATGTTATATGCTGCACAAGATGAAATCAAGGCACTACAGAGCTTTGAGACTAGGGCTACTGAGAAAATTATGGTGTTAGAAAATCATTGGAGAGAGAGAACCCTGAAGATAAGGGGGTGTGGAGGTAGGGTGGCCAGACCGTCCCGGGAGCCCGGGAATGTCCCGGCTCTGGCCCCCTATTCCCGCCTCCCGGGCTGGCTATACCGGGACCATTTAGAGGTCCCGGTTTAGCCAGCCCCGGAGGCGGTGGGCCGCGGGCGCCAGCGGGGAAGGCGGCGAGTGAAGACCTTCCGGGACCACCGCCGACCAGCGAAGGCCTCTCCGCGGCCTCCGCTGGTCCCTGGAGGCCCTCCAGAGTCTCTGGAGGGCCTCCAGGGACCAGCGGAGGCCGCGGAGAGGCCGCGGAGCAGCCGGCGCTGGTCCCGGAAGGCCTTCCAGAGCCTCTGGAAGGCCTTCCGGGACCACCGCCGACCAGCGAAGGCTTCTCCGCGGCCTCCGCTGGTCCCTGGAAACCCTCCAGAGTCTCTGGAGGGCCTCCAGTGACCAGTGGAGGCCGCGGAGAGGCCGCGGAGCAGCCGGCGCTGGTCCCGGAAGGCCTTCCAGAGCCTCTGGAAGGCCTTCCGGGACCAGCGCCGACCAGCGAAGGCCTCTCCGCGGCCTCCGCTGGTCGCTGGGGGCCTTCCAGAGTCTCTGGAGGGCCCCCAGCGACCAGCGGAGGCCGCGGAGAGGCCGCGGAGCAGCCGGCGCTGGTCCCTGGAGGCCTCCAGAGGCCAGCGCCGGTAGCGGAGAGGCCCCGCGCTGGTCCCTGGAGGCCTCCAGAGGCCAGCGCCGGCAGCTCCCTCCCTCGCCGCCTTCCCCGCCCGCGCGCGGGCCCGGCGGAGGCCAGGGAAGCGTAGGAGAGGCCGCCGCCGCAGGACTTACCGCCGCCGCCGCTGGACTCGCTGCCGCCGCCGCTGGACCCTCCGCCGCCCTGGAAGCAGGTAAGGGGGCCGAAAGCGGGGGGGGCAGGGGGCGGCCTTCCTTTCTTCCCTCCCTCCTCCCTTCCTTCCTTTCTTCCTTCCTTCCTTCCTTCCCTCACTCCCTTCCCTTCCTTCCTTCCCTCCCTCCTCCCTTCCTTTCTTCCTTCCTTCCCTCACTCCCTTCCCTTCCTTCCTTCCCTCCCTCCTCACTTCCTTCCTTTCTTCCTTCCCTCCCTTCCTTCCTTCCCTCCCTCCCTCCTCCCTTCCTTTCTTTCTTCCTTCCCTCCCTCCCCCCGTCCTTCCTTCCTTCCCTCCCTCCCTCCCCCCTTCCTTCCTTCCTTCCCTCCCTCCCCCCTTCCTTCCCTCCCTCCCTCCCCCCTTCCTTCCTTCCTTCCTTCCTTCCTTCTTTCCTTCCTTCCTTCCTTCCCTTCCTTCCTCCCTTCCCTTCCCTCCTTATGTTCTTATGTGACACAGAGTGTTGGACTGGAGGGGCCACTGGCCTGATCCAACAGGGCTTCTCTTATCTTCTTATGTGACACAGAGTGTTGGACTGGAGGGGCCACTGGCCTGATCTAACAGGGCTTCTCTTATGTTCTTATGTGACCAGAGTGGTGGACTGGATGAGCCATTGGTCTGATGCAACAGGGCTTCTCTTATGTTCTTATGTGACACAGAGTGTTGGACTGGAGGGGCCACTGGCCTGATCTAACAGGGCTTCTCTTATGTTCTTATGTGACGCAGAGTGTTGGACTGGATGGGCCACTGGCCTGATCCAACAGGGCTTCTCTTATGTTCTTATGTGACAATACTGACTTTGGTGGACCCAAGCACTGATTCAGTGTAAGGGAGCTTTGTGTTTGTGACTGGAGTAGATAATACTGACTTTGGTGGACCCAAGCACTGATTCAGTGTAAGGGAGCTTTGTGTTTGTGTCTTCTGGTGCAATTTTGTTCTCAGATCCTGTATTTACTTCATCAGTATATGGGATAAGGCACTTTCTCAACTGTGCTGCATAATGCAGCCTATTTATTTTGTCCTGTTGGCTCTGTCTGCGCCACCTTCATCACTTTCGGGGTGTGGATCCCCCAGTGGGGTGGTCTCGTGACTCCCTCCGCCGGCTGTTTCTGATAGCCCTGCGCCCCCTCTTTCATTTGATATGTGTCCCGTGCGGGTGCCACCCTCCTGCCGGGAGATGCCGCAAAATGAGCCCCCTTGAGGCTTATGGCGGCAGGGCTCGGGGGAAGCGAGCTAGACTGCTGTTCTTTTGAGGGGTTATAGAGTGTTTCGAGCCCGTCCCTGTGGCATCGGTCCCATCATTGTGGGGCCCAGGGGGCCGGCGCAGCGGCACGCTGAAGCAGCCTGTCGGTCACTTCCGGGTTCCTGTCCTGCATCTCGACCTGTGTTATTAGTGACAGGCTGCTTCACCGAAAACAGGAAGTGACGTCACTTCCGGTGACGTCATGCCACCACAGGAAACAGGAAGTGACATCACTTCCTGTGACATCATTTCCCCGCGTCACCTGCCGGAAATGGGAAGTGACATCACTTCCTGTGACATCATTTCCCCCAAATGCCACTGCCGGAAACAGGAAGTGACTTCACAGCACTTCCTGTGACATCCCCAAAAATCCCCCAAATATCACCGCCGGAAACAATTTTGTTCTGAAATCCTGTATATACTTCAACAGTATATGGGATAAGGCACTTTCTCAACTGTGCTGCATAATGCAGCCTATTTATTTTGTCCTGTTTGCTCTGTTGGCTCTATCTGCGCCACCTTCATCACTTTCGGGGTGTGGATCCCCCAGTGGGGTGGTCTCCCGACTCCCTCCGCCGGCTGTTTCTGATAGCCCTGCGCCCCCTCTTTCATTTGATATGTGTCCCGTGCGGGTGCCACCCTCCTGCCGGGAGATGCCGCAAAATGAGCCCCCTTGAGAAGCCCTGTTGGATCAGGCCAGTGGCCCATCCAGTCCAACACTCTGCGTCACCCCTGCCTCCCCGCCCCCCAACGTGTCCCTGGCTGGCCTTCAGACATTATGGTCACCCTATGTGGAGGAGGGGGCGGAAGAAAATAAACCAACAACTAAGCTCATGATAGACTGGCTAGAAAAGGCTATGAAAATTGATGGGATATCACAAAGCACCATAAATAAAGCTTACAGAATAACACCGAAGTTCCAGAACTAACTAAATAAATAAAGAAGAAGAACCCTGCCTCACATATTTATTTATGTTTTAGTTAATTTCTGTTCCACCCTTTCCCACGAACGGGCTCAGGGCAGAGCGCAACATTTAAAATGTTAAGACAATTCAGCAATAAATAGTTAAAACCGTTAGGACTGTGCATCAGTCAATAGAGGTGCTTCAATTTCCGTGAGAGGTGAATCCACTAACAAGCCAGAAAGATAGAACAGCTCTACAGCGGTGTAACAGCTTGACAGCACAGTAAGGGAGGTCAATTTAGATGTATCATGAACGTCTGCTGCCTCAACAGTCAGCCTGCCTTGCTGCCTAACCTACCTACCTAGAATCATAGAGTTGGAAGGGACCTCCAGGGTCATTTAGTCCAACCCCCTGCACAATGCAGGAAACTCACAAATGCCTCCCCCTAAATTCACAGGATCTTCCTTGCTGTCAGATGGCCATCTAGCCTCTGTTGAAAAACCTCCAAGGAAGGAGAGCCCACCACCTCCCAAGGAAGCCTGTTCCACTGAGGAACTGCTCTAACAGTCAGGAATCACAGAATCCTAGAATCACAGAGTTGGAAGGGAACTCCAGGGTCATCTAGTCCAACCCCCTGCACAATGCAGGAAACTCACAAACACCTCCCCCTAAGTTCACAGGATCTTCATTGCTGTCAGATGGCCATCTAGCCTCTGTTGAAAATCCTCCAAGGAAGGAGAGCCCACAACCTCCTACCTCTGACATTCATGTCTTGCGGCTCTCAAACATTTGATGTTTACTCTGTATGGCTCTTAAATTAAGCAAGTTTGGCCACCCCTGCCTTTAGAACATATTTCCTTGGAATGCGAAATCTGGCCCGATTTGAGAAAAAAGGCAGTGATCCTCCCTTTTAATAGGGTATGTGAATTTAAAGTCCAAAAAAATGGTCCGCTTTTTTCGTTTGGATGAGAAATGGAAAACTACTTAGGCAGTCGCTAAGTATTTAGCGGTGGTGATTGCCTGTAAGATGGTTAGATTCGCAACCTGTTGAGTCCAAAGAACAGCAAGATAAGAACAGACTATATGAGAATCCTGTCTCCACTCTATCCTGCCCAGAATGGAGCTCCTGACGACAAAGGACTCATAAGAACATAAGAGAAGCCATGTTGGATCAGGTCAATGGCCCATTCAGTCCAACACTCTGTATCACACAGTGGCCAAAATATACACACATACTCACACACACACACTGTGGCTAATAGCCACTGATGGACCTCTGCTCCATATTTTTATCCAATCCCCTCTTAAAGCTGTCTATCTTGTAGCCGCCACCACCTCCTGTGGCAGTGAATCCCATGTGTTAATCACCCTTTGGGTGAAGAAGGACTTCCTTTTATCCGTTCTAACCCTACTGCTCAGCAATTTCATCGAATGCCCACGAGTTCTTGTATTGTGAGAAAGGGAGAAAAGGACTTCTTTCTCTACTTTCTCCATCCCAGGCATAATCTTGTAAACCTCTCTCATGTCACCCCGCAGTCGATGTTTCTCCAAGCTCAAGAGCCCCAAGCGTTTTAACCTTTCTTCATAGGGCAAGTGTTCCAAACCTTTAATCATTCTAGCTGCCCTTTTCTGGACTTTTCCCAATGCTTGAATATCCTTTTTGAGGCGCGATGACCAGAACTGTACACAGTATTCCAAACGTGACCGCACCATCGATTTATACAGGGGCATTATGATACTGGCTGATTTGTTTTCATTTCCCTTCCTAATAATTCCCAGCATGGCGTTGGACTCACATTCGTTAGGTAAGATAAAAAGCCTCTGAGTGTAACTTTTATTTCCTCAGCGGCACATCTGCGCGCACACCAGGTATAACTGCTTGGTGCCGTGTGCCTTGAGCATTCTCCATCAATGGTGCCCTATCCGTGGGGCGTTCCACCCGAGAGACAAGCAGAAGTGGTTTACCACTGCCTTCCTCTGTGCAGCCCTCCTTGGTGGTCTCCCATCCAAGTAGGAACCACAGCCGAGCTCCGACAAGCGTGGGCTAAGCTGGGCTATTTGGGCTGCAAAATTATAACCAGGCTATTTGGAGAGAGAGAGAGAGCAAAGTTTATTTAGAGGCAGACCTTGGATTCAGCAGGAACTCACAGGAGCTCAGCTCCTGAACCTTTCTGAGGGTTCCCCCCCTTCCTCCCCCCCTACCTTGTCCACTGAATAGTAGGTGCAGCTACATAACAATCCCTGGATTAGGAGAGCGGGCAGTGACTGCGGGGTGACATGACAGAGGTTTACAAGATGATGCATGGGATGGAGAAAGTAGAGAAAGAAGTCCTTTTCTCCCTTTCTCACAATACAACAACTCGTGGGCATTCAATGAAATTGCTGAGCAGACAGGTTAAAACGGATAAAAGGAAGTCCTTCTTCACCCAAAGGGTGATTAACATGTGGAATTCACTGCCACAGGAAGTGGTGGTGGCTACAAGCATAGTCAGCTTCAAGAGGGGATTGGATAAAAATATGGAGCAGAGGTCCATCATTGGCTTTTAGCCACAGTATATATGTGTTTGTGTGTGTGCATACACACACACATATATTGGCCACTGTGTGACACAGAGTGTTGGATTGGATGGGCCATTGGCCTGATTCAACATGGCTTCTCTTATGTTCTTATGTGACACAGAGTGTTTGACTGGATGGGCCATTGGCCTGACCCAACATGGCTTCTCTTATGTTCTTATGTGACTCAGAGTGTTGGACTGAATGGGCCGTTGGCCTGATCCAGCATCGCTTCTCTTATGTTCACCAGGGGCTTTGCCACACCCCCAGCAACCCACATTAATCCCTGGAGAAGCCCACGCCACCCTTTCTCCACTTCTTAAGTGATTATGGGTAGCAGGTGGCTTGCTGGCCTTTTGATGGGGGTGGTAGTGCAGAAGAGCCCCAGGAGAGCGAGGCCTGCTCAGGCTGGCTGCATCTCTAGCGGGCCTAAGGAGGCTTCACTCGCCCGCAGTTCTCTTTTCTTGCATCAGGTTGCTTTTGGCTGGGAGGGGGACAGCGTATGCTAATGCGTTATGCTAATGAGCTCCGCCACCTATTTTTCTGCCCCCACCTCTATTCCCCCATGACAGCCAGGCCGCTTCCACTCACCTTCTGAACCGCAGACAAAGTGGCAAAGTCGCTTTTGTCGATCAGGGTGTACTTGCTCCTCAGCCTGGCTTCCACTTCCTGTTCCTGCTGGCTGAAAGGACAGAGACACACGCTAGACCCAGCCTTTCGCGAGTCTGCAGGGACCGCTGGGATTCTGCCACAAAATGGGCGGCTCAGAAGGCACTGCGGCCTCACTTCAGCGTCACGGTGCAGGTCCTTGTGTTGTGGTGGCAGCGACTGCCGAAAGCAATTTTTTAAAAAAAATGTGTAATCAATCAAATCCCCAGTCGCCAATAAGAAGCCTTGCTGGGCAAAAGCCCCGCCCACCTTCTAAAAACTCTTTGTGAGCAAGAGGAAAGGTGCTGAGGGTGCGACCCATGGTGGGGGCCAATGGGCTAGGAGCTGAGCTGTCTTGAAGATGAAGAAGAAATTGGATTTATATCCCACCCTACACTCTGAATCTCAGAATCTCAAAGCAGCCTATGATTTCCTTTACCTCCACCCGCCCACCCCACAGACACCCTGTGAGTGGGTGGGGCTGAGAGAGTTCTTATAGCAGCTACCACTGAGTCCACACACTTAACCACTGCACCAAACTGGCTCTCTATTAGAGCTATGGCTGACCCAAGGCCATTCCAGCAGGTGCAAGTGGAGGAGGGGGAAATCAAACCCAGTTCTCCCAGATAAGAGCCCGCACACTTAACCACTACACCAAACTGGCTCTCTATTAGAGCTATGGCTGACCCAAGGCCATTCCAGCAGGTGCAAGTGGAGGAGGGGGGAATCAAACCTGGTTCTCCCAGATAAGAGTCCACACACTTAACCTCTACACCAAACTGGCTCTCTATTAGAGCTATGGGTGCCCCAAGGCCATTCCAGCAAGTGCAAGGGGGGAGAAGTGGGGAATCAAACCCGCTTCTCCCAGATAGGAGTCCGCACACTTAACCACTACACCCAATTGGCTCTCTATTAGAGCTATGGCTGCCCCAAGGGCATTCCAGCAGGTGCAAGTGGAGGAGTGGGGAATCAAACACGGTTCTCCCAGATAAGAATCCATGCACTTAACCACTACACCCAATTGGCTCTCTATTAGAGCTATGGCTGCCCCAAGGGCATTCCAGCAGGTGCAAGAGGAGGAGTGGGGAAGCAAACCCAGTTCTCTCAGATAAGAGTCCATGCACTTAACCACTACACCCAACTGGCTGTCTATTAGTGCTATGGCTGCCCAAGGGCATTCCGGCAGGTGCAAGTGGAGGAGTGGGGAATCAAACCCGGTTCTCCCAGATAAGAGTCCATGCACTTAACCACTACACCCAACTGGCTCTCTATTAGAGCTATGGCTGACCCAAGGCCATTCCAGCAGGTGCAAGTGGAGGAGTGGGGAATCAAACCCGGTTCTCCCAAATAAGAGTCTGAATACTTAACCACTACGCCAAACTGGCTCTCTATTAGAGCTATGGCTGACCCAAGGCCATTCCAGCAGGTGCAAGTGGAGGAGTGGGGAATCAAACCCGGTTCTCCCAAATAAGAGTCTGCATACTTAACCACTACGCCAGACTGGCTCTCTATTAGAGCTATGGCTGCCCCAAGGCCATTCCAGCAGGTGCAAGTGGAGGAGTGGGGAATCAAACCCAGTTCTCCCAGATAAGAGTCTGCGCACTTAACCACTACACCAAACTGGCTCTCTAGCCAGTTTGAGGCAGCTCATGTGTCCATGTTGAACTCAGTACCGCAGGACGTTGTCATGGCTCACACAGTGGCTGACCAGTTGCCCTTCCAAAATGCCCAGAAGGATCTTCAGACGCAATGTCTGTCGCTTGCTGGAGCATCCATGATGTCATAAGCACACAGGCGCAACCTCTATGACTTCATGCATGGCAGTCATAGAAGCTGGGATTTCGTCAAAGAATCCCACAGCAAACGGATCAGCTCCTCTCCCTCCCCGCCCACCTTCCGAGGTCGACCGACAAAGTCCTCCATGTTAGTCCAATCTCAGGAGGTTCGTGCCGTTTCGACATTATTTTGTGTCAAGCATTTCTCTTTCCAAAACTGCTTTTCCAGCCTATTTTATCAGCCACACCACTTCAATGATGTTAGATTTGTGAAGAGGCAGACGTTCAAGAGGGAAGAACTTGTGTCACTGTTCAGTCGCAGTCGCTCCTGTCTTCCGCCATCCGCTGAAGAACTTGTAGCTCACTAAAACAGAACCTCTTTTGGCCTACGGTTCATATCCTGGTGGCAGGCACTGAGAAAGGCAGCTCCCTGTAGGGATGCCACATCTGGGTTGGGGAACTTCTAGAAATTTGGGGATGGAGCCTGGGGCAGACGGGGACCACAGTGGGCTACACTCCCATGAAGTCCACCCCCCAAAGCAGCCCAGGGGCAGAATCAGCCCCCCGAGTGGTTGGCTGTCGTCTGCTTCCTTCTCCCTCTCCCTCGCTTCCTTCTGCGACACGGCTTGCTTGGCGAAGCGTGCTCAATCGCACAGGAGCCACAGGGCAAAGCCTCTATTTCCTCCATTGGCTGAGGCTCCTCCCTCGGGGAGGAAGGCGGAGGGGAAAGCAGAGCTTGTTTTGCCAGGCTCTCTCGATTGCAGAGCTACTGAACCAAACCTCTCTTTCTTCTATTTGTTGAAGCCCCTCCTGATTCCCTGAGGGAGGAAAGGAAGAGCCAGAGCTTCCTTTGCCCGGTTCCCTGGATCCCAGGGGAGAAAGACAAACAGAGCACCTTTAAGACCAACGACTGCTAAAGTTTTAAGCATGTTTTAAGTTTTTAAAAAAATAATCTTTAATTGTGTTTGTCTGTGTCCTTTATAAAGTTTCTATCTCTGCTACCTAATCTTAAATGGTTTCCTTTGAGAACGCACGCCTAGCTGGTCTTGAGGACAAAAGGAGATTGAGGAAGAATCGCACTGCTACAGCACCAACCCCAAATCAGACTTTTCCCTGCAGCCACTGTGGCCGGATCTGCCTGTCCCGCATTGGTCTTGTCAGCCACCAGCGAGCCTGCAGCAGACGTGGACTACTGCACCCTTCTTAAATCTTCGTTCGCGAAGCCAAGCCGAGAGAGAATCTTAAAGTCAGGGCCTGACTTGGCCCAGCCCGACAAGTTCTCATTTATATCAGATTCAACCCTCAGAACAAAATGAGTTCCACACCTCTGCTCTGAAGCATCCATTTTCTCCAGAGGAACATTTCTGTAGTCTGGGCAGGAGCTGTAATTCCAGGGGATCCCCAAACCTGGGGTGGCCAACGGGAGTTCTTTGCCTACAACTCCCACCAGCCTCAGCCGTTGGCCATGCTGCCTGGAGCCGATGGGAGTTGTAGGCAAAAAACATCTGGAGAGCTACCGTTGGCCACGCTTACAGTAGACCAATGGGCGACCTGCATATAACGCAGCTTTCTTGAGGCATGCCAAAGGAGACCTGCTGGTCTACTCATAGAATCATTGGAAGGGACCTCTAGGGTCATCTAGACCAACCCCCTACACAATGCAGGAAACACACAAACACCTCCCTCTAAATACACAGGATCTTCATCGCTGTCAGATGGCCATCCAGGAGAGCCAGTTTGGTGTAGTGGTTAAGTGTGCGGACTCTTTTCTGGGAGAACCGGGTTTGATTCCCCACTCCTCCACTTGCACCTGCTGGAATGGCCTTGGGTCAGCCATAGTGGTTAAGTGAGCGGACTCTTATCTGGGAGAACCGGGTTTGATTCCCCACCTCCCCTTGCAGCTGCTGGAATGGGCTTGGGTCAGCCATAGCTCTAATAGAGGGCCAGTTTGGTGTACTGGTGAAGTGTGCGGACTCTTATTTGGGAGAACCGGGTTTGATTCCCCATCTCCCCTGGCAGCTGCTGGAATGGCCTTGGGTCAGCCATAGCTCTAATAGAGAGCCAGTTTGGTGTAGTGGTTAAGTGAGCGGACTCTTATCTGAGAGATCCGGGTTTGATTCCCCACTCCTCCACTTGCACCTCCTGGAATGGCCTTGGGTCAGCCATAGCTCTAATAGAGGGCCAGTTTGGTGTAGTGGTGAAGTGTGCGGACTCTTATATGGAAGAACCATGTTTGATTCCCTACTCCTCCACTTGAACCTGCTAGCATGGCCTTGGGTCAGCCATAGCTCTGACAGAGGTTGTCCTTGAAAGGGCAGCTGCTGTGAGAGCCCTCTCCAGCCCCACCCACCTCACAGGGTGTCTGTTGTGGGGGAGGAAGGTAAAGGAGATTGTGAGCCACTCTGAGACTCTTCGGAGTGGAGGGCGGGATATAAATCCAATATCTTCTTCTTCTTCTGTTGAAAAACCTCCAAGGAAAGAGAGCCCACCACCTCCCAAGGAGGAAGCCTGTTCCACTGAGGAATCGCTCAAACGGTCAGGAAGTTCTTCCTAATGTTGAGCCAGAAACTCTTTTGATTATATTTCAACCCATTGTTTGTAGTCCTACCTTCTGGGGCCACAGAAAACAATTCCGCACCATCCTCTACATGACAGCCCTTCAAGGATTTGAAGATGGTGATCCTATCACCTCTCAGCCGCCTCCTCTCCAGGCTAAACATGCCCAGCTCCTTCAACCTTTCCTCATAGGACTTGGTCTCCAGACCCCTCACCATCTTTGTTGCCCTCCTCTGGACCCGTTCCAGCTTGTCTATATCCTTCTTAAAATGTGGTGCCCAAAACTGAACACAGTACTCCAGGTGAGGTCTTACCAGAGCAGAGTAAAGCGATACCATCACATCACGTGATCCGGACACTAGACTTCTGTTGATACATCCCAAAATTGCATTGGCCTTTTTAGCCACCACATCACATTGTTGACTCATGTTCAGCGTATGATCCACTAAGACCCCGAGATCCTTTTCGCACATACTACTGCTAAGACAAGTCTCCCCCATCCTATAACCATGCATTGGATTTTTCCTACTTAAATGCAGAACTTTACATTTATCCCTGTTAAAATTCATTTTACTGATTATAGCCCAGTTTGCCAGCCTGTCAAGATCATCCTGTATCCTGTTTCTGTCTTCTGTGTTTGCAACCCCTCCCAATTTAGTTTCATCTGCAAATTTAATAAGCATTCCCTCTATTCCTTCATCCAAATCATTGATAAAGATGTTGAACAAAACAGGTCCCAGGACAGATCCTTGAGGCACTCCACTTGTCACTCCTCTCCAAGAGGATGAGGAACCATTCACAAGCACTCTATGGGTGCGATCTGTCAACCAGTTACAGAACCACCTAACGGTAACAGGATCCAAACCACATTTTACCAACTTGTCTACAAGGACAGTATATGGAACTTTATCAAAAGCCTTACTGAAATCAAGATAAACGATGTCTACAATATTCCCCTCATCCAGCAAGGTAGCCACTTTCTCAAAAAAAGAGATCAGGTTAGTCTGACATGACTTGTTCTTGAGAAACCCATGCTGGCTCTTAGTAATCACATCCACTGAACATATGAACATATGAAGCTACCTTATACTGAATCAGACCCTTGGTCCATCAAAGTCAGTATTGTCTTCTCAGACTGGCAGCAGCTCTGAGAAGACTGGCAGCGGTTCTTTCTGAGAAGAAGTATTGTCTTCTCAGACTGGCAGCGGTTCTTTCTAAATGTTCCAGGACCGACTGTTTGATGATTTGTTTTAAAACTTTTCCAGGTATAGACGTCAAGCTGATGGGTCGGTAGTTACCTGAATCGTCTTTTTTCCCCTTCTTGAAGATGAGGACAACATTTGCCCGCCTCCAATCTTCCGGCACCTCTCCTGTTCTCCAATTCTCAAAAATAATAGCCAGAGGCTCAGAAATTACATCTGCAAGCTCTTTTAGAACCCTTGGGTGCAGTTCACCTGTCCCTGAGGACTTAGTTTCATTTAAAGAAACGAGGTGTTTATGTACTACCCCTACGCTGATCCTAGGTTGGAACTTCATACCCTCCTTATATGTTCTGTTTTTGCCCTGTACTCGCTCTCCTCTTGCTGTCAGGTTGCTAGTCTGACTCGAGAGGAGTTTATGGAGCCAGGCATTTCCTTCCTACAAATGTCACTCCGGAACCATGTCACTCTGATGGCTACAGCCAAAGGTTTTCAAAAGACGTCAACCGGAGCAATGTGCCAAACGCTTACCTCAAGATGGCTTTGAACTGGTTGAAGATTTCATGGAGCTGTCTGAGGCTCACAATCTGGGGAGAGACAGGCCAAAGAGCAAAGGATTGAAGAGAAGTCCAGAGATCCAGGACTGGCCAAGGCCCTCGCCAAGGCCTATAAGCTGACTCTGGGATACAAGCAACAGGCAATGGCTTGTCTGGGCACAAGGCAGGTGTGACCGAGGGAGTGAGCCAAATCCCATGGCCCAGAGTGGAGTACTCTTTATGGCTCACTTAGAAGAACGTGGTCAGTAGGGTCACACCAAGTTCCCAGCATTCTGTTCTCCACAGCCATAAAGCACCTGACTTTGAAAGGTCACAAATAATCAGGGGCCAATGGTGATGTCCCCCCCCCCCACTCCTTGTCATGTCCTGCATCTCTTAATCAGTAAGCGTACAGCTTAAAACATTAGCACTCGTTGGTCTTAAAGGTGCTTTCTTTGTATCTCTCCCACGGGATCCAGGGAACTGGGCAAAGGAAGCTCTGGCTCTTTTCTTCATTACCCAGGGGACTGAGGGGGGGGGGAGGAGCCTCAGCCAATAGAAGGAAGAGAGGCTTGGCTCAGTAGTTCTGCTGTGCGATTGAGAGAGCCTGGCAAAGCAAGCCCTGCCTTCCCCCCCTTGCTCCCCAAGGGAGAAGCCTCAGCCAATGGAGAAAATAGAGGTTTTGCTCTGTAGCTCCTGTGCGATTGAGCGAGCCTTGCAAAGCAAGCTGTGATGCAGAAGGAAGCAAGAGAGAGGGAGAAGGAAGCAGACAGAAGCCAGTTGCTCGGGGGCCTAATAGGAGCCCTCCGGGGGCCTGATTTGGCCCCCAGGCCGCATGTTTGACACCCCTGTTCTTTGGTTTTACGTAAAGCTGTGTGGAAGTGACATCGTCCCTGTGGATTTTTTTCTCCCTCGCTTTCTCACGCTGCCTGGTAAGGCTGCCAGCTCTGGGTTGGGAAATACCTGGAGTTTTTTTTGGGGGGGGGGGGGTGAAGCCTGGGGAGGGCGGAGTTTGTAGAGGCGAGGGTCCTAAGCGGCCATTTCCTGCAAGAGAACTGGAGATCTGTTGCAATCGCTGGCGATCTCTAGGTCACACCTGGAGGCTGGCAACCCTGCTGCCCGAGGTAGCAGGGGATAAGGGGGCTTGCCGGAGCAGGAGGCCGGGCACACCTGACGCGCTACAATTCAATAGTTGCCGTTTAACCACCCAGTGGCATAAACCGGGGCATCTCCACGGGAGCTACTCACGTCGAGCTCATCTATGGTCCCTTCCAGGAAGCGACGGACTTGAGAGTTGATCTCTGCCACCTGGATCTCATTCAGGGGCTCGTACGTCACTGGTGGGCGATTGAGCTGGAAAACGAGGAGAGGAGAGGAGAAGCAGGGGGCTCTAGGCGGCTGCCCCCATTCTCAGGAATGCTAGTATGCCTCTGGTCACTGCCGTATCTGCTGCAGTCTTCACTGTGTCTTGTAATCACAGAATCATAGAATCCTAGAGTTGGAAGGGACCTCTAGGGTCATCTAGTCCAACCCCCTGCATGATGCAGGAAACTCACAAACACCTCCCCCCTAAATTCACAGGATCTTCATTGCTGTCAGATGGCCATCTAGCCTCTGTTGAAAAACCTCCAAGGAAGGAGAGCCCACCACCTCCTGAAGAATCATAGAATCCTAGAGCTGGAAGGGACCTCCAGGGTCATCGAGTCCAACCCCCTGCATGATGCAGGAAACTCACAAACACCTCCCCCTAAATTCACAGGATCTTCATTGCTGTCAGAGGGCCCTCTAGCCTCTGTTTAAAAACCTCCAAGGAAGGAGAGCCCACCGCCTCCCAAGGAGGAAGCCTGTTCCACTGAGGAATCGCTCTAATGGTCAGGAAGTTAGAATCATAGAATCCTAGAGTTGGAAGGGACCTCTAGGGTCATCTAGCCCAACCCCCTGCACGATGCAGGAAACTCACAAACACCTCCCCCTAAATTCACAGGATCTTCATTGCTTCTAAGCGACTTAGTTCCAAGAGGATCCCGGATTACAGCTCTGCTCTGCTTTCTTACTCTCCAACACGCAGGGTGTTTCCACACAGGCTGTGAGCTGCTGGGAAGTGGTTTTCCTTCATTGTGGGGTACCTGTGGACCTCCAGCAATCAAGACTGGTTTTACCCCTGAACGCCAGGAGACAGGGAACCCCTGAAAGCGCATTTTCTTCCAGCGGCGCTCAAGTTTCCTTCCCAAATACCGGGGAACAGGACACCTCTGAAAGCAGATGGTCTTCCAGTGGAACTAAGTCCAACTGGGAGAACCCCCCCTTTTTTTTTTTCCTTAGGAGAAAATGCGGTTCTCTGGATCCCTCCCTCCCTGGCCCAGAGCCTGGTCATGCTCTGCTTTAAACCTTACATGTGGGCAGATGCTACACATGTCCTCAGCCCGACCACGCTGCCGTCGTTTCTAAGCGCTCCCCCGCTCAAGCGGACCTCTTTCTTACCAGGCTGTTCTGCACCGCCAGCTCCTCCTTCAGATAGAGGACCTCTTTTTCCACATTTTTCAACAGGCGCTGAGTAAATGAGAGCAAGGGCACGTCAGTGTTGGCTGCGAAGTAAAAATGAGTGCCCCCCCTCCGGAAAAGAACCTGGTCACCGAGGCCCTTCTGGCCTGTAAGCCCCCCCCCCCCCCAAAAAAAACACCTCTACATCCTCACTCTGGGAAGAAAATTCTGAACTCTTCAGGGCTTGCCCATCCGGGTCTTCTAAGCGACCAAAGAGTCCAGGAATTCTCAAAAACATCAAGGATTAGACCAGGGACTATCAGGATCCAACCTTCCTGAGCTAATCAACGCAGGAGTCAAGTGGCACCTTTAAGACCAATCAAGTTTTATTTAGAACGTCCGCTTTCGTGCGCTCTTAAGCACACTTCATCAGACGAGGAATCCAGCACAGTGTCAAGCATGCGATTTCAAAATAACCAGTCCTTGGCTATTGAAACAAAGTTTGGTTTATTGATAATCCATGCGGCTCAGCCGAGCTAGGTATTGGAACTGATACAGTGTAACAGTGCAATGCATACTTAAAGATGGCACATCAAAGGTTCTATAAACAATTCTACATTCTCTAAACTATTCTACATTCACGTGTGGAATTTCCCACTGTAGCTTCCCTTATCTATACTGCGGTCACAGCATCCCGGGTTCCAGCCTTGCTGGCACGGGAATTAGTCCCAGGAGGTTTTATCTTCAAAGAGTGCATTCCTGCATTTGTTAATAAAAGCGAAAGGAGCAGGAGGGGAGTTTGCTACTTTGATGTGCCTAAGCTCAATTCATGGTTAGTAACATTTCTTTAACCTGGTAACTATAATCAGAAAGAAATAGACAATGCTTGACACACAGGGAGCAAAGCCGTACAGAGCTGAGCAGAGCCGTACAGAGCTGGTAGGCAGTGGCCTATTATGTTTACATGTTAAAAAGTAAATTAGGTGGACAAGAACATCACTATCCGATGCATTTCTCTTTTAGCTGCATTGACACACTCAAAGAGGGGCTTTGGTTGCTTATCCCATTACATACATTGAACCCATCTCCCATTGTCGTTGACAGACAATCTCACATTTCGACATACTACTGTTTTGTGGTTTGTGTATGCACATGCAGCTCAGCTCAAAGGTTTGCTCAATTGGTTAATTTGACTGCATGCTGCTGTTTTGTTGCTTGCGCATGCTCGTGCCACTCAGCTCAAAGGTTTGCTCAATTGGTTAATTTTACTATTCTGTCATTGTCCCATTTTACTTCTCAACCACCGCCTACCAGATAATTTTACTTCACTGTCATTGGTTCTGAAATCTGCGCCATGTTGCATTCTGGGCCACTGCCTACCAGCTCTGTAGGGCTCTGCTCAGCTCTGTCTGGCTTTGCTCCCTGTGCTGGATTCCTCGTCTGATGAAGTGGGCTTAAGAGCACACGAAAGCTGACATTCTCAATAAAAACTGGTTGGTCTTAAAGGTGCCACTTGACTCCTGCTTTGTTCAACGGCTTCAGACCAACAGGGCTGCCCGCTTGGATCTTTCTGAGCTCATGAGCACTTCTGGAATTCTGACACAGGGTTTAGGGTTGCCAATCTCCAGGTGAGGGCAGGAGATTCCCCACTTCAAGGTCATCAGAAAGTGTGGGGGGGGAATGTCTGCTGGGCACTCCATTATTCCCTATGGAGACCGAGTTCCATAGTAATAATAATAATAATAAATTTTATTTATATCCCGCCCTCCCCGCCTAGGCAGGCTCAGGGCGGCTAACAACATTTCAATAAGTTATACAATATAGGGTTTAAAACAATTAGGTTATACAGTAATATAAAATAACAATCTAAAACAATATAAGATTATACAATAATTTAAAACAGCGATCTAAAACCAGTTCCAATTGCCTGGATCATTCCATGATTTGGACGGCAGTGATCTTCCTGATGTTGTTCTGTTCACTTATGTTATGGCAGGGGTCGCTAGATAAATCGTTGATGGATTAAACAGCCATCCTATCAATGGTCTACAAAAGCCTGCTTAAAAAGAATGGTCTTACAGGCCCTGCGGAATTGATCCAAATTCCGCAGGGCCCGTACCTCCTCCGGGTATAGGGTATAGTGGAGAATTGATCGTGGGTATCTGGGGCTCTAGGGTTTTGAAGGTAGAAGCACCAAATTTTCAGCATAGCAACCAATGCCTCTCCTCACAATATCCCCCAGGTTTCAAAAAGATTGGACCAGGGGGTCCAATTCTACAAGCCCCCAAAGAAGGTGCCGCTATCCTTCATTATTTCCAATGGAGGGAAGGCATTTAAAAGGGGTGTGGTCCCTTTAAATGTGATTGCCACAACTCCCTTTGGAGTTCAATTACGCTTGACACAACCTTGTTCCTGGCTCCACCCCCAAAGTCCCCAGATATTTCTTGAATTGGACTTGGCAGCCCTACACAGGGTGGTGGGTGCAACCACAAAATGGCTGCAGCAGGAGGCGGAGCCAGCCACAAAATGGTGCTGCAGCTCCCCTTCGGTCACACCGTGCAGACCCGTGTGCTGCAGTGGCAGCAGCTGCCAAATCAACATTAAAAAAAAAAAACATCTGCACAACCAATTGGATCTCCAGCAGCCAATCAGAAGCCCTGCTGTACGAAACTCCGCCTGCCCCGCCCATTTTCTATAAACACTTGGAGGATGCTCAAAAAAGTATCCACGAGCACCGCGATGGGGACCCTAACCAGAGCAATCGGGCAGTATCGGCCTGTGGAACTGGCTAGCGATACGAAGCCAAATTATATATTTAGTTTAAAAACATATATGTTGTGTAACCAGAGACAAGCCGCTCTAGGTGGCTGACTTTACGGCATTATAGCCCACGGAAGTCCCTCCCCTCCCCAAACCCTGCCCCCCACAAGTTCCACCTCCAAAATCTCTGGGTATTTCCCAACACGGAACTGGCAACCATACAGCCGTGGCACCAGCAGAAGAGCGTGAGAGCAGCTGCGCTAAATCAGACCGATGTAGTCCCAGCACCTGTTTCATACAGTGGCCAACTGGCTCAAAGCCCCCCCTCCCCTCTGTTGCCTCAGAACATGCGAGGCTCCGTTTAGTCCAGGGGTAGGGAACGTTGGCTCTCCAGAAGTTTTTGGCCTACAACTCCCATCAGCCCCAGCCAGCATGGCCAATGGCTGGGGCTGATAGGAGTTGTAGGCAAAAAAAAAAAACACCTGGAGAACCAACGTTTCCTACCCCTGGTTTAGTCGTTATGGCTAAGAGCCACTGTCAGGATCTTCTGCATGCAATCATCTATTCGAATCCCCATTTTAAGGCCAACCAAAGCATCCTACACTGGTGAACGCCTCAAGCAGTGAATTGGACAGGGGCTAGAGCTCAATGGGAGAGCCTCTGCTTTTTACGCAGAAGGTCCCAGGCTCAATCCCCGGCAGCATCTCCAGTTAAAGGGCTCTGTCAGTGGGTGATGAGAAAGACCTAAGCCTGATGGGCGGTCTTCCCAGTGGAGGACGGTAAGCAGTGGGGTACCGCAGGGCTCAGTACTGGCTCCCATGCTCTTTAACTTGTTCATAAATGATGTGGAGTTGAGAGTAGGCAGTGAAGTGGCCAAGTTTGCAGATGCACTGAATTGTTCAGGGTGGTGAGAACCAGAGAGGATTGTGAGGAGCTCCAAAGGGATCTGTTGAGGCTGGGTGAGTGGGCGTCAGCATGGCAGATGAGGTTCATTGTGGCCAAGTGCAAAGTAATGCACATTGGGGCCAAGAATCCCAGCTACAAATACAAGTTGATGGGGTGTGAACTGGCAGAGACTGACCAAGAGAGAGATCTTGGGGTCGTGGTAGATAACTCACTGAAAATGTCAAGACAGTGTGCGTCTGCAATAAAAAAAGGCCAACGCCATGCTGAGGATTATTAGGAAGGGAATTGAAAACAAATCAGCCAGTATCATAATGCCCCTGTATAAATCAATGGTGCGGTCCCATTTGGAGTACTGTGTGCAAGTCTGGTCACCGCACCTCAAAAAGGATATTATAGCATTGGAAAAAGTGCAGAAAAGGGCAACTAGAATGATTAAAGGTTTGGAACACTTTCCCTATGAAGAAAGCTTAACATGTTTGGGGCTCTAAACGTCGACTGCGGGGTGACATGATAGAGGTTTACAAGATTATGCATGGGATGGAGAAAGTATAGGAAGAAGTCCTTTTCTCTCTTACTCACAATACAAGAACTCGTGGGCATTCAATGAAATTGTTGAGCAGTCAGGTTAGAACGGATAAAAGGAAGTCCTTCTTCACCCAAAGGGTGATTAACGTGTGCAATTCACTGCCACAGGAGGTGGCGGCGGCTACAAGCACAGCCAGCTTCAAGAGGGGATTGGATAAAAATATGGAGCAGAGGTCCATCAGTGGCTAATAGCCACAGTATATATATATGTGTGTGTGCGCTGGCTAGGGTTGATGGGAGTTGTAGGCAAAAAACATCTGGAGAGCCAACACACACATATATTGGCCACCGTGTGACACAGAGTGTTGGACTGGATGGGCCACTGGCCTGATCCAACATGGCTTCTCTTATGTTCTTATGTGACACAGATTGTTGGACTGGATGGGCCATTGGCCTGATCCAACATGGCTTCTCTTATGATCTTATGTGACACAGTGTTGGACTGGATGGGCCACTGGCCTGAACCAACATGGCTACTCTTATGTTCTTATGTGACACAGAATGTTGGACTGGATGGGCCATTGGCCTGATCCAACATGGCTTCTCTTGTGTTCTTCTGTGACACAGAATGTTGGACTGGATGGGCCACTGGCCTGATCCAACATGGCTTCTCTTATGTTCTTATGTGACACAGAGTGTTGGACTGGATGGGCCACTGGCCTGATCCAACAGGGCTTCTCTTACGTTCTTATGTGACACAGAGTGTTGGACTGGATGGGCCATTGGCTTGATCCAACAGGGCTTCTCTTATGTTCTTATGTTCTGAGAATGGTGCTGGAGAGCTGCAAAGGTTTGATTCATTATAAGGCAGCTTTCATGGGCATTCACTTGTGCGTGTTCAAAGGTCCTATCCTTTGAAGGCCTTCCACACCTTGTAAGTTTACAAGGGGCTGTCCCCTGGCTACCCGGCCACCAGATCTCTCCTTCCGTCCAGCTTAAATCTCAAGGCCATACCTCTGTGTCATATTTTTCATTCAGGACAGGCGCGGTGGTCACCCACTTCATTCTGGTAGCGAAACGAAGCGTGGAGAGCTGAAAGGCACACGAATGCCACCAAGTTCAGTGCAGAAATGTTTTCGGGGCAGCAAGCTCTGTGGGGGTTGAGGGGCTGTAGCTCAGTATAAGAGCCTCTGCTGTGATCACAGGTTTCAGATTCAAACCCTGGCATCTCCAGTGAAAAGGACCAGGCAGGAGGTGATGGGAAAGACCTCAGCCTGAGACCCTGGAGGGCCATAGAGAGGGGCCATAGCTCAGGGGAAGAACCTCTGCTTGGCATGCAGAAGGTCCCAGGTTCAATCCCTGCTATCTCCAGTGAAAAGGACCAGGCAGTAGGTGATGGGAAAGACCTCAGCCTGAGACCCTGGAGAGTCCACGACAGTCCGGTTAGACAAGACTGACATTGATGGACCGAGGACCTGATTCAGCACAATGCAGTTTCATGCTTTATGTCAACTATCACTGGGGTTCTAGTTCAGCCCCGTTCCTTGCGAAGCTAGTTTTCTACTTGCAGGAAGTACTGAAAAAATGGTATCCCCCCTCCCCCACACCTGTCTGAAATGGCACGGTCCATTCCGCCACCACACTCTGCGCTGTGCACAGACCAGGCCAGTCTGGAAATGTCCCCCTGAAGTTTGGAGCGCTGACTCTTTGCTTCCCCATCCAGCCTCGTGGACTTAAAGCCAACCCCGCTTTGCTTACCGTCTCTACAATGTGAATGGCTTCGCTGCAGACGTTGGCTACCAGCACCGTATTACAGTTCCCACCTGGGAGGGAAAGAGAGGAACGGCGGGCAGACCCGTTGAGTCCAAAAGCCCTTATGGGTGGCATCCAGAGCAAGCTCACTAAACGACACATCGACGCAGCAGCGATGGAGTTTTCTATGCCCTGGAAAAACTTCCCGCACTGGAAGGCCTCCTAAACAACTCCTGCAGCACAGCCAGTGTGGTGTAGCAGTCCTAGAACCTGAGAGACCCCAGTTCGAATCCACACTCTGCCATGGTAGCTCACTGGGAAACCTTGAGCCAATCACAGGTAGTCTCAGCCTCGCCTACCTCACAGGGTTGTTGTGAGGATAAAACGGAGGGCAGAAAAACAATATAAGCTGCTTTGGGTTCCCACTGGGGAGAAAGGCAGGGTAGAAATGAATTAAACCATATCACAGAAAATGTGTGACACACATAAGATATGTTGAAATACAGCCTTTAAAAAAAAACACCTTTATTCTCCATTTTTAGGAGCACCACACATGTATAAAACACAAGAACCTAAAACTTTATAGAGTACTGGAGAGAGTCGTGGTACATAACTCATCGAAAATGTCAAAACCGTGTGCGATTGCAATAAAAAGTCCAACGCCATGCTGGGAATTATTAGGAAGGGAATTGAAAACAAATCAGCCAGTATCATAATGCCCCTGTGTAAATCGATGGCAAAACCTCAAAAGAACATAAGAGAAGCCATGTTGGATCAGGCCAATGGCCCATCCAGTCCAACACTCTGTGTCACAGGGACACAGAGTGTTGGACTGGATGGGCTATTGGCCTGATCCAACATGGCTTCTCTTATGTTCTTTTTGAGGTGTGTATATATACACACTGTGGCTAATAGCCACTGATGGACCTCTGCTCCATATTTTTATCTAAGCCCCTCTTGAAGCTTGCTATGCTTGTAGCCGCCACCACCTCCTGTGGCAGTGAATTCCACATGTTAATCACCCTTTGGGTGAAGAAGGACTTCCTTCTATCCATTTTAACCTGACTGCTCAGCAATTTCATTTAATGCCCGCAAGTTCTTGAATTGTGAGAAAGGGAGAAAAGGACTTCTTTCTCTACTTTCTCCATCCCATGCATAATCTTGTAAATCTCTATCATGTCACCTCGCAGTCGACGTTTCTCCAAGCTGAAGAGCCCCAAGCGTTTTAACCTTTCTTCATAGGGAAAGTGTTCCAACACTTTAATCATTCTAGTTGCCCTTTTCTTGACTTTTTCCAATGCTATAATATCCTTTTTGAGGTGCGGCAACCAGAATTGTACGCAGTATTCCAAATGAGACCGCACCATCGATTTATACAGGGGCATTATGATACTGGCTGATTTGTTTTCAATTCCCTTCCTAATAATCCACAGCATGGCATTGGCCTTTTTTATTGCAACAGCACAGTCTTGACATTTTCAGTATTCATTTGGAATACTGTCTACAATTCTGGTCAAAGCGCCTCAAAAAGGATATTCTAGCATTGGGAAAAGTGCAGAAAAGGGCAACTAGAATGATGTGTATATATAAAAATTTTTGCCACTGTGTAACACAGAGTGTTGGACTGGATGGGCCATTGGCCTGATCCAACATGGCTTCTCTTATGTTCTTATCAAAGGTTTGGAACACTTTCCCTATGAAGAAAAGTTAAAACGCTTGGGGCTCTTTAGCTTGGAGAAATGTCGACTGCGGAGTGATGTGATAGAGGCTTACAAGATTATGCCTGGGATGGAGAAAGTGGAAAAATACAAGAAGTCGTGGGCATTCAATGAAATTGCTGAGCAGTCAGGTTAAAATGGATAAAAGGAAGCCCTTCTTCACGCAAAGGGTGATTAACATGTGGAATTCACTGCCACAGGAGGTGGCGGCTACAAGCATAGCCAGCTTCAAGAGGGTAAAAATATGGAGCAGAGGTCCATCAGTGGCTATTAACCACAGCATATTATTGAACTGCTTGGGGTAGTGATGCTCTGTATTCTTGGTGCTGGGGGGGGGGGCAAAGTGGAAGGGCTTCTAGCCCCACTTGTGAGCCTCCTTTTTTTTGGCCACTGTGTGACACAGAGTGTTGGACTAGATGGGCCATTGGCCTGATCCAATGTCGCTTCTCTTATGTTCTTACATTCTTAAAAACTGTAAATGAAATTTCTCATAGAGTATGAGTCCGTGGCCTGTTAGCAACTGGGCCGCGAGTTGCAGAATTATTTCATTACAAATTACAATGGAGGAAGAAGAAGACAACATTGAATTTATATCCCACCCTCCGCTGCAAATCTCAGAGTCTCAGAGCAGCCTACAATCCCCTTTATCTTCCTCACCCACAACAGACACCCTGTGAGGCAGGTGAGGCTGGAGAGGGCTCTCACAGCAGCTGCCCTTTCAAGGACAGCTCTGGGAGAGCTACGGCTGACCCAAGGCCATTCCAGCAGGTGCAAGTGGAGGAGTGGGGAATCAAACCCAGTTCTCCCATATAAGAGTCCGCACATTTAACCACTACACCAAACTGGCTCTCTATTAGAGCTATGGCTGACCCAAGTTCATTCCAGCAGCTGCAAGTGGAGGAGAGGGGAATCAAACCCGGTTCTCCCAGATAAGAGTCCACACACTTAACCACTACACCGAATTGGCTCTCTATTAGAGCTATGGCTGACCCAAGGCCCTTCCAGCAGGTGCAAGTGGAGGAATGGGGAATCAAACCCGGTTCTCCCAGATAAGAGTCCGCACACTTACCACTATACCAAACTGACTCTCTATTAGAGCTATGGCTGACCCAAGTTCATTCCAGCAGCTGCAAGTGGAGGAGAGGAGAATCAAACCCGGTTCTCCCAGATAAGAGTCCACACACTTAACCTCTACGCCAAACTGGCTCTCTATTAGAGCCATGGCTGACCCAAGACCATTCCAGCAGGTGCAAGGGGAGGAGTGGGGAATCAAACCCAGTTCTCCCAGATAAGAGTCTACACATTTAACTACTACACCAGACTAATAGAAATAAAATGCACAATTGTGTCATCCCGAAACCATCAAGCACACACACACACACCAGTCTATGGAAAAATTGTCTTCCACAAAACCTGTCCTTGATGCCAAAAAGGTTGGGGACTGCTGCTCTAGATTATTCCTGCATTGAGCAGGGGGTTGGACTAGCTGAGATTAAGGATCACATCAGCCTCTATTTAAAAACCTCCAAGGAAGGAGAGCCCACCACCTCCCGAGGAAGCCTGTTCCACTGAGGAACTGCTCTAACGGTCAGGAAGTTCTTCCTAATGTTGAGCCGGAAACTCTTGATTTAATTTCAACCCATTGCTTCTTGTGCGACCTTCCGGGACCACAGAAAACTGTCTAATTTTGTTTAAAAAGAAAGAAAACTGAGGCCCAGCCTACCCACAAGCTGCCACTAGAGGGTGGAAAACCCAGTGTTAAAGGGAATCTTGGACACCAGGCTGAGGTCACTGCTCTGACCACGACCACAACAGCCCCAGGGACAAACTCCGAGGAGCTCAGAAAACAAGACTGACAAGAGGCGGCTAGAAAGCCAAAGCGAGCGTCACTGGAGGGCACATTAACAGTTCGTCAACAGTTTTGGTTGAAAGCTTGTTTTTTTTAATCTGACAGCAATGCTGACTCTGTGAATTTAAGCAGCTCATGAGGGGGAGGGCAGGAAGGGATGAGCTGGCGCTTGGCTCTCATGGCCCTTTCTTACATGCCCAGGGGAACGCCAATCACCAGTTGGAGATCAGGAATTCCAGGCCGCATCAACCCAGAGATTCTGGAGGTTTTTTACCTACTGGAGAGCCAGTTTGGTGTAGTGAAGTGTGCGGACTCTTATCTGGGAGAACCGGGTTTGATTCCCCACTCCTCCACTTGCACCTGCTGGAATGGCCTTGGGTCAGCCAGAGCTCTAATAGAGAGCCAGTTTGGTGTAGTGGTTAAGTGCGCGGTCTCTTATCTGGGAGAACCGGGTTTGATTCCCCACTCCTCCACTTGCACCTGCTAGCATGGTCTTGGGTCAGCCATAGCTCTAATAGAGAGCCAGTTTGGTGTAGTGGTTAAGTGCGCGGACTCTTATCTGGGAGAACCGGGTTTGATTCCCCACTCCTCCACTTGCACCTGCTAGCATGGTCTTGGGTCAGCCATAGCTCTAATAGAGAGCCAGTTTGGTGTAGTGGTTAAGTGCGCGGACTCTTATCTGGGAGAACCGGGTTTGATTCCCCACTCCTCCACTTGCACCTGCTAGCATGGTCTTGGGTCAGCCATAGCTCTAATAGAGAGCCAGTTTGGTGTAGTGGTTAAGTGCGCGGACTCTTATCTGGGAGAACCGGGTTTGATTCCCCACTCCTCCACTTGCACCTGCTGGAATGGCCTTGGGTCAGCCATAGCTCTAATAGAGAGCCAGTTGGGTGTAGTGGTTAAGTGCATGGACTCTTATCTAGGAGAACCGGGTTTGATTCCTCACTCCTCCACTTGCAGCAGCTGGAATGGTCTTGGGTCAGCCATAGCTCTAATAGAGAGCCAGTTTGGTGTAGTGCTTAAGTGCATGGACTCTTATCTGGGAGAACCGGGTTTGATTCCGCACTCCTCCACTTGCAGCAGCTGGAATGGTCTTGGGTCAGCCATAGCTCTAATAGAGAGCCAGTTGGGTGGAGTGGTTAAGTGCATGGACTCTTATCTGGGAGAACCGGGTTTGATTCCGCACTCCTCCACTTGCAGCAGCTGGAATGGTCTTGGGTCAGCCATAGCTCTAATAGAGAGCCAGTTGGGTGGAGTGGTTAAGTGCATGGACTCTTATCTGGGAGAACCGGGTTTGATTCCCCACTCCTCCACTTGCACCTGCTGGGATAGCCTTGGGTCAGCCATAGCTCTAATAGAGAGCCAGTCTGGTGTAGTGGTTAAGTGTGTGGACTCTTATCTGGGAGAACCGAGTTTGATTTCCCACTCCTCCACTTGCACCTCCTGGAATGGCCTTGGGTCAGCCATAGCTCTGACAGAGGTTGTCTGTGAAAGGGCAGCTGCTGTGAGAGCCCTCTCCAGCCCCACCCACCTCACAGGGTGTCTCTTGTGGGGGAGGAAGGGAAAGGAGATTGTAGGCCGCTCTGAGACTCTTGAGTGGAGGGCGGAATATAAATCCAATGTCGTTGTCTTCTTCTTCTTCCCCTGAACATATAGCAGGGGTCATGGGGGGTTGGAGGGGGGTGGAGTTGGCGGTGAGGTTGGACCAGATCCTTGAGGTACCTTCCAGCTCTATGTTTCTATGGTTTTCAGTAAATTATTCATTTTACCCTGCCCTCTCCAGAAGCAGACCATAGAGGGCTTTCAAGGTCAATACCAACACCCTGAAACGGACTCGGAACGCAATAGGTAGACAGCGCAGCTCTTTCAGCGCTGGTCGAATGTGCTCCCATCGAGGGAGCCCCGTTAACAGCCGTGCCGCAGCCTTCTGCGCTAGCTGTAGTTTCCGAGTCAGGGTCGAGGGTAGCCCCAGGCAGAGAAACAGAAAAGGCAGTCCTTTTCCAGAAGAATGTGTGTGCAGCGTATGTGTGTGCACGGACAAATACTTTTTAAATCTGTGTTCATGTCAGTGAGCAGCGTTATCTTGCCAACAAATAAGTGGTCCAAAATTCAGTCCCGCCACTTTTAGATGGAAGTACCTTGCATTTCCACTAGCCATATGTTCAACAGCAATTAGTGGAGGGGTTTTAGCTGCTGCCTTTGGATTCTTTTGTTGTTGTTGTGTTTTTGTATTGTGTGTGTGTGAGCATGCATGTATGCACACACCTGGAAGTCATGGCTGACTTCTGGCAGCCCGTCCTGGGGTATGGAGGACATTCAGATACAGCCTGCCTCTGCCTCCCAGCCCTGGTATTCCAAGGAGGTCTCCCATCCAAGTATTTGCCAGGGTCCACCCTGTTTAGCTTTCGAGATCTAATGAGATCAGGATTGCCTGGGATATCCAGGTCAGGGCCTGCCTTTGGATTCTTACATCTAAAGCTGCCTTCTACTGAATCAGACCCTCTTTGGTCCATCAAAGTCAATCTTGTGTCCTCAGAATGGCACTGGCTCTCTAGGGTTTCAAGCTGAGGTTTTTCACACCTACTTGCCCGGACCCTTTTTAGCTGGAGATGCCGGGGATTGAAACTGGGATCTTCTGCTTACCAAGCAGATGCTCTGCCACTGAGCTACCATCCCTCCCTTAAAGTTGCCTTCATTCCTTGTGAACATATGAACATATGAAGCTGCCTTCTACTGAATCAGACCCTCGGTCCATCTAAGTCAGTCTTGTCTACTCAGACTGGCAGTGGCTCTCCAGCTGAGGTTTTTCACACCTACTTGCCTGGACCCTTTTTAGTTGGAGATGCCGGGGATTGAACCTGGGACCTTCTGCTTACCAAGCAGATGCTCTACCTCTGAGCCACCATCCCTCCCTTAAAGTTGCCTTCATTCCTTGTGAACATATGAACATATGAAGCTGCCTTATACTGAATCAGACCCCCCTCGGTCCACCAAAGTCAGTCTTGTCTACTCAGACTGGCAGCGGCTCTCCAGGGTCTCAAGCGGAGGTTTTTCACACCTACTTGCCTGGACCCTTTTGAGTTGGAGATGCCGGGGATTGAACCTGGGACCTTCTGCTTACCAAGCAGATGCTCTACCACTGAGCTACCATCCCTCTCTAAAGTCTACTCAGACTGGCAGTGGCTCTCCAGGGTCTCAAGCGAAGGTCTTTCATGCCTACTTGCCTGGACCCTTTTTAGTTGGAGATGCCGGGGACTGAACCTTGGACCTTCTGCTTCCCAAGCAGATGCTCTACCACTGAACTACCATCCCTCCCTTAAAGTTGCCTTCATTCCTTGTGAACATATGAAGCTGCCTTATACAGAACCAGACCCCCTTCCCTCGGTCCATCAAAGTCAGTCTTGTCTACTCAGACTGGCAGTGGCTCTCCAGGGTCTCAAGCTGAGGTTTTTCCCACCTATTTGCCTGGACCCTTTTTAGATGGAGATGCCGGGGATTGAACCTGGGACCTTCTGCTTCCCAAGCAGATGCTCTACCACTGAGCCACCATCCCTCCCTAATGCTTATGAGGCTCTCCAGGGTCTCAAGCTGAGGTTTTTCACGCCTACTTGCCTGGACCCTTTTTAGCTGGAGATGCCGGGGATTGAACCCGGGACCGTCTGCTTTCCAAGCAGATTCTCGACCACTACGCCACCGTCCCTCTTATGTTGTATTTCTGCGCCTGATTGATTTTTTTATAATTGCTCTGCCAGTATGTTGTGATTTTCATGTTTAAGAA
Organism: Heteronotia binoei; assembly: GCF_032191835.1. Classification (NCBI taxonomy): domain Eukaryota; kingdom Metazoa; phylum Chordata; class Lepidosauria; order Squamata; family Gekkonidae; genus Heteronotia; species Heteronotia binoei. Next base: position 3,557,047 of record NC_083232.1, on the reverse strand, counting down.
TCTCCTTGAGGATTTTTTTTTACGTGCTAATATAAACGTTCTCAACACATACCGAAGAAATAAAGAGTAATGTCTTACTTAACAAGCTGCTTATTTGAGATTTTTCACTTACAGAACATCCCTGGTGCATTCTGAGTATTGCAACCCGAGAGAACGCCCTTGACAATTTCAGAACACTCTGGCATCGCCCTCCCCTCTCCCCCCAAACACCCCCAGCTAAGCATATACTGGACATTCTCTGGAGCCCCACAAGAAAACCTTAACAATAACACATTTTTAAATGGTCTTTATGGTAGTGGTTCTCAAACGGTTTAAAGTGAGAGCCTCTTGCAAAGCAAAACTCCACACTGTTCCCTCCCCCCCCCCCCCACATCTCAACATAAAATGCAAGGATTTTATTTATTTATTTTATCTCCAGCCTGCCTTTCTCCCCACTGGGAGTCAAAGCGAGTTATATCCTTCTCCTTTCCTCCGTTTTATCCTCAGAACAGCACTGCAAAGTAGGTTAAGCAGCCAATACGTGACTGGCCCGAGGTCACCCGGCGAGCTCCTGTGGCTGAGTGGAGATTCGAACCCAGGTCTCACCTAGAACAACACTCTAACCCTGCCATTTGCATTGGTTAATACTGAACTCGCTTATATTCCATGTGTCATATTTCGCATCAGTGGCTGTTGTCTTATGTGGCCAGTGGGCGACTTTGACACAAAGGCAAAACCAGATCTGCTGCGCCCTCCTCGAATCTCCCTCTCTCCCAGCTCCCCCTCCTCCTCCCTCCTAGCCTCATCAGCACACACTTATAAATTCTAATCCACAATTTGAAAATCAACAATTCATAAGACACTTTAATTTTTTTTTTTTTGCCTTGGGTGCCAATTATCTGGGCCAGAAAACTTCAAATATATAAATTGTCAATTGCGGTCTATTTCAACCGAACTCAGAGGCAGATCAAGACGGGTAGCTGTGTTAATCGGTCTGTAGAAGTAGAAAAGAGCCAGAGTCCCGTAGCACCTGAAAGATTAACAAAATGGGTGGCAAGAGATGAGCTTTCATAGAATCATAGAGTTGGAAGGGACTTTCAGGGTCATCTAGTCCAACCCCGTGCACAATGCAGGAAACTCACAAACACCTCCCCCTAAATTCACAAGATTTTCATTGCTGTCAGATGGCCATCTAGCCTCTGTTTCAAAACCTCCAAGTAAGGAGAGCCCACTGCCTCTCGAGGAAGCCTGTGGGAACTTAGAATCATAGAGTTAAAAGGGACCTCTAGGGTCATCTAGTCCAACCCCGTGCACAATGCAGGAAACTCACAAACACCTCCCCCTAAATTCACAAGATCTTCATTGCTGTCAGATGGCCATCTAGCCTCTGTTTCAAAACCTCTAAGGAATGAGAGCCCACCGCCTCCCAAGGAAGCCTGTTGGAACTTAGAATCATAGAGTTGGAAGGGTCCTCTAGTCCAACCTCCTGCAGAATGCAGGAAACTCACAAACACCTCCCCCTAAATTCACAGGATCTTCATTGCTGTCAGATGGCCATCTAGCCTCTGTTTCAAAACCTCTAAGGAAGGAGAGCCCACCACCTCCCAAGGAAGCCTGTTGGAACTTAGAATCATAGAGTTGGAAGGGTCCTCTAGTCCAACCTCCTGCAGAATGCAGGAAACTCACAAACACCTCCCCCTAAATTCACAGGATCTTCATTGCTGTCAGATGGACATCTAGCCTCCGTTGAAAAACCTCCAAGGAAGGAGAACCCACCGCCTCCCAAGGAAGCCTGTGGGAACTTACAATCCTAGAGTTGGAAGGGACCTCTAGGGTCATCTAGTCCAACCCCTGCATGATGCAGGAAACTCACGAACACCTCCCCCTAAATTCACAGGATCTTCATTGCTGTCAGATGGCCATCTAGCCCCTGTTTCAAAACCTCCAAGGAAGGAGAGCCCACCACCTCCCGAGGAGGAAGCCTGTTCCACTGAGGAATAGCTCTAACGGTCAGGAAGTTCTTCCTAATGATACCTGAAGAAGCAAGCAGTGACTTCAGATACCTAAAGAAGCAAGCAGTGACGTGCAAAAACTCCTACCATGACATAAATTTTGTTATTCTCTTAGGTGCTACATGGGACTCATGCTCTTTTCTGCAAACTCAGAGGGAGCGTTCGGCCTCAGTACAGCCTTGGGAGGCAAGGCTTTTTGTTAATTATGTAATTGTGAGATTATCTAGTTTGGACGTAGTTTGTCTGATGTTTTGTAAGGTTTCCTAATGTTGTCAGCCGCCCAGAGCCCGCTTGCAGGATAGGGCGGGGTACAAATCGAAACATTAAATTAAAACCCAAGCTTGACCCCCCAGGTTTCCCTCTGCCTCGGGCCGCTGTCTTGACCTCAGCCACACACACTCCCCCGCCCCCAGCTCCTCGCCCTTACCTAAGGAGTCCTTCAGGGTGTAGGTGAGTTTGCTCTGCCGGAAGGGGACGTGCTCCCTGTTACGCTCAGACAACGCAATGATGACTTGTTCAAAGAACGACAGCGACTTGTTGATGTACGTCGTTTCCTTCAGCACGCGTCCCTCCGACTGCAGAAAGGGAGGACACTTACAGCTCCCGTTCTCTCGTGAGTCTCCCAGATGTGGACCGATTGCGCCCACTGTGGTTGCCAACCTCCAGGAGGGAGCCTGGAGAAGGCTCCCAGAAGGCTACGCTTTGGGAAGGAGAAGGACTTCAGTGGAATGAAATACCACACACTCCAGCCTCCGAAGCAGCCGTTTTCTCCGGGGGAACTGATCTCTGTAGTCTGGAGAGCACTTGACATTCCAGGAGATCTCGGGGCTGCATAAGACCCACGGCTCTGTGTGAGCTCACCCTTCCCCCTCACACCATCTTTCTGCTGAAAACGGGGCACACCGCTCATCCCACCAGCGGGTTCTACTCCCGCTAAGGTCCCTTTGCTCCAGGAAAGTGCAGGAATGCATGCAGAGAAGCAACGACTCCAGCAAGAAGAAATATCTGCAGAGGATGCACACTGGGATATAGACAGGGCTGTCGATCAGTGAAATATAGTGGGTTCGATGCACGGAAGAGGCGAAGCTGCAGTCATCAATGCTCGTTATTATGGTAACAGCACTGCCAGCTATATACAGTCCGAAGTTCCTGCGCTAGGATGCCGTCGGGTCATTTGAACCAGCAGGGGGCCAGCGATTGGACCAGGGAAGCAGGGATTTGGATCCTGTTTCCCGTGGTTTCCCAACCCCATGCTCAGTTCTCAAGGCTCCAATGAGCTAGTCGGGAACTCCCAATATACTGAGGGTGCAGTCTCGCATACACAACAATAAGAGTGCTGGTATTCCTTCTAAGGGGGCCATTTTTCAAGGGCCTGAACAGGAAAACCAGGTTATTATCCCCTTTCAATCAGCATACACCTGATTCTTCAGCTCCAGATGAAGCAAAAAGAAGAAGGAGATTTTGGATTTATATCTCACCATATACTCTGAATCTCAGAGTCTCAGAGCAGTCACAATCTTCTATACCTTCCCCCTCCACAACAAACACCCTGTGAGGTGGGTGGGGCTGAGAGGGCTCTCACAGCAGCTGCCCTTTCAAGGACAACCTCTGCCAGAGCTATGGCTGACCCAAGGCCATTTCAGCAGGTGCAGGTGGAGGAGTGGAGAATCGAACCCGGTTCTCCCAGAAAAGAGTCCGCACACTTAACCACTACACCAAACTGGCTCTCTATTAGAGCTCTGGCTGACCCAAGGCCATTCCAGCAGGTGCAAGTGGAGGAGTGGGGAATCAAACCCGGTTCTTCCAGATAAGAGTCCGTGCACTTAACCACTACACCAAACTGGCTCTCATTCCGGCTGACTTACCTTGCTCTTTGCCAACCTCTCCGAGCCCGCGAGATCGACTAGGTTAATTTTGGAGGTGACGTAGGTGGCGTCTGACATGATTCTGGAATGACACTGAGGGAGGGGATCAGGAAAATTAGGGTGTGCTGGAAAGGCCAGTCAACCGAATCGGCGCTAAAGATCCACGGGGCCTGGATTTTTCAGACCGCCGTGAAAATTTCTACCAATTACTTTTTCAGCCAAAAAAATCTGTCTAGGAGACACTGGACACTGCAGCGCCTTTTGAGTAGTGGACTAAAGTGTCTGAGAGGGCTAAAGCAGGAGTCAAGTTTCACCTTTAAGACCAACCAATTTTTGTTTAGGACATAAGCTTTCGTGTGCTCTTAAGCACACTTCATCCGACGAGGAATCCAGCTTAAGAGCACACGAAAGCTCACGTTCGAAATAAAAACTGGTTGGTCTTAAAGGTGCCACTTGACTCCTGCTTTGTTCAACTGCTTCAGACCAACATGGCCGCCCGCTTGGATCTATCTAAGGGGACTAAAGTGTCCATTTGCTGGCATTACAACATAAAAAATTCATCTCTTCGGAACATATTTTAGGCCTGTCCAGTTATTCGACCTTTTGGGGAAGAAGTAATTACTCAATTTCGTATTTGACTATTCATTGATTTTTGAGGATAATTATGTACTTTTAATGATTTGCCAGTCTCCTGAAGGCTAACACGGTCAACAGAAATGGACCCTCCATCCCTTACTGTTGCTAAAAGTTTTATATTTCATCCCCAGAAACATAAATGCCCATCTCCAGCATATCAATGGATTGAGGACCATTATCAACATTGGAACGCATGGAATATAGACAACAACTTCAGATGGACTATATTTAGATTTCTGGAAACCTTTTATAGATGCTCACATGTACACACGATAGCACTGTTGTTACAGTCCCTATTTTTCTCTTCCTTGGAGAGAGATCTAGATGGGTGGCCGTGTTAGTCTGTCTGTAGCAGCAGAAAAGAGCAATGGTCCAGGAGCCCCTGAAAGACTAATGGAATTTGTGGCAGGGTCAAAACTCAGCCACTGCCACAAATTTAGTGCTCCTGGACTCTTTCCTTTTTTCTGCTTGAGGTTCATAATAATTTTTTTTTTAATTCCAAAAATTAAGAACATAAGAGAAGCCATGTTGGATCAGGCCCGTCCAACACTCTGTGTCACACAGTGGCCAAAAAACCCAGCGGCCATCAGGAGGTCCACCAGTGGAGCCAGGACACCAGAAGCCCTCCCACTGTGCCCCCCCCTCCAAGCACCAAGAATACAAAGCATCACTGCCTCAGACATAAGAACATAAGAGAAGCCATGTTGGATCAGGCCAGTGGCCCATCCAGTCCAACACTCTGGGTCACACAGGGGTCAAAACCCAGGTGTCATCAGTAGGGCCAGAGCTCCAGAAGCCCATAAGAGAAGCCATGTTGGATCAGGCCAGTGGCCCATCCAGTCCAACACTCTGGGTCACACAGGGGTCAAAACCCAGGTGTCATCAGTAGGGCCAGAGCTCCAGAAGCCCATAAGAGAAGCCATGTTGGATCAGGCCAGTGGCCCATCCAGTCCAACACTTTGTGTCACACAGTGGCCAAAAAAACAGGCGCCATCAGGAGGTCCACTAGTGGGGCCAGGACACTAGAAGCCCTCCCACTGTGCCCCCCAAGCACCAAGAATACAGAGCATCACTTGCCCCAGATATAAGAATATAAGAGAAGCCATGTTGGATCAGGCCAATGGCTCATCCAGTCCAACACTCTTGTGTCACACAGTGGCCAAAAAAACCCAGGTGCCATCAGGAGGTCCACCAGTGGGGCCAGGACACTAGAAGTCCTCCCACTGTGCCCCCCAAGCACCAAGAATACGGAGCATCACTTGCCCCAGAAAGAGAGTTCCAACAATACGCTGTAGCTAATAGCCAGTGATGGACCTCTGCTCCACACGTTTTTCAGGAGCCTCCATATACCAGCACTGACCTCAACATAAATGGTAAAGATGCAGTGGGACCGAGAGGAGTTGCTATTCAGAGCATGCTGGCCAACAGTTCTGTTGGTGTCTCCCTGGAGAGAGAATAAAAACAGGAGGCCTGTTAGAGAAGGAAAGGACTGCCCACAGTGTAAGACAGGAACCCTAAAGGGGCAGGAGGAGAGGTGGATACTCCTTGCAACCTGCCGCATCCCTGCCCACCACCAATGACCCAGATTTGGTGTATATAAGAGAGGCCATGTTGGATCAGGCCAATGGCCCATCCAGTCCAACACAGCAGCCAAAACCCAGGAGCCCTCAGGAGGTTCACTAGTGGGGCCAGGACACCAGAAGCCCTCCCACTGTTGCCCCACCAAGCCCCAAGAATACAGAGCATCACTTGCCCCAGACATAACATGAGAAGCCATGTTGGATCAGGCCAGTGGCCCCTCCAGTCCAACACTCTGTGTCACACAGTGGCCAAAAAACCCAGGTGCCATCAGGAGGTTCACAAGTGGGGCCAGGACACTGGAAGCCCTGTCACTGTGCCCTCCCCCCAAGCACCAAGAATACAGAGCATCGTTGCCCCAGACATAAGAACATAAGAGAAGCCATGTTGGGTCAGGCCAATGGCCCATCCAGTGCAACACTCTGTGTCACACAGTGGCCAAAAAACCCAGGTGCCATCAGGAGGTTCACAAGTGGGGCCAGGACACTGGAAGCCCTGTCAGTGTGCCCTCCCCCCAAGCACCAAGAATACAGAGCATCGTTGCCCCAGACATAAGAACATAAGAGAAGCCATGTTGGGTCAGGCCAATGGCCCATCCAGCGCAACACTCTGTGTCACACAGTGGCCAAAAAACCCCCAGGTGCCATCAGGAGGTTCACAAGTGGGGCTAGAAGCCCTTCTACTTTGCCCCCCACCGCAAAGCACCAAGAATACAGAGCAACACTGCCCCAGACAGAGAGTTCCAACAATACGCTGTCAATCAATCAATCACCTTTTATTTATATCCCGCCCTCCCCGCCGAAGCAGGCTCAGTATTACGCCGAAGCATAGTATTACATTACTATGGGCCCCGGACTGCGTCTTAAATTGTTTTGACCAGGAAAGAAAGCTACACAATTGGACCATTTTTCAAGGGAAGTGTACCTGACCATGGCAGCTAGTTATCTAAAACGAGGCCTCAGATTTATAACTCTGCCTTAGGTCACAGAAATTGACCATAAAACAATTTCACTTTGGCCTAAATTTAAGAAATGACTGCATTACGGTAATGTGGCTAATAGCCACGGATGGACCTCTGCTCCATAGGCTGATCCAATCCCCTGTTGAAACTGGCTATGCTTGCAGCCACCACCACCTCCTGTGGCAGTGAATTCCACGTGTTGGTCACCCTTTGGGTGAAGAAGGACTTCATTTTAACCATTCTAACCAGACTGCTCGGCAATTTCACTGAATGCCCACGAGTTCTCATATTGTGATATTCTATGGATTTCCCCACTGAAGAAACATGCTGTGAGTCTGGGTCCCAAAACCTACTCGCGCTCCCTGGGCCGAGGGAGGCAAGACTAAGATCCACTAGAGAGAGGGCCTTCTTGGTAGCGGCCCCCTACTGGTGGAACCAGCTGCCGGAGGCCCACTTCTGCAAGGCCTGTAAAACCACACTCTTCCGGTTGGCCTTTAACCGATCTAGAGTTACCGTTACTGTCGGAGAAAACGCAAGAATGCCGAAGCCATCGGAAGTGAAAGAACTACGTACGATACTAGCCCCAGATTGTTTTAATTATTGCATTTGACCTTGATGTATTCATGCAGTGAAATTTTAATTGACTGTTGTGATTTGATTGCTGCGATCCGCCATAAGGCTGCTTTGGCAGGGAGGGCGGGATATAAATCAAATAAAGTCCAGTCAAGTAAGGGTCCTTGCAGGATTATCGCTGTGGGGATTGTGGTCTTCAAAAGACATCCAGGTATATCGTTTAAGTTGAATTCTACATTATTTGCAAGGATGTCTGACAATATAGCAATTCTCATTTATACCGTGCAGCGTCTTAGAACTCGGATTTTTCGTACGGTGGTTAGCTTTTCTGCATTCTCAGACCTACTGCAATCTACAGGGGAAAAGGACAGCACGAACGGGCTTTCCGGCTTGCGGAAACACCCTTGCAAAGATTGTGAAGAAAAACTCTTCTCCCTACCTCGAATAAAAAGTTTAAAGCCATTTCTTCAGTGGGGCAGGCGTGCACGGTCAGCCCTTTCACGGATACCCCCTGCGGGCTCTCCACGACAGAGAGCGGAGGGTCAGGAGCATGGGGTGTTGAGGACAAGAGGTCGAAGATGGTCTCGTTGTGGATCTCCAGGTAAGAGACGCGAATGGTCATGAACGGACTGGAGTGCTCCTCCATTGCCTTGAACACCTGGAGACAAAGTCACATTCGGTTCCGTGAAAACACCTGTCAGAAGGTGACGTGCTAGCTATCTCAGCTCTGCCAAACCAGCAGGAGGGCTTGCAGGCAAGGGATGCGATCGAGTGGGACATTCGCTGTTCGGTTTGGACACCGTCCTGCACAGGAAAGAAGCATGAAACTCTTCGGCCCCGCCAAACTCGGACGGGAAATGCTGGGGATTGAACTGAAGCCACTGCCTAAGGGGCAGAATGGAGTTGGGATCACACAGATTCCTTCTGCTGAAGCTAGGAAGCACCCCCCCAAGAGCTTTCCTTCCATTTTCCGCTGCAGCCAGATCAGAATGCTTCTGTGCCTGGTACTACCAGTGGCATGGCACTCTCTTGGTTCAGGCAGACACCTGGGGCAAGAGGCACAGTCTGAAAACAGACCAGGGTCAAAACACAGTTAGACAAAAGGGGGCGGGGAACGTAACCCAAAATGAATTAAATTAAGACCTAAAGGTTAAGGAAATCAGAAAGTAAAAGCCCAATAGATCTGCGTCTAAAACTGAAGCATAAATAGTATCCAATATACAAGGATATACATGTATTTATTACAATAGTAATGTAACAGTGCACTATTACATTACTATGGGCCCCGGACTGCGTCTTAAATTGTTTTGACCAGGAAAGAAAGCTACACAATTGGACCATTTTTCAAGGGAAGTGTACCTGGCCATGGCAGCTAGTTATCTAAAACGAGGCCTCAGATTTATAACTCTGCCTTAGGTCACAGAAATTGACCATAAAACAATTTCACTTTGGCCTAAATTTAAGAAATGACTGCATTACGGTAATGTCTGGAGCCATTCTGCAACATTATTTGACCACGGAGAAAGGCCAATTGGCTGAAACATGAAGGCACTTGGGGGGGTTTTGGCCGCTGTGTGACACAGAGTGTTGGACTGGATGGGCCATTGGCCTGATCCAACAGGGCTTCTCTTATGTTCTTATGTGACTCAGAGTGTTGGACTGGATGGGCCATTGGCCTGATCCAACAGGGCTTCTCTTATGTTCTTATGTGACACAGAGTGTTGGACTGGATGGGCCATTGGCCTGATCCAACAGGGCTTCTCTTATGTTCTTATGTGACACAGAGTGTTGGACTGGATGGGCCATTGACCTAATCCAACATGGCTTCTCTTATGTTCTTATGTGACTCAGAGTGTTGGACTGGATGGGCCATTGGCCTGATCCAACAGGGCTTCTCTTATGTTCTTATGTGACACAGAGTGTTGGACTGGATGGGCCATTGGCCTGATCCAACAGGGCTTCTCTTATGTTCTTATGTGACACAGAGTGTTGGACTGGATGGGCCATTGACCTAATCCAACATGGCTTCTCTTATGTTCTTATGTGACACAGAGTGTTGGACTGGATGGGCCATTGACCTAATCCAACATGGCTTCTCTTATGTTCTTATGTGACACAGAGTGTTGGACTGGATGGGCCATTGGCCTGATCCAAGAGGGCTTCTCTTATGTTCTTATGTGACCCAGAGTGTTGGACTGGAGGGGCCATTGACCTGATCCAACATGGCTTCTCTTATGTTCTTATGTGACACAGAGTGTTGGACTGGATGGGCCATTGGCCTGATCCAACAGGGCTTCTCTTATGTTCTTATGTGACACAAAGTGTTGGACTGGATGGGCCATTGACCTAATCCAACATGGCTTCTCTTATGTTCTCATGTGACACAGAGTGTTGGACTGGATGGGCCATTGGCCTGATCCAACAGGGCTTCTCTTATGTTCTTATGTGACACAAAGTGTTGGACTGGAGGGGCCACTGGCCTGATCCAGCAGGGCTTCTCTTATGTTCTTATGTGACACAGAGTGTTGGACTGGATGGGCCATTGGTCTGATCTAACAGGGCTTCTCTTATGTTCTTATGTCAGGGTCAATAATGGTCCGTCTTCAGAATTAACGTATGATTTTATTCTGAACTGAGGCTATTATTTGGGCCTATATTTGTTTTATTTTATTTATTTATTATTACATTGAATATCTATCCCGCCCTCTCCGCAAGCGGACTCGGGGCTGCTCACAACATTCATTTACACAATTAAAATCAATAAATCAATACAATCAATAAACATCATTACCATTAATTTTTTTTAAAAAGCTATTACACGGTGCTGTATCATTACTATGTTGGCGGTTCTGCTTTTCAGACGGTGATCACCGAGTACTCTAACTGATGTCAGGTGGCAGCTCTCTCTCACTTAAATATCGAAGGCCTGTCGAAACAATTCGGTCTTACAGGCCCTGCGGAACGTAGAGAGGTCCCGCGGAGCCCTTATGGCCTCCGGGAGAGCATTCCATAATGCTGGTGCTGCCACCGAGAAGGCCCTGGCTCATGTTGAACGCAACGTGGCCTCCTTTGGTTCAGGGACAGACCGTAGATTTTTTGTCCCTGAACGCAGTGCTCTCTGGGGAATATATTTAATTAAATTTGTGATAAGTAAATAGACATTTTCATCATATATATATAAAACCCTCATCATATATTTGATAATATTTATGCTTCAGTTGTACACACAGAACTATTTGGCTCTTATATCCTGATTTCCTAAAATTTTTGGTTTCAAAACACAGCTTTCCCAGAAGTCCACAACAAAAAAGGCAAGCTAGTGACCAATCTACTAAGAAGAATATAGAAATCAGTCCAAACGTCCAAAACAAGTATATTCAAGTCCCAAAGTAGTGTGGTGACAAGCCAGTCGATGAAGTACTTGTTTCTTTCCTGTCTTCATCAGACCTGGGACCAATATTGATTCAATTATATAGATTCTTTACACAATTTTCAAAAAAGAAGCCTCATACTGAGCTGTAGCCGATGTGAAATTGCTGCTGGAGACGCTCTGCGTCCCTCTTTTTTGGAAATTGTGTAAAGAATCTATATAATTGAATCAATATTGGTCCCAGGTCTGATGAAGACTGGAAAGAGGGAGGGACGGTGGCTCAGTGGAAGAGCATCTGCTTGGTAAGCAGAAGGTCCCAGGTTCAATCCCTGGCATCTCCAAAAAAGGGTCCAGGCAAATAGGTGTGAAAAACCTCAGCTTGAGACCCTGGAGAGCCTCATAAGTGTTAGGGAGGGAGGGTGGCTCAGTGGTAGAGCATCTGCTTGGGAAGCAGAAGGTCCCAGGTTCAATCCCCGGCATTTCCAACTAAAAAGGGTCCAGGCAAATAGGTGTGAAAAACCTCAGCTTGAGACCCTGGAGAGCCGCTGCCAGTCGGAGAAGACAATACTGACTTTGATGGACCCAGGGTCTGATTCAGTATAAGGCAGCTTCATATGTTCATATGTTAAGCATTTAATCGATTGGCTTGTCACCACACTACTTTGGGATTCAAATGAACATGTTTTGGACATTTGGACTGGTTTCTATATACTTCTTAGTAAATTGGTCACTAACTTGCATTTTTTTGTCGTGTTATCCATTCTAGTGACCTCTCTCGGGTTGTATTCTATTCCCAGAAGTCCAAGCATCCAACCAGAAGTCAAAGCCAAAGAGCCCAAGCCAGGTGAGACGCACAAATCAAAGCACAGAGAAATCTAAAGTGCATCCACGGACAAGAATCACGACCGGCTTGCTTCCACGCTGGCTCTTCCTTTCCTAGCTGCTTTTATCAGGAGTCATTCAAGGCCAGGTGACACTCCTCAACCTGTTGAATCATTCAGGGACAGGTGCAAGTCCTCAGTGGCTGAGCAGCCTCCTGACCCTTCAGTGACTCCAACTCACAGGTAGAGCTTGCCTTATTTGAATTGAATATCGCTCTCTGGAAATTTCAGTGGTGTTCCATGCTTTTCATTCCTGCCTTAGCAGTCAATCCATCACGCCTTTATTGGCATAACCAAAAGAGACATACAGAGACCCGTCAGCCAGGCAACAGTCAAATATGTCGGTTCAAAGGCTAAAATGAGATTTAAAATCACCAAAAAATTGGCTTAGAATAATTTTTGACAACTTCAGCTGTTCCCTCTAAGCTGAGCGAGCGTACGCCAGTTTGGTGTAGTGGTTAAGTGTGCGGACTCTTATCTGGGAGAACCGGGTTTGATTCCCCACGCCTCCACTTGCACCTGCTGGAATGGCCTTGGGTCAGCCATAGCTCTGGCAGAGGTTGTCCTTGAAAGGACAGCTGCTGGGAGAGCCCTCTCAGCCCCACCCACCTCACAGGGTGTCTGTTGTGGGGGGAGGAAGGTAAAGGAGATAGTGAGCTGCTCTGAGACTCTTCGGAGTGGAGGGCGGGATATAAATCCAATATCTTCTTCTTTTCACAGATTTTGAGCCTCCAGCCCACACATTTTTTTCTTAGCTCAGGAAGGATGACCACAGAGCACATGAATTCACAAGATTCTGCAGCTTAGAGGGAACACTGGATGGGAGCAGTGTCCCCTCTAAGTTGAGTGAGCGTGAGCTAGCTCACAGACTTTTAGCCTCCAGCTCACACATTTTTGTCTTAGCTCAGGAAGGACGACCCCAGAGCATGACAATTGATGCAGTAGCTCACACGTTTAATGGCAGCAGCTCACAGCTTTAATACCAGTAGCTCACAAAGTAGAATTTTTGCTCACAAGACTTTGCAGCTTAGAGAGAACATTGCTCGTGATATCAGTTCTGTTGTCATTTAGTGGAAAACGGGCATCGATCCTGTTTTCTTGAGTACAGGATGGTAACAGGCAAGACTATCTAACAGAACCTTCCCAAGAATAGTATACAGTCGGCAATTCAATGAGATATGCTGGATGGAATCTGGCGAGCTTGACCTGCATAGACAATCTCTCTCGCTAAAGGGGACTTGAAGAAATCTCCCGTAGAGAACGTTGGAGGGGCAATGCGTTCATTCTAGCCAATCCCCAAAAATAATTCTCCTATTTTCACCAGTCCTCAAGTGTAAAAAGGTTGAAAACAGCTGCTCTGGATTACCTGTTGAATGGCTCGGGGAATGATTCCTCGATGCTCGTAGTCTTCTGTAGCCCCTGTCATCGTGTAGGTCTTGCCAGCTCCTGTTTGCCCATAGCAGATGATAGTACCTAGAAAAGTTTCCCAAGCGAAGAAAGCAACAATGAGTTTGAGTTTGTGTCTGGTACATCACTGCTAGAGCAGCTGGCCTCCTGTGGGACTAGGGTTGCCAACCCCCTAGTGGGGCCTGGAGATATCCTGCTGTTACAATTGATCTCTGAGGTCCCTCCTCTCCCCAAACCCCGCCCTCTCCAGGCTCCACCCCCAAATCTCTGGGCTATTCCCCGCCCAGAACTGGCAACCCTAACTCTGCATTATTCGCTGCCTGGAGGAATTCAACTCGTTGGCCAACGCTTCGGCCGAATAAGCTGCACTGGGAGCTACTGGGAAGGCAGGGGAATGCTGAGCTGAGCGTTTGAGGAGAAAACACATGTGCACGGTGTTCAGAGCTATCTTCATGCCCGTACAGGGCCACTGCAAATAAGGCCCTGCTGCTCCATCTGCCACATCCCAAAACAATATGGACTTCACACTACACAATGTGTCAAGAGTAGTAGATTCTCATCCGGAGAACCGTGTTTGAGTCCCCACTCCGCCTCCACGGGAAGCCTGCTAGGTGACTTTGGGCCAGCCACAGTCCTCTCAGAATTATCTCAGGCCCACTTACCTCACAAGGTGTCTGTTGCGGGGAGAGGAAGGGAAGAATTGCAAGCTACTTTGAGACTCCTTCTGGTAGAGAAAAGCAAGTATAAGAACCAGCTCTTCTTTTTCTCCTCTGTTTTATTGTATTAGCAGATGAGGCCCCTGAATTGCTGGGCAATCCTTTGGCTGCTGTATGCGCCCCCCCAAACCTTACCCAAACCTTGTGAGACACTCCAAAGGGATCCGTTGAGGCTGGGTGAGTGGGCGTCAATGTGGCAGATGAGGCACAATGTGGCCAAGTGCAAGAATCCCAGCTACAAATACAAGTTGCTGGAGTGTGAACTGGCAGAGACTGACCAAGAGAGAGATCTTGGGGTCATGGTAGATAACTCACTGAAAATGTCGAGACAGTGTGCGATTGCAATAAAAAAGGCCAATGCCATGCTGGGAATTATTAGGAAGGGAACTGAAAACAAATCAGCCAGTATCATAATGCCCCTGTATAAATCGATGGTGCGGTCTCATTTAGAGTACTGTGTGCAATTCTGGTCACCGCACCTCAAAAAAATAGTCTAGCATTGGGAAAAGTGCAGAAAAGGGCAACTAGAATGATTAGAGGTTTGGAACACTTTCCCTATGAAGAAAGGTTAAAATGCTTTGGGCTCTTTAGCATGGAGAAACGTCGACTGCGGGGTGACATGATAGAGGTTGACAAGATTATGCATGGGATGGAGAAAGTAGAGGAAGTACTTTTCTCCCTTTCTCACAATACAAGAACTCGTGGGCATTCGATGAAATTGCTGAGCAGTCAGGTTAAAACGGATAAAAGGAAGTACTTCACCCAAAGGGTGATTAACATGTGGAATTCACTGCCACAGGAGGTGGTGGCAGCTACAAGCATAGCCAGCTTCAAGAGGGGATTGGATAAAAATATGGAGCAGAGGTCCATCAGTGGCCATTAGCCACAGTATATATATGTGTGTGTGTGCGTGTGTATACACACACACACACGTATATTGGCCACTGTGTGACACAGAGTGTTGGACTGGATGGGCCACTGGCCTGATCCAAAATGGCTTCTCTTATGTTCTTATGTGACACAGAGTGTTGGACTGGATGGGCCACTGACCTGATCCAACATGGCTTCTCTGATGTTCTTATGTACCCAAAGTGCTGGCAGAAATGCCCAGAAAAGGCAAATGACCATGGGGACCAGATATGGGGACTTCAAAGCACTCCTGGATAAGGCTGCCACAAAGGGGAGGGTGCTTGCGTGGCCCCAGCTTCACACATAAAAAGTCACATCCCTTACAAACACTGAGGCTTGCCAGAATACTGGTAAGAAAAGCATCCTTTGTGGTTTTCTTATGGATTAAAAGAGTGTCTAAATCAGGGGTGTCGAACTCATTTGTTATGAGGGCTGGATCTGACATAAATGAGACCTTGTTGGGTCGAGCCATGGCCGGCCGTTCTCTGTGTGCACCTATTTAAGTTAGGTAGCTGAGACATAAACTTTATAAAGGACACTGACAAACACAAGGATTTTCTTTTAAAAACACCTTAAAACATTAGAACTCCTTGGTCTTAAAGGTGTTTTCTTTGTATCTCTCCCACGGAATCCAAGGAACGGGGCAAAGGAAACTCTGGCTCTTTCCCTCCCTCCCCAGGGGACCAGGAGGGGGAGGAGCCTCAACCAATTGAGAAAATCGAGGTTTTGCTCTGTAGCTCCTGTGTGATTGAACAAGCTTGGCAAAGCAAGTTGAGATGCAGGAGGAAGCAAGAGAGAGGGAGAAAGAAGCAGACAAGAATCAGTTGCTTGGGGGCCTGGTAGGAACTCTCCAGGGGCCTGATTTGACCCCTGGGTGGCCCTGGTAACACCACTCAGGGTATATTAGACAAGGAATCTGTGTTTACACTTTCCCTTTGCAGCTTTGCTCAATCCATCGCTGTGCAGATTATGTGTGTGGATGTTTCCTTTTCACAGAGAGAGAGCCAGTTTTGTGTAGTGGTTAAGTGTGTGGACTCTTATCTGGGAGAACCGGGATTGATTCCCCACTCCTCCACTTGCACCTGCTGGAATGGCCTTGGGTTAACCATAGCTATCACAGAGGTTGTCCTTGAAAGGGCAGCTTCTGGGAGAGCTCTCTCAGCCCCACCCACCTCACAGGGTGCCTGTTGTGGGGGGAGAAGATAAGGGAGATTGTAAGCCGCTCTGAGTCTCTGATTCAGAGAGAAGGGCGGGGTATAAATCTGCAATTCTATTAGAGCTATGGCTGACCCAAGGCCATCCCAGCAGGTGCAAGTGGAGGAGAGGGGAATCAAACCCGGTTCTCCCAGATAAGAGTCCGTCCACTTCACCACTACATCCAACTGGCTCTCTATTAGAGCTATGGCTAACCCAAGGCCATCCCAGCAGGTGCAAATGGAGGAGTGGGGAATTAAACCCGGTTCTCCCAGATAAGAGTCCGCACACTTAACCACTACACCAGACTGGCTCTCTATTGGAGCTATGGCTGACCCAAGGCCATTCCAGGAGGTGCAAGTGGAGGAGTGGGGAATCAAACACGGTTCTCCCAGATAAGAGTCCGTCCACTTCACCACTACATCCAACTGGCTCTCTATTAGAGCTATGGCTAACCCAAGGCCATCCCAGCAGGTACAAATGGAGGAGTGGGGAATTAAACCCGGTTCTCCCAGATAAGAGTCCGTCCACTTCACCACTACATCCAACTGGCTCTCTATTAGAGCTATGGCTAACCCAAGGCCATCCCAGCAGGTGCAAATGGAGGAGTGGGGAATTAAACCCGGTTCTCCCAGATAAGAGTCCGCACACTTAACCACTACACCAGACTGGCTCTCTATTGGAGCTATGGCTGACCCAAGGCCATTCCAGGAGGTGCAAGTGGAGGAGTGGGGAATCAAACACGGTTCTCCCAGATAAGAGTCCGTCCACTTCACCACTACACCAAACTGGCTCTCTATTAGAGCTATGGCTGACCCAAGGCCATTCCAGCAGCTGCAAGTGAAGGAGTGGGGAATCAAACCCGGCTCTCCCAGATAAGAGTCCGCGCAGTTAACTACTACACCAAACCTCTGAACCCCAATGCAAAGAGACAACATTAAAGGAAGGCCTCGGCCTCCATGCCCTGTTTGTTGGCCTGCCATAGCAACTGGTGGTCCACTGCATGAGACAGAATGCTGGACTCGATAGGCCAGGGCTCTTCTTCTGTTCTTTGAAATGTACCATTGTATCCATCAAGAGCGCGGGTGACCAGGTCCTTGGCTACCATGTCGTAAACCAGGTCCTGCGCTGCGTGGTGAAGGACACCGTCTAGTTTGAAAGACCAGTCCGTCTGCTTGTTGTTGACGACCCCCTTTGAGTGGTCTCTCTCGATGTAGATATCGATAGTCTAGGAAAGGAAAAAGAGGCAACTTGGTTATTGGCTAGCCTTTAAAAAAAAAAACAGGAGAATGTAAGAAACAGTTTGCTTGATGAGAACAGCAGTCACTTAAGCCTGTTTCTCACGAGCGGGCAGTGCAGCGTCTCTGCAAGCTCACGTAGCACAGCATGAAAACAACAGCCGGTTCTCTCTGGAAAGGCTGAGCTGGGAAGAGGCTGCAGACAGGAGAGTTCCCTCATCCAAAGAGGGGTGAGTAAGATGGAATCACAAGGAGGGAACCTATAGTCAGTTGTGTCAGGGTTTTTATTTTTCTTTGTACTACTTTTTTTGCTGTTTTTTCCTATTTCATATTGAACTGATTCTTTTACAACCCACTTGTTTGTTCATGAGCACTCGCAATAAACTTATTATTCTTATTTAAAGAAACAGCCCTTCTTTGCTGCTCGTACCCAGCATCTGGGACTCAGAGGTATGTTCCCCTTGTACATGGAGCTACTACGGAGATATCATGGCAAACAGCTGCCATCTATCTAATCCTCTTATGAGTCACCACCGCTTCCTGTAGAAATTAATTCCGTGCTTCAACTCTGTTTCTTTTTTCAGAACCACAGCCTTGCTGGGCGACCTTGAATCCCAGCACTACAAAGGAGGCAGAGCAATATTCTTCTCTCCACACTACTTACAATGATAGAAACCTTTTCCTTATCTTGCCTTAGTAATATTTCTTCCCTAAACAATGCAGCTAAAGACACTTCAGTTCTCATCTGTTGAAGGGAGAGGTGCCAGCATGGTGCAAAGCCTCACCCTTTTCAGTATGTTTTCAGAAGAACAGAACTAGCTGGATTGTTCTGTTTTTTAGCTCCGGTAAAAGTTTTCACAGCTGCAACTCTTCCCCAGGAGTGAGCACCAATGAATAGGCATGGGGTTTATTTCTGAGTAGACCTGGCTGGGATTGTTTCCACATTTGTACAGTGCACTAACTGTTCTTGCAAAGACGTGGTGATTCACACTAGGTGGTGAAATCTGGAACGGCCACACTTTGCTTATTCAGCTTCCATAGAAAATCCAGAAAATGGACACGTCAGTGTGTTTTTCCCCAGCCTCTTCAGATTCAATTTTTGGTGCTCTGTTTAGCTTAAACACAATACAACACAAAGCTGTGCCATGCGTATTATCAAAAAGCTACTGCCATTTCCTGGGGGGGGGGGGTATTCTCCTTTTAAATCCTGCCCTCATAGCCACCTGGTTCTCTGGGAGGATTAAAAAAAAATATTTACTCCATTTATAATATACCTTTCTCTCCAAAGGGATCCAAAGTAGCTTACATTGTTCTCCTAGCCTCTGTTTTTTATCTCCGCAACAACCCTGTGAAGTAGGTGAGGCCTCAAAGTGAGTGACTGGCCCAAGGTCACCTTGTTTAGGAGGGAAATGAGACAGGGCTCTAGCATTGTTCTTCACTAAATCACCAGTCAAAATAAAGTTCTGCTTATTTTGTTTTCATAGAATCATAGAGTTGGAAGGGACTTCCAGGGTCATCTAGTCCAACCCCCTGCACAATGCAGGAAACTCACAAACACCTCCCCCTAAATTCACAGGATCTTCATTGCTGTCAGATGGCCATCTAGCCTCTGTTTAGAAACCTCCAAGGAAGGAGAGCCCACCACCTCCCAAGGAAGCCTCTTCCACTGAGGAACCGCTCTAATCGTCAGGAAGTTCTTCCTAATGTTGAGCCGGAAACTCTTTTGATTTAATATCAACCCTCTGGTTCTGGTCCAACCTTCTGGGGCCACAGAAAAGAATTCCACACCATCCTCTCGATGACAGCCCTTCCAGTCCTTGAAGATGGTGATCATATCACCTCTCAGCCGCCTCCTCTCCCAGGCTAAACATGCAAAACTACAGGGAGAAGTGGAACCCCTGCCAAAAAAGAGTTTATTTCAGAATAGAGATATAGTAGTATCTTTCTTATGGAGATGAAAGAATGTACTTTATTAAGAGAAGGGCTTTTTTTGTAGCATAAGAACATAAGAGAAGCCACGTTGGATCAGGCCAATGGCCCATCCAGTCCAACACTCTGTCACACAGTGGCCAAAATTTATTTATATATAAATAAATACACACAAACTGTGGCTAATAGCCATTGATGGACCTCTGCTCCATATTTTTATCTAACCCCCTCTTGAAGCTGGCGATGCTTGTAGTTGCTACCACCTCCTGTGGCAGTGAATTCCACATGTTAATCACCCTTTGGGTGAAGAAGGACTTCCTTTTATCCGTTCTAACCCGACTGCTCAGCAATTTCATCGAATGCGCACGAGTTCTTGTATTGTGAGAAAGGGAGAAAAGGACTTCTTTCTCTACTTTCTCCATCCCATGCATTATCTTGTAAACCTCTATCATGTCACCCCGCAGTCGACGTTTCTCCAAGCTAAAGAGCCCCAAGCGTTTTAACCTTTCTTCATAGGGAAAGTGTTCCAACCCTTTAACCATTCTAGTTGCCCTTTTTCTGGACTTTCTCCAATGCTATAATATCCTTTTTGAGGTGCGGTGACCAAAATTGCACACATTATTCCAAATGAGACCGCACCATCGATTTATACTGGGGCATTATGATACTGGCTGATTTGTTTTCAATTCCCTTCCTAATAATTCCCAGCATGGCATTGGCCTTTTTTATTGCAATCGCACACTATCTTGATATTTTCAGTGAGTTATCTACCATGATCCCAAGATCTCTCTCTTGGTCAGTCTCTGCCAGTTCACACCCCATCAACTTGTATTTGTAGCTGGGATTCTTGGCCCCAATGTGCATTACTTTGCACTTGGCCACATTGAACCTCATCTGCCATGTTGATGCCCACTCACCCAGCCTCAACAGATCCCTTTGGAGTGCCTCACAATCCTCTCTGGTTCTCACCACCCTGAACAATTTAGTGTCATCAGCAAACTTGGCCAGTTCACTGCTTACTCTCAACTCCAAATCATTTATGAACAAGTTAAAGAGCATCCAGTACTGAGCCCTGCGGCACTCCACTTGTAGCAGGAACTCCTCTGCATATTAGACCACACACCCCTGAGGTAGCCAATCCTCCAAGAGCCTACAAGTCTCTTGGTACAGGACTTACTGTAAGCTCCAAGAGGATTGGCTACAGTAGGAGTGTGTGGCCCAATATGCAGAGGAGTTCCTGCTACAAAAAAAGCCCTGCTTAAGAGCCATGTGGAATTCCAATTTTCAATTCTGTTTCCTAATGAAAATGGAAAAGTAAATGTCAAGAGTGCCTCTTGCCATTATGTATTGCTTAGCTGCTTGACCTGTAGTAATCTTGGGCCTCTGCTTTCACCTGCTATCTGTCTGTGTAACATACTTAAGTATTTTCTGCCCAAGCACCAGATGGACCAAGGTCGACTGTCTGGTTCTGGTACCTGGTACAAGGACTGCTGGGTATAAACTTTGGGGGTGAGAATGACAGCTTTGACGCCTTTAGCTTTGAAATATGTAATGGTTATCCCAAGGTAGAAGAACAGATGCTTTTGAGCTGTGGTGCTGGAGAAGAATCTTGAGAGTCCCTTGGACTGCAAGAAGATCAAATCAGTCAGTCCTAAGGGAAATCAACCCAGACTGTTCCCTGGAAGGTCAGATGCTGAAGCTGAAGCTCAAATACTTTGGCCACCCAATGAGAAGGGAGCACTCGCTGGATAAGATCCTGATGCTGGGAAAGACAGAAGGCCAAAGAAGAAGGGGACGGCAAAGGAGGAGATGGCTGGACAGCGTTACTGATGTAACAAACACGAATTTGAGCAGACTTCGGAGGATGGTGGAAGACAGGAGGGCCTGGCGTGACTTTGTCCACGGGGTCACAAAGAGTCGGACTTGACTGTGCAACTGAACAACAACAACGTCCCAAGGTATATGCAGAGGGGCTTTGCCCGCCAATGCCAGTTTTCGCAAGAAGCGTCCTGCCTGAAGTGTCTCAGCATTTCAATAAAGCTCTTTTACTACAAAGAAATGTGTAGACAACTGGGAACCCTGCGGGACTTGACAGTTAACCTTCAGCAGTGTGAAAAAAATCCTTGCTTGGGTAGTCCCCAAGTGAAGCAACAGAAAAGCTTGGCTACACATGTTTAGGTTTCTGCGAATGACATGAACTGTCCCCATCAACGCAGAGGAGATGGCCCACACAGTATTGTAGCATGTGAAAACAAATGAAACCTTTGCAAATCTACCTTTACCATTAATACATTAAACTGAGAGCAATCACAAGCAGGTCAATTCAAGTCTATTCAATGGGGCTTACTCCCCAGAAAAGTGCTCTTAGGAGGGCACTGTGCTTTCCCGTGTCCACAAGCAGTGTTCCCTCTAAGCTGAATTAGTGTGAGCCAGCTCACAGTTTTTTAGCCTCTTGCTCACATATTTTTGTCTTAACTCAGGCAGGATGGCCCCTGAGCAAACTGACTTATACAGTAGCCTACAGATTTAATTTCAGTAACTCACAAAGTAGAATTTTAAGAACATAAGAGAAGCCATGTTGGATCAGGCCAGTGGCCCATCCAGTCCAACACTCTGCGTCACACAGTGGCCAATACACATTTATATATGTGTGTGTGTGTGTGTGTGTATGTATACATACACACACACACACTCACACACACTGTGGCTAATAGCCACTGATGGACCTCTGCTCCATATTTTTATCTAACCCGCTCTTGAAGCTGGCTATGCTTGTAGCCACCACCGCCTCCTGAGGCAGTGAATTCCACATGTTAATCACCCTTTGGATGAAGAAGGACTTCCTTTTATCCGTTTTAACCTGTCTGCTCAGCAAGTTCATCGAATGCCCCCGAGTTTTTGTATTGTGAGAAAGGAAGAAAAGTACTTCTTTGTCTTCTTTCTCCATCCCATGCATTATCTTGTCAACCTCTATCGTGTCACCCCGCAGTCGACGTTTCTCCAAGCTAAAGAGCCCCAAGCGTTTTAACCTTTCTTCATAGGGAAAGTGTTCCAGCCCTTTAATCATTCTAGTTGCCCTTTTCTGAACTTTTTCCACTGCTGTAATATCCTTTTTGAGGTGCGGTGACCAGAATTGCACACAGTACTCCAAATGAGATTGCACCATCAATATATACAGGGGCATTATGATACTGGCTGAATTTTTGCTCACAAGACTCCACAGTTTAGAGGGAACAACCACTGTGGGAATGCATTTTATCAGCACCTTCCAAGGAAAGGGACCTCCTACTCTCTTTTATAGTCTCTTACCTGATTGTCCAGTCCAAACTTGATCATATCTTGTGGGAAGTCAGCTGATGGCCTGAGTCGTACGAACGCGTTAACTCTTTTTGTGGAGGCACACATTGTGACAAAGGCTGGAACAGACAAATGGGGACGGAAAATCAAAAGTTTGCTTTCTCTAACGGTCGATTCAGCCCAGAACGTAAAGCTATAGGTAAATGGCATTTATGACAAAAATTGCTGCTGTTTTTAGGCCCACCCTATGAGCTTTCGCTCACTGACACACACACAAAGGTACAATTCCGGGAACATTTACATGGGAATAAGTTTCTGTGTACTCCTCAGTGGAAAAGCACACACAGAAGGGTCATCTAGCCTCTGTTTGAAAACCTCCAAGGAAGGAGAGCCCACCACCTCCCAAGGAGGAAGCCTTTTCCACTGAGGAACCACTCTAAACTCACAAACCCCTCCCCCTAAATTCACAGGATCCTCATTGCTGTCAGATGGCCATCTAGCCTCTGTTTAAAAACCTCCAAGGAAGGAGAGCCCACCACCTCCTGAAGAGGAAGCCTGTTCCACTGAGGAACCGCTCTAAACTCACAAACACCTCCCCCTAAATTCACAGGATCTTCATTGCTGTCAGATGGCCATCTAACCTCTGTTTAAAAACCTCCAAGGAAGGAGAGCCCAACACCTCCCCAGAAGGAAGCCTGTTCCACTGAAGAACCGCTCTAACGGTCAGGAAGTTTTTCCTAATGTTGAGCCAGAAACTCTTTTGATTTAATTTCAACTCATTGGTTCTGGTCCTACCTTCCAGGGCCACAGAAATCAATTCCACACCATCCTCTATAGGACAGCTCTTCAAGTACTTGAAGATGGTGATCATATCATAGAATCATAGAGTTGGAAGGGACTTCCAGGGTCATCTAGTCCAACCCCCTGCTCAATGCAGGAAACTCACAAACACCTCCCCCTAAATTCACAGGATCTTTATTGCTGTCAGATGGCCATCTAGCCTCTGTTGAAAAACCTCCAAGGAAGGAGAGCCCACCACCTCTCAAGGAAGCCTGTTCCACTGAAGAACCGCTCTAACGTTCAGGAAGTTCTTCCTAATGTTGAGCCAGAAACTCTTTTGATTTAATTTCAACACATTGGTTCTGGTTCTACCTTCCGAGGCCACAGAAAACAATTCCACACCATCCTCTATAGGACAACGCTTCAAGTACTTGAAGATGGTGATCATATCACCTCTCAGCTGCCTCCTCTCCAGGCTAAACATCCCCAGCTCCTTCAACCTTTCCTCATAGAACATGGTCTCCAGACCCCTCACCATCTTCGTTGCTCTCCTCTAGACCCGTTCCAGCTTGTCTATATCCTTCTTAAAATGTGGTGCCCTCTAAACTCCACAGTGCTGGGAGCAAAATTTTTTCCTAATGTTGAACCGGAAACTCTTTTGATTTAATTTCAACCCATTGGTTCTGGTCCTACCGTCTGGGGCCACAGAAAACAATTCCACACCATCCTCTATAGGACAGCCCTTCAAGTACTTGAAGGTGGTGATCATATCATAGAATCATAGAGTTGGAAGGGACTTCCAGGGTCATCCAGTCCAACCCCCTGAACAATGCAGGAGACTCACAAACATCCCCCCCCCCTAAATCCACAGGATCTTCATTGCTGTCAGAGGGCCATCTAGCCTCTGTTGAAAAACCTCCAAGGAAGGAGAGCCTCCCACCTCCCAAGGAGGAAGCCTGTCCACTGAGGAACCGCTCTAACGGTCAGGAAGTTCTTCCTAATGTTGAGCCGGAAACTCTTTTGATTTAATTTCAACCCGTTGGTTCTGGTGCTACCTTCCAGGGCTACAGAAAACAATTCCACACCATCCTCTATAGGACAACGCTTCAAGTACTTGAAGATGGTGATCATATCACCTCTCAGCTGCCTCCTCTCCAGGCTAAAGTGGGATAGGGAAGAAGGAGAACAAGGGCTTGCCTAAGTGACAGAGGCAGTTAAGCCTATCAGAACCATGATGGCTAAAAAAAACCTGAGCCTCCATATTCAGGAAAAGCCCACCCTTCCTTGTTTCATTTGACCTCTGCCCTTCTCCTGAATGGGATCCCAATGCAGCTTAGGCTGTTCTCCGTTTTATGCACATAACAACCCTGTGAGGTAGGTCAGGCTGACAGTATGTGACAGGTCAAGGGTCTCCCAGTAGGGTCGCTAATCCCCAGGTGGGGGCAGGGGACTCCCTGGGTTGGAGGCCCTCCTCCTGCTTCAGTCATCTAAAAGTGGAGGGGGGGGAGAAGGAAATGTCTGCTGAGCGCTTCATTATTCCCTATGGGGACCCACTCCCATATAAAAGAGAATGGATCAACATGAATCTGGTGCTCGGGGGGGGGGGCTGCTCTTTGTGGCAGGGGCACCAAATTTTCAGCATAGCTTCCAGTGCCTCTCTTCAAAACACCATCCAAGTTTCAAAAAGATTGAGCCAATTCTGTAAGCCCTAAAAGAAGGTGCCCCTCTCCATTCTTTCCAGTGGAGGGAGGGCATTGAAAAGGCGTGTGGTACCCTTTCAATGTGATGGCCATGACGCCCTTTGGAGCTCAATCATGCTTGTCACAACCTGGCTCCTGACTCCACCCCCGAAGTCTCCTGGTTCCACCCCCAGTGTCTCCTGGCTCCACCCCCGAAGTCTCCTGGCTCCACCCCCAGTGTCTCCTGGCTCCATCCCAAAGTCTCCTGGATCCACCCCCAGTGTCTCCTGGCTCCACCCCCAAAGTCTTCTGGCTCCACCCCCAGTGTCTCCTGGCTCCACCCCCAGTGTCTCCTGGCTCCACCCCCAGTGTCTCCTGGCTCCACCCCCGAAGTCTCCTGGCTCCACCCCCGAAGTCTCCTGGCTCCACCCCCAATGTCTCTCTTGGCTCCACCTGCAGTGTCTCCTGGCTCCACCCCCAGTGTCTCCTGGCTCCACCCCTGAAGTCTCCTGGCTCCACCCCCAGTGTCTCCTGGCTCCACCCCCGAAGTCTTCTGGCTCCATCCCCAAAGTCTCCTGGCTCCACCCCCAAAGTCTCCTGGCTCCATCCCCAAAGTCTCCTGGCTCCATCCCCGAAGTCTCCTGGCTCCATCCCCAAAGTCTCCT
Source organism: Heteronotia binoei (assembly GCF_032191835.1). Lineage (NCBI taxonomy): Eukaryota > Metazoa > Chordata > Lepidosauria > Squamata > Gekkonidae > Heteronotia > Heteronotia binoei. Next base: position 3,531,378 of record NC_083232.1, on the reverse strand, counting down.
GGCTCCATCCCCAAAGTCTCCTGGCTCCACCCCCAACGTCTCTCTTGGCTCCACCTGCAGTGTCTCCTGGCTCCACCCCCAGTGTCTCCTGGCTCCACCCCCAGTGTCTCCTGGCTCCACCCCCAAAGTCTTCTGGCTCCACCCCCAAAGTCTTCTGGCTCCACCCCCGAAGTCTCCTGGCTCCATCCCCAAAGTCTCCTGGCTCCATCCCCGAAGTCTCCTGGCTCCATCCCTGAAGTCTCCTGGCTCCATCCCCCGAAGTCTCCTGGCTCCATCCCCGAAGTCTCCTGGCTCCATCCCCGAAGTCTCCTGGCTCCATCCCCCGAAGTCTCCTGGCTCCATCCCCCGAAGTCTCCTGGCTCCACCCCCGAAGTCTCCTGGCTCCATCCCCAAAGTCTCCTGTCTCCACCCCCGACGTCTCTCTTGGCTCCACCCCCAGTGTCTCCTGGCTCCACCCCCGAAGTCTTCTGGCTCCACCCCCGAAGTCTCCTGGCTCCATCCCCAAAGTCTCCTGGCTCCACCCCCGAAGTCTCCTGGCTCCACCCGCAAAGTCTCCTGGCTCCACCCCCAGTGTCTTCTGGCTCCACCCCCGAAGTCTCCTGGCTCCACCCCCAATGTCTCTCTTGGCTCCACCCGCAGTGTCTCCTGGCTCCACCCCCAGTGTCTCCTGGCTCCACCCCCAGTGTCTCCTGGCTCCACCCCCAAAGTCTTCTGGCTCCATCCCCAAAGTCTTCTGGCTCCACCCCTGAAGTCTCCTGGCTCCATCCCCAAAGTCTCCTGGCTCCACCCCCGAAGTCTCCTGGCTCCATCCCTGAAGTCTCCTGGCTCCATCCCCCGAAGTCTCCTGGCTCCATCCCCAAAGTCTCCTGGCTCCATCCCCGAAGTCTCCTGGCTCCATCCCCAAAGTCTTCTGGCTCCATCCCCCGAAGTCTCCTGGCTCCACCCCCGAAGTCTCCTGGCTCCATCCCCAAAGTCTCCTGTCTCCACCCCCGACGTCTCTCTTGGCTCCACCCCCAGTGTCTCCTGGCTCCACCCCCGAAGTCTTCTGGCTCCACCCCCGAAGTCTCCTGGCTCCATCCCCAAAGTCTCCTGGCTCCACCCCCGAAGTCTCCTGGCTCCACCCGCAAAGTCTCCTGGCTCCACCCCCAGTGTCTTCTGGCTCCATCCCCAAAGTCTCCTGACTCCACCCCCAGTGTCTCCTGGCTCCACCCCCGAAGTCTCCTGGCTCCACCCCCAGTGTCTCCTGGCTCCACCCCCAGTGTCTCCTGGCTCCACCCCCAGTGTCTCCTGGCTCCACCCCCGAAGTCTCCTGGCTCCACCCCCAGTGTCTCCTGGCTCCACCCCCGAAGTCTCCTGGCTCCATCCCCGACGTCTCTCTTGGCTCCACCCCCGACGTCTCTCTTGGCTCCACACCCGAAGTCTCCTGGCTCCACACCCGCAAAGTCTCCTGGCTCCACCCCCAGTGTCTTCTGGCTCCACCCCCAGTGTCTCCTGACTCCATCCCCAAAGTCTCCTGGCTCCACCCCCGAAGTCTCCTGGCTCCACCCCCGAAGTCTCCTGGCTCCATCCCCAAAGTCTCCTGGCTCCATCCCCCGAAGTCTCCTAGCTCCATCCCCCGAAGTCTCCTGGCTCCATCCCCCGAAGTCTCCTGGCTCCATCCCCGAAGTCTCCTGGCTCCACCCCCGAAGTCTCCTGGCTCCACCCCCAAAGTCTCCTGGCTCCATCCCCCGAAGTCTCCTGGCTCCATCCCCCGAAGTCTCCTGGCTCCACCCCCGAAGTCTCCTGGCTCCATCCCTGAAGTCTCCTGGCTCCATCCCCCGAAGTCTCCTGGCTCCATCCCCCGAAGTCTCCTGGCTCCATCCCCAAAGTCTCCTGGCTCCATCCCCGAAGTCTCCTGGCTCCATCCCCAAAGTCTTCTGGCTCCATCCCCCGAAGTCTCCTGGCTCCACCCCCGAAGTCTCCTGGCTCCATCCCCAAAGTCTCCTGTCTCCACCCCCGACGTCTCTCTTGGCTCCACCCCCAGTGTCTCCTGGCTCCACCCCCGAAGTCTTCTGGCTCTACCCCCGAAGTCTCCTGGCTCCATCCCCCAAGTCTCCTGGCTCCACCCCCGAAGTCTCCTGGCTCCACCCGCAAAGTCTCCTGGCTCCACCCCCAGTGTCTTCTGGCTCCATCCCCAAAGTCTCCTGACTCCACCCCCAGTGTCTCCTGGCTCCACCCCCGAAGTCTCCTGGCTCCACCCCCAGTGTCTCCTGGCTTCACCCCCAGTGTCTCCTGGCTCCACCCCCAGTGTCTCCTGGCTCCACCCCCGAAGTCTCCTGGCTCCACCCCCAGTGTCTCCTGGCTCCACCCCCGAAGTCTCCTGGCTCCATCCCCGACGTCTCTCTTGGCTCCACCCCCGACGTCTCTCTTGGCTCCACACCCGAAGTCTCCTGGCTCCACACCCGCAAAGTCTCCTGGCTCCACCCCCAGTGTCTTCTGGCTCCACCCCCAGTGTCTCCTGACTCCATCCCCAAAGTCTCCTGGCTCCACCCCCGAAGTCTCCTGGCTCCACCCCCAGTGTCTCCTGGCTCCACCCCCGAAGTCTCCTGGCTCCACCCCCAGTGTCTCCTGGCTCCATCCCCAAAGTCTCCTGGCTCCATCCCCAAAGTCTCCTTGCTCCACCCCCAGTGTCTCCTGGCTCCACCCCCGAAGTCTCCTGGCTCCATCCCCAAAGTCTCCTGTCTCCACCCCCAACGTCTCTCTTGGCTCCACCCCCAGTGTCTCCTGGCTCCACCCCGAAGTCTTCTGGCTCCACCCCCGAAGTCTCCTGGCTCCATCCCCAAAGTCTCCTGGCTCCACCCCCGAAGTCTCCTGGCTCCACCCGCAAAGTCTCCTGGCTCCACCCCCAGTGTCTTCTGGCTCCATGCCCAAAGTCTCCTGACTCCACCCCCAGTGTCTCCTGGCTCCACCCCCGAAGTCTCCTGGCTCCACCCCCAGTGTCTCCTGGCTTCACCCCCGAAGTCTCCTGGCTCCACCCCCAGTGTCTCCTGGCTCCATCCCCAAAGTCTCCTGTCTCCACCCCCGACGTCTCTCTTGGCTCCACCCCCAGTGTCTCCTGGCTCCACCCCCGAAGTCTTCTGGCTCCACCCCCGAAGTCTCCTGGCTCCATCCCCAAAGTCTCCTGGCTCCACCCCCGAAGTCTCCTGGCTCCACCCGCAAAGTCTCCTGGCTCCACCCCCAGTGTCTTCTGGCTCCATCCCCAAAGTCTCCTGACTCCACCCCCAGTGTCTCCTGGCTCCACCCCCGAAGTCTCCTGGCTCCACCCCCAGTGTCTCCTGGCTTCACCCCCGAAGTCTCCTGGCTCCACCCGCAGTGTCTCCTGGCTCCATCCCCAAAGTCTCCTTGCTCCACCCCCAGTGTCTCCTGGCTCCACCCCCGAAGTCTCCTGGCTCCATCCCCAAAGTCTCCTGTCTCCACCCCCGACGTCTCTCTTGGCTCCACCCCCAGTGTCTCCTGGCTCCACACCCGAAGTCTCCTGGCTCCACCCGCAAAGTCTCCTGGCTCCACCCCCAGTATCTTCTGGCTCCATCCCCAAAGTCTCCTGACTCCACCCCCAGTGTCTCCTGGCTCCACCCCCAGTGTCTCCTGGCTTCACCCCCGAAGTCTCCAGGCTCCACCCCCAGTGTCTCCTGGCTCCATCCCCAAAGTCTCCTGGCTCCATCCCCAAAGTCTCCTTGCTCCACCCCCAGTGTCTCCTGGCTCCACCCCCGAAGTCTCCTGGCTCCATCCCCAAAGTCTCCTGTCTCCACCCCCGACGTCTCTCTTGGCTCCACCCCCAGTGTCTCCTGGCTCCACCCCCGAAGTCTTCTGGCTCCACCCCCGAAGTCTCCTGGCTCCATCCCCGAAGTCTCCTGGCTCCACCCCCGAAGTCTTCTGGCTCCACCCCCGAAGTCTCCTGGCTCCATCCCCAAAGTCTCCTGGCTCCACACCCGAAGTCTCCTGGCTCCACCCGCAAAGTCCCCTGGCTCCACCCCCAGTGTCTTCTGGCTCCATCCCCAAAGTCTCCTGACTCCACCCCCAGTGTCTCCTGGCTCCACCCCCAGTGTCTCCTGGCTCCACCCCCGAAGTCTCCTGGCTCCACCCCCAGTGTCTCCTGGCTTCACCCCCGAAGTCTCCTGGCTCCACCCCCAGTGTCTCCTGGCTCCATCCCCAAAGTCTCCTGGCTCCATCCCCAAAGTCTCCTTGCTCCACCCCCAGTGTCTCCTGGCTCCACCCCCGAAGTCTCCTGGCTCCATCCCCAAAGTCTCCTGTCTCCACCCCCGACGTGTCTCTTGGCTCCACCCCCAGTGTCTCCTGGCTCCACACCCGAAGTCTCCTGGCTCCACCCGCAAAGTCTCCTGGCTCCACCCCCAGTGTCTTCTGGCTCCATCCCCAAAGTCTCCTGACTCCACCCCCAGTGTCTCCTGGCTCCATCCCCAAAGTCTCCTGGCTCCACCCCCGAAGTCTTCTGGCTCCACCCCCGAAGTCTCCTGGCTCCATCCCCAAAGTCTCCTGGCTCCACCCCCGAAGTCTCCTGACTCCACCCCCAGTGTCTCCTGGCTCCACCCCCGAAGTCTCCTGGCTCCACCCCCGAAGTCTCCTGGCTCCATCCCCAAAGTCTCCTGGCTCCACCCCCGAAGTCTTCTGGCTCCACCCCCGAAGTCTCCTGGCTCCATCCCCAAAGTCTCCTGGCTCCACCCCCGAAGTCTCCTGGCTCCACCCGCAAAGTCTCCTGGCTCCACCCCCAGTGTCTTCTGGCTCCATCCCCAAAGTCTCCTGACTCCACCCCCAGTGTCCCCTGGCTCCACCCCCGAAGTCTCCTGGCTCCACCCCCAGTGTCTCCTGGCTCCATCCCCAAAGTCTCCTGGCTCCACCCCCAGTGTCTCCTGGCTCCACCCCCGAAGTCTCCTGGCTCCACCCCCAGTGTCTCCTGGCTCCATCCCCAAAGTCTCCTGGCTCCATCCCCAAAGTCTCCTTGCTCCACCCCCAGTGTCTCCTGGCTCCACCCCCGAAGTCTTCTGGCTCCATCCCCAAAGTCTCCTGTCTCCACCCCCGACGTCTCTCTTGGCTCCACCCCCAGTGTCTCCTGGCTCCACACCCGAAGTCTCCTGGCTCCACCCGCAAAGTCTCCTGGCTCCACCCCCAGTGTCTTCTGGCTCCATCCCCAAAGTCTCCTGACTCCACCCCCAGTGTCTCCTGGCTCCACCCCCGAAGTCTCCTGGCTCCACCCCCAGTGTCTCCTGGCTTCACCCCCGAAGTCTCCTGGCTCCACCCCCAGTGTCTCCTGGCTCCATCCCCAAAGTCTCCTGGCTCCATCCCCAAAGTCTCCTTGCTCCACCCCCAGTGTCTCCTGGCTCCACCCCCGAAGTCTCCTGGCTCCATCCCCAAAGTCTCCTGTTTCCACCCCCGACGTCTCTCTTGGCTCCACCCCCAGTGTCTCCTGGCTCCACACCCGAAGTCTCCTGGCTCCACCCGCAAAGTCTCCTGGCTCCACCCCCAGTGTCTTCTGGCTCCATCCCCAAAGTCTCCTGACTCCACCCCCAGTGTCTCCTGGCTCCACCCCCGAAGTCTCCTGGCTCCACCCCCGAAGTCTCCTGGCTCCATCCCCAAAGTCTCTTGGCTCCACCCCCGAAGTCTTCTGGCTCCACCCCCGAAGTCTCCTGGCTCCATCCCCAAAGTCTCCTGGCTCCACCCCCGAAGTCTCCTGGCTCCACCCCCAGTGTCTTCTGGCTCCATCCCCAAAGTCTCCTGACTCCACCCCCAGTGTCTCCTGGCTCCACCCCCGAAGTCTCCTGGCTCCACCCCCAGTGTCTCCTGGCTCCATCCCCAAAGTCTCCTGGCTCCACCCCCAGTGTCTCCTGGCTCCACCCCCGAAGTCTCCTGGCTCCACCCCCAGTGTCTCCTGGCTCCATCCCAAAGTCTCCTGGCTCCACCCCCGAAGTCTTCTGGCTCCACCCCCGAAGTCTCCTGGCTCCATCCCCAAAGTCTCCTGGCTCCACCCCCGAAGTCTCCTGACTCCACCCCCAGTGTCTCCTGGCTCCACCCCCGAAGTCTCCTGGCTCCACCCCCGAAGTCTCCTGGCTCCACCCCCGAAGTCTTCTGGCTCCACCCCCGAAGTCTCCTGGCTCCATCCCCGAAGTCTCCTGGCTCCACCCCCGAAGTCTCCTGGCTCCACCCCCGAAGTCTCCTGGCTCCACCCCCAGTGTCTTCTGGCTCCATCCCCAAAGTCTCCTGACTCCACCCCCAGTGTCTCCTGGCTCCACCCCCGAAGTCTCCTGGCTCCACCCCCAGTGTCTCCTGGCTCCATCCCCAAAGTCTCCTGGCTCCACCCCCAGTGTCTCCTGGCTCCACCCCCGAAGTCTCCTGGCTCCACCCCCAGTGTCTCCTGGCTCCATCCCCAAAGTCTCCTGGCTCCATCCCCAAAGTCTCATTGCTCCACCCCCAGTGTCTCCTGGCTCCACCCCCGAAGTCTTCTGGCTCCATCCCCAAAGTCTCCTGTCTCCACCCCCAGTGTCTCCTGGCTCCACCCCCGAAGTCTTCTGGCTCCATCCCCAAAGTCTCCTGTCTCCACCCCCGACGTCTCTCTTGGCTCCACCCCCAGTGTCTCCTGGCTCCACCCCCGAAGTCTTCTGGCTCCATCCCCAAAGTCTCCTGTCTCCACCCCCAGTGTCTCCTGGCTCCACCCCCGAAGTCTTCTGGCTCCATCCCCAAAGTCTCCTGTCTCCACCCCCGACGTCTCTCTTGGCTCCACCCCCAGTGTCTCCTGGCTCCACCCCCGAAGTCTTCTGGCTCCACCCCCGAAGTCTCCTGGCTCCATCCCCAAAGTCTCCTGGCTCCACCCCCGAAGTCTCCTGACTCCACCCCCAGTGTCTCCTGGCTCCACCCCCGAAGTCTCCTGGCTCCACCCCCGAAGTCTCCTGGCTCCATCCCCAAAGTCTCCTGGCTCCACCCCCGAAGTCTTCTGGCTCCACCCCCGAAGTCTCCTGGCTCCATCCCCAAAGTCTCCTGGCTCCACCCCCGAAGTCTCCTGGCTCCACCCGCAAAGTCTCCTGGCTCCACCCCCAGTGTCTTCTGGCTCCATCCCCAAAGTCTCCTGACTCCACCCCCAGTGTCTCCTGGCTCCACCCCCGAAGTCTCCTGGCTCCACCCCCAGTGTCTCCTGGCTCCATCCCCAAAGTCTCCTGGCTCCACCCCCAGTGTCTCCTGGCTCCACCCCCGAAGTCTCCTGGCTCCACCCCCAGTGTCTCCTGGCTCCATCCCCAAAGTCTCCTGGCTCCACCCCCGAAGTCTTCTGGCTCCACCCCCGAAGTCTCCTGGCTCCATCCCCAAAGTCTCCTGGCTCCACCCCCGAAGTCTCCTGACTCCACCCCCAGTGTCTCCTGGCTCCACCCCCGAAGTCTCCTGGCTCCACCCCCGAAGTCTCCTGGCTCCACCCCCGAAGTCTTCTGGCTCCACCCCCGAAGTCTCCTGGCTCCATCCCCGAAGTCTCCTGGCTCCACCCCCGAAGTCTCCTGGCTCCACCCCCGAAGTCTCCTGGCTCCACCCCCAGTGTCTTCTGGCTCCATCCCCAAAGTCTCCTGACTCCACCCCCAGTGTCTCCTGGCTCCACCCCCGAAGTCTCCTGGCTCCACCCCCAGTGTCTCCTGGCTCCATCCCCAAAGTCTCCTGGCTCCACCCCCAGTGTCTCCTGGCTCCACCCCCGAAGTCTCCTGGCTCCACCCCCAGTGTCTCCTGGCTCCATCCCCAAAGTCTCCTGGCTCCATCCCCAAAGTCTCATTGCTCCACCCCCAGTGTCTCCTGGCTCCACCCCCGAAGTCTTCTGGCTCCATCCCCAAAGTCTCCTGTCTCCACCCCCAGTGTCTCCTGGCTCCACCCCCGAAGTCTTCTGGCTCCATCCCCAAAGTCTCCTGTCTCCACCCCCGACGTCTCTCTTGGCTCCACCCCCAGTGTCTCCTGGCTCCACCCCCGAAGTCCCCAGATATTTCGTGAATTGGACTTGGCACCCCTAATCTCCCAGTGAGCTTCTAGGGCACAAGCGGGTTTTCGAACCCAGGACTCACAAACAGCAGCCTGCCTCTCTTCAGCCAACACTACCAGATGCTTCCCGGTGGTCCCCCACCTAAAACAGCCCAAGCGGGTCTCTTCTTGCGCGCTTAATAAAACAACAATAATAATTAACTGATTAATGAAGGGGAAGGCGGGCTGCTGCTCCCGCCCGTCCCGGTCCGTTGCGCTTCTGGGATGGCGAAGGGGCGGGAAGGAAGGCGAGCGACGGCGGTTGCCACGGCGACGGACCTTTCCGGCGCGCCCGGTTGCTACGGCGACCGCCACTTCCGGCACATGCCGGAAGTCCCCTGGGCATCTCCGCGGAGCCGGCAACAGAGGGCGGAAGAGGACGCGGCGGCGAGTGAAGGGGATGAGAAGAGAGCCGGGTCTTGCTGCGCAGCCGCGCTGGCCGGCTACGGTGGCCGCGCGGAGCCAGGCGGCGCCGGACGCGAAGGCGGCGTTGCTGCTGCTGCTGCGAGGCGGAGGAGCGGCTGGACGACCCGGCCGGCCCGGGCAGGCGGAGAGAGGCCGGCGGGCGGGCAAGATGCTGGAAGCGGCCGGGCCGGACCCGGAGCTGGACGCCGAGGACCTGGTGCACTTCTCGGTGGGGGACCTGCCCAGCCGGGGCTACGGGGTGATGGGCGAGATCCGGCGGCAGGGGAAGCTCTGCGACGTCACCCTCAAGGTAGCTGCCCTGGCGGGAAGGGCGTGGGGTTCGGAAGCCCCGGGGGAGCCTGGCTGCACAAGGACCCCACGCTTTGGGTGCATGGGTGTCTCTGCCTCCCCCCCCCCCCGGTGCACAAAGCCCCCTCCATGAAATGGCCCTGGCAGGCAAGGAAGGTGCATATTGATATATAGAGAGCTATGCAACCTGAGAGGGAGGAATGGGGGGCGTGGGATATGGAAGCCCCCCGGGCGGAGCCCTGCCAGGACAAGAACTCCCGCCCTTTGGGTGCATCTCTGCCTTCCCCCCCGGTGCACAAAGCCCCCTCCATAAAATGGCCCTTGCAGACAAGGAAGGTGCATATTGATATATAGAGAGCTATGCAACCTGAGAGGGAGGAATGGGGGGCGTGGGATATGGAAGCCCCCCGGGGGGAGCCCTGCCAGGACAAGAACTCCCGCCCTTTGGGTGCATCTCTGCCTTCCCCTGGGGCACAAAGCCCCCTCCATAAAATGGCCCTTGCAGACAAGGAAGGTGCATATTGATATATAGAGAGCTATGCAATCTGAGAGGGAGGAATAGAGAGCTGGGGGGGCGTGGGATATGGAAGCCCCCCGGGGGGAGCCCTGCCAGGACAAGAACCCCCGCTCTTTGGGTGCATCTCTGCCTTCCCCTGGGGCACAAAGCCCCCTCCATAAAATGGCCCTTGCAGACAAGGAAGGTGCATATTGATATATAGAGAGCTATGCAACCTGAGAGGGAGGAATAGAGAGCTGGGGGGGCGTGGGATATGGAAGCCCCCCGGGGGGAGCCCTGCCAGGACAAGAACTCCCGCCCTTTGGGTGCATCTCTGCCTTCCCCTGGGGCACAAAGCCCCCTCCATAAAATGGCCCTTGCAGACAAGGAAGGTGCATATTGATATATAGAGAGCTATGCAACCTGAGAGGGAGGAATAGAGAGCTGGGGGGGCGTGGGATATGGAAGCCCCCCGGGGGGAGCCCTGCCAGGACAAGAACCCCCGCCCTTTGGGTGCATCTCTGCCTTCCCCTGGGGCACAAAGCCCCCTCCATAAAATGGCCCTTGCAGACAAGGAAGGTGCATATTGATATATAGAGAGCTATGCAACCTGAGAGGGAGGAATAGAGAGCTGGGGGGGCGTGGGATATGGAAGCCCCCCGGGGGGAGCCCTGCCAGGACAAGAACTCCCGCCCTTTGGGTGCATCTCTGCCTTCCCCTGGGGCACAAAGCCCCCTCCATAAAATGGCCCTTGCAGACAAGGAAGGTGCATATTGATATATAGAGAGCTATGCAATCTGAGAGGGAGGAATGGGGGGGGGGGCGTGGGATATGGAAGCCCCCCGGGGGGAGCCCTGCCAGGACAAGAACTCCCGCCCTTTGGGTGCATCTCTGCCTTCCCCTGGGGCAGAAAGCCCCTCCATAAAATGGCCCTGGCAGGCAAGGAAGGTGCATATTGATATATAGAGAACTATGCAACCTGAGAGGGAGGAATGGGGGGCTGGGGGGGCGTGGGATATGGAAGCCCCCCGGGGGGAGCCCTGCCAGGACAAGAACTCCCGCCCTTTGGGTGCATCTCTGCCTTCCCCTGGGGCAGAAAGCCGCTCCATAAAATGGCCCTTGCAGACAAGGAAGGTGCATATTGATATATAGATAGCTATGCAATCTGAGAGGGAGGAATAGAGAACTGGGGGGGCGTGGGATATGGAAGCCCCCGGGGGGAGCCCTGCCAGGACAAGAACTCCCGCCCTTTGGGTGCATCTCTGCCTTCCCTTGGGGCACAAAGCCCCCTCCATAAAATGGCCCTTGCAGACAAGGAGGGTATATAGATAGCTATGCAATCTGAGAGGGAGGAATGGGGGGCTGGGGTGTGTGGGATATGGAAGCCCCCCGGGGGGAGCCCTGCCAGGACAAGAACCCCTGCCCTTTGGGTGCATCTCTGACTTCCCCTGGGGCACAAAGCCCCCTCCATAAAATGGCCTTTGCAGACAAGGAAGGTGTGTGTGTATGTGTATATATATATATATATATATATATATATATATATATATATATATATATATATATATGCAACCCAAGGGGCTGCCCAGGGAGACGAGGGAGGGAGGAATGGGGGGCTGGGGGAAGGGTGTGGGATATGGAAGCCCCCCGGGGGGAGCCCTGGCTGGACAACCCCCTCTTTGAGTGCAGTATGTGCCTTTCGCTGGTGCAGTATATAAAGCTTTTTAAAATTGTATTGCACTTGAAGGCAAGGGGATAGCACACAGTTCCAAGGCATTTCTCTTGAAAGTCTTTATATGCTAGGGGAAGGTGCATGCATACGCGACCCACGAGTGTGGGTGTTATCCTCTCCTGCATATAAAGCCTTTTAAAATAAATAAATAAAGCTGTTAAAATGGTATTGCCTTTGCACGCAAGTGCAGTTTTATTTAAAAGACTTTATATTGCCAGGGAAGGTACATGTATATCCAATTCTGAATACCTTTGTTGGCATAGAAATAAAAAGTACAGCATGGCATATTTACAGGGAGTTTCAGTTATAAAAACCAGAGCTAGTCTTTTGCTCCCTGATTGTTTTGGCAGCCAAAAGGAAGATATATGTGTATGCTTGTGTGTGTGTCAAAGTGTGTGTATATATATATATATATATGTGGAACCAAAGATTGCTGCTTCATAATGCATGGTTTTTGAAATATTTGTACTTTGATTCAAGCTTTTCCATTATACTTTGAGCCTTTTGGGGAATTGACAGTAATAACTCTATATGTAGAGGGTTTTTTCTTCCTCGACCTTTTTGGGTCGCTGTGTTAGTCTATCTGTAGCAGCAGAAAAGAATACCGAGTTTAGTAGCACCTTAAAGACTAACAAAATTTGTGGCATGGGAGGAGGAGTTTACCTGTTCTCGGTTATTCTCGTTTCCTGGGTTGGCTTTTTTCTCCCTCCCTCTGTTGTTTGTTTTTGCTGAGCAAAACCCACCACAAAATCCAGCGGCACCAGAAAAGCTTGACAGCATTTTGGGGGGGGGGGGTGCAAAGTGGAAGGACTTCTAGCCCCACTTCTAAACCTCCTGGCACTTGGGGGTTTTTTGGCCACTGTGTGACACAGAGTGTTAGACTGGATGGGCCATTGTCCTGATCCAACATGGCTTCTCTTACGTCTGGGGCAGTGATGCTCTGTATTCTTGGTACTGAGGGGGCACAGTGGAAGGGCTTCTAGTGTCCTGGCCCGACTGAATTACCTCCTGACGGCACCTGTTTTTTCGGCCAATGTGTGACACAGAGTGTTAGACTGGATGGGCCATTGGCCTGATCCAACATGGCTTCTCTGATGTTCTTATGTGACTCAGAGTGTTAGACTGGATGGGCCATTGGCCTGATCCAACATGGCTTCTCTTATGTTCTTATGTGACTCAGAGTGTTAGACTGGATGGGCCATTGGCCTGATCCAACATGGCTTCTCTTATGTTCTTATGTGACTCAGAGTGTTAGACTGGATGGGCCATTGGCCTGATCCAACATGGCTTCTCTTATGCTCTCTGTATTCTTGGTAATTGGTGGGGGGGCAACCGTGGGAGGGTTTCTAGTGTCCTGGCCCAACAGATGGACCTCCTGATGGCACCTGGGTTTTTTGGCCACTGTGTGACATAGTGTTGGACTGGATGAACCATTGGCCTGATCCAACATGACTTTTCTTATGTTCTTATGCCTGGGCCAGTGATGTTCTGTATTCTTGGTGCTGAGGGGGGCACAGTGGAAGGGCTTCTAGTGTCCTGGCCCCACTGATGGACCTCCTGATGGCACCTGGGTTTTTTGATCACTGTGTGGCTCAGAGTGTTGGACTGAATGGACCATTGGCCTGATCCAACATGGCTCCTCTTATTGAAGAAGAAGAGGAAGAAGAAGAAGATATTGGATTTCTATCCCGCCCTCCACTCCGAAGAGTCTCCGAGCGGCTCACAATCTCCTTTACCTTCCTCCCCCACAACAGACACCCTGTGAGGTGGGTGGGGCTGGAGAGGGCTCTCACAGCAGCTGCCCTTTCAAGGACAACCTCTACCAGAGCTATGGCTGACCCAAGGCCATGCCAGCAGGTGCAAGTGGAGGAGTGGGGAATCAAACCCGGTTCTCCCAGATAAGAGTCCACACACTTAACCACTACACCAAACTGGCTCTTATGTTCTTTTGAGCTGTTGTGAGGCTCAGCCAGTTTCTTCAGACTGATATGTGAAGAGGAAAGCGCAGTGGGGATTGCAGTTTTCCCTTCACCTATCTGATGAAGGGAGCTTGGACGCTTCTTTGAGATTTCATGCCGCGAGAATCTTGCTGGTTTCTGAGGTGCTGGACTTGAATCTTGTTCTCAATCTGCAGAAGCTGATATTGGAATAAGAAGCAAGGTCTCAGGAGCCTCTAGATTTGGGGTTTTATTTTGCTACAAGAATGTGGGGATGACCACCCCCCGCCCCCTTTTGCATTCATCCTGACTGGATAAGATGGGACAGGGAACATAAGAGAAGCCATGTTGGATCAGGCCAGTGGCTCAGCCAGTCCAACACTCTGTGTCACACAGTGGCCAAAAAAAACCCATGTGCCATCAGGAGGTCCATCAGTGGGGCCAGGACACTAGAAGCCCTCCCAGTGTGCCCCCCCCAAGTACCAAGAATACAGAGCATCACTGCCCCAGACATAAGAACATAAGAGAAGCCATGTTGGATCAGGCCAGTGGCCCATCCAATCCAACACTGTGTGTCACATAGTGGCCAAAAAACCCAGGTGCCATCAGGAGGTCCATCAGTGGGGCCAGGACACTAGAAGCCCTTCCACTGTGCCCCCCCCCCCCCCAAACACCAAAAATATAGAGCATCCCTGCCCCATACAGAGTTCCAACAATATGCTGTGACTAAGAGCCACTGATGAACCTCTGCTCCGAATGCTGATCCAATCCCCTCTTGAAGCTGGCGATGCTTGTAGGGAAGGAAAGACCAGACTGGCAGGCAGGAGCAGAAGAACCTCCTGGAGAGCAGGAAGGATTCTTGAATGGAGGAAGAGAGACATAATCTCCCTGCCACCGCCCAAGAGAGGGAGAAATAAGTGGGATGGGATATTTATCTCATTTTTTAATTCACATCACTGATAGTCTTCTGTTCTCTCTTGCGCTCAAGGCGGCTGACAACAGAGCGAGTCAAGACAATCAACAGGATGTGACTTTTGGTGAGCCATGCAGTAAGAATGAGGGCTGTAGAACCTGTATACACAAGGCTCAGTGGTGAGCAACAAACAGAAAGAGAGCCGAAGCAAAGTTTTAAAACGACAGATTAAATGATGCTGAAATTGCATGCTAGGATCCTAGTTTCAGGAAGCTAGGCACAGGAGATAAACAGACAAGCAAGGAAAAGGCTACTGACTGCAATATAAGAACATAAGAGAAGCCATGTTGGATCAGGCCAGTGGCCCATCCAGTCCAACACTCTGTGTCACATAAGAACATAAGAGAAGCCATGTTGGATCAGGCCAGTGGCCCCTCCAGTCCAACACTCTGTGTCACATAAGAACATAAGAGAAGCCATGTTGGATCAGGCCAGTGGCCCATCCAGTCCAACACACTGTGTCACATAAGAACATAAGAGAAGCCCTGTTGGATCAGGCCAATGACCCATCCAGTCCAACACTCTGTGTCACACAGTGGCCAAAAAAATTATACACACACACACACACACACTGTGGCTAATAGCCACTGATGGACCTCTGCTCCATATTTTTATCTAACCCCCTCTTGAAGCTGGCTATGCTTGTAGCCGCCACCACCTCCTGTGGCAGTGAATTCCACATGTTAATCACCCTTTGGATGAAGAAGAAGAAGATATTGGATTTATATCCTGCCCTCCACTCTGAAGAGTCTCAGAGCGGCTCACAATCTCCTCTACCATCCTGCCCCACAACAGACACCCTGTGAGGTGGGTGGGGCTGGAGAGGGCTCTCACAGCAGCTGCCCTTTCAAGGACAACCTCTGCCAGAGCTCTGGCTGACCCAAGGCCATTCCAGCAGGTGCAAGTGGAGGAGTGGGGAATCAAACCCGGTTCTCCCAGATAAGAGTCCGCGCACTTAACTACTTCACCAAACTGGCTCTCCTTCCTTTTATCCATTTTAACCCAACTGCTCAGTAACCTAATGTAATCTAATATAAATATACACAGAAGATCAAGAGTGTCACTCGTTTGTTATGAGGGCTGGATTTGATATAAATGAAACCTTGTCGGGCCGGACTGTATTGGGCTGGGCCATGCCTGACAGGGCCATGTGAGTGCCTACTTAAGATCAGGTAGCAGAGACATAAACTTTATGGACAAAGACAAACACAATTAAAGGTTTAAAAAATACTTTAAACATTAGCACTCATTGGTCTTAAAGGTGCTTTCTTTGTAGCTCTCTCATGGGATCCAGGGAACTGGGCAAAGGAAGCTCTGGCTCTTTCCTTCCTTCCCCCAGGGGATGAGGGGAGGCGCCTCAGCCAATAGAAGGCAGAGAGGCTTGACTCAGTAGTCCTGATGTGTGATTGAGAGAGCCTGGCAAAGCAAACTATCCCTCCTCCCCTCCCTCCCCACGGGAGGCGCCTCAGCCAACGGAGAAAATAGAGGTTTTGCTCTGTAGCTCCTGGGCAATTGAGCAAGTCTTGCAAAGCAAGCTGTGATGCAGAAGGAAGCAGATGATAGCCAGTTGTTCGGGGACCCGATAGGAGCCCTCTGGGGGGGCCTGATTCGGCCCTCGGGCTGCATGTTTGACACCCCTGCCGTAGATAGTCCAGAAGGGGGTGGGGCAGAGAGAAGAAAATACACAAGGAACTCCGGATGCTGGGAAAGGAAGGGTTCTCCAAGAGCGCCGGCTGTTGTGTTCGCTGCCCTGCGTTTGCTCCCTTGGAGGATGTGACCCCCCCCCCCATGCCCTTCTTGCGAATAAATGGGCAGGGGGAGAGACGTGTTTGGCTGTTTCAGTCTTGTGACCCGTACAAGACTGTGTTCTCATAATAGCTTTTGAAGAGAAGAGGCAGCTTGACGGATGTTTTGGGAAATACGGTGTAACCCCGAATTAATGCTCGAATAATGTAGGCTGCTTTGAGTTCCCATTGTAGGGCAGGGGGGGGACACGCAAGGTAGAAAGGAAATAAAATTAAGAGCTAAAAACGTGGGGGGGTCTCTATGGTGCCCGCAGGGCTCCTTCTCTCCTATGGAAGGGGTTGTGGCTTGGTGGTAGAGCACCTGCTTGGTCTGCAGAGCGTCCCCGGTTCAATCCAGTGAAAAGGATAAAGTCATAAGTGACGTGAAAGACCTCAGCCTGGGACCCCGGAGAGCCACTGCCAATCTGAGTAGACAGTTCTGACCTTGATGGACCCGTGGTCTGGTTCACTTGATAAGGTAGCTTCATGTGGAGGGGTTGTGGCTCAGTGGAAGAGCTTCAAGCAGAAGGTCCCAGGTTCGGTCCTCAGCCTCTCCAGTTCAAAGGAGCAGCGGCAGGAGATGGTGTGGAAGTCCTCTGCCTGAGATCCTGGAGAGCCGCTGCCAGTCTGAGGAGACAAGACTGATTTTCATGGGTCAATGGTGGAATTTAGTATAAGAGCACTAGCATGGCGCAGTGGCTAGAGTCTTTGACTAGGATCTGGGAGATCCAGTTTCACATCTCCACCTTTGCTATGGAAGCTTGCTGGGTGACCTTAAGCCAGTCGCATAGTCTCAGCCAGGGCTTTTTTTTGGTAGCAGGAACTCCTTTGCATATTAGACCAGCCAGTTTGGTGTAGTGGTTAAGTGTACGGACTCTTATCTGGGAGAACTGGGTTTCATTCCCCACTCCTCCACTTGCAGCTGCTGGAATGGCCTTGGGTCAGCCAGAGCTCTCATAGAGAGCCAGTTGAGTGTAGTGGTTAAGTGTGTGGACTCTTATCTGGGAGAACTGGGTTGGATTCCCGAGTCCTCCACTTGCAGCTGCTGGAATGGTCTTGGGTCAGCCAGAGCTCTCATAGAGAGCCAGTTGAGTGTAGTGGTTAAGTGTGTGGACTCTTATCTGGGAGAACTGGGTTGGATTCCCGAGTCCTCCACTTGCAGCTGCTGGAATGGTCTTGGGTCAGCCATAGCTCTAATAGAGAGCCAGTTTGGTGTAGTGGTTAAGTGCGCGGACTCTTATCTGGGAGAACTGGGTTTGATTCCCCACTCCTCCACTTGCACCTGCTAGCATGGCCTTGGGTCAGCCATAGCTCTGGCAGAGGTTGTCCTTGAAAGGGCAGCTGCTGTGAGAGCCCTCTCCAGCCCCACCCACCTCACAGGGTGTCTGTTGTGGGGGAGGAAGGTAAAGGAGATTGTGAGCTGCTCTGAGACTCTTCGGAGTGGAGGGCGGGATATAAATCCAATATCTTCTTCACACC
The DNA here is from genome assembly GCF_032191835.1 of Heteronotia binoei. NCBI lineage: Eukaryota > Metazoa > Chordata > Lepidosauria > Squamata > Gekkonidae > Heteronotia > Heteronotia binoei. Next base: position 3,514,229 of record NC_083232.1, on the reverse strand, counting down.
CCTTGATGTAGCCAATCCTCCTAGAGGTTACAGTAGACCCTGTAAGAAGAGCCCTGTAAGCTCTTGGAGGATTGGCTACGTCAGGGGGGGATGCAGCCTAATACGGAAAGGAATTATAAAAAAAGCGCCCTGGTCTCAGCTTAAGCTACCTCACAGGGTTGTTGTGAGGGGAAAAAGGGCGAGGGGAGGAAGTTGGAAACCACTTTGGTCCCCCCTGAGGAGAAGGGCAAGGCATCAACGAAGTAAGAATTGAATAAACAGACGGCAGCTTCGTACGTTTGTGTGCAGGTTCTCATCCAGCATCTGTCTGCTGCCCCCTCAGGGGTGTCGACTTGCAGTCCTGGGGTGGCTCTGGCCCCCAAATGTTGAGCATGGCCGCTTTGCCAGCGGTGCCCTTTGGTCGCAGCTTGTTCCTCCAAGGAGTAAGCTGAGCGTTGCTCCCGGAGGGTTCTTGCTGGGGTTGGTGGCTACGGTAAATCATAGCCATTCCCGAGTTTTAATTTTTTTTTAAAAAAAAAAACACCAACGTTTTGTGGGTGGTCTGCGGAAAGTGGATTTGGGCCCGAGCCTGGCTTGTGGTGGCGGCCGCAGCACCTCCAAGCAAACCACATTTAGCAGCTTTGGCATATAGATGATAAAGAGCCCAGGGACCGGATGAGTCACGGAAAAGAAGGATCTTTCCCTGCTTTGGAGTGTCCTTGGTGTGAGGCAGCTTCACCCTAGCAGAGGGGGAGCATCGGCATTCCCCTCTTGCGTCACAAATATTTCCGCCCTGTTTTGAAACGGCTGCTCCTTGTAAACCTCCTAGAATCGAGGTGAAAGGAGGATTCGATAGATACGCGGTCTGTCAGTGGCTAGTAGCGATGGTAACTAAAGGGAACCTCCACTTTCAGAGGCAGTCAGCCTCTGAATCATGGAGCCAGGACTGAATGTAAGCAGAAGGCCTCAGCATCTCTGCCTTGTTGTTGGCCCTGCAGAGGAACGTGTTGGCCACTGTGTGAGACGGTGCTGGACTACGTGGACTATTGATCTCACCCAACAGGGTTCTTGTTATGTCCTTGTCAGGGGAAGGGATCGGCCTCTCTGCCCTGTGGTTGGCCCTCCAGAGGAACTGGCTGGCCCCTGTGTGAGACAGGAGGCTGGACTAGATGGACTGTCACTGGTCTGATCCAGCAAGCTCTTCTGCTGTTATTATTATGAAGGCCTCAGCCGCTGTGCCCTGTTGTTGGCTCTCCAGAGGAACTGTCAGACCCAGAATCAAGGAAAAGACAGTTGAAGTTCAAGATCTTTATTCCAGCTTCCTGGGCATACACACGCGTTGTCAGAACTGACTTTTCTGTCAGTTCCCCCAACTTATAAACCTTTGCAGTGACCGTTATAATTCAAGCCAAAGCGCGCCAAGCAAAAGCGGGGGTTTTGCACGGGGTTTTTGCTAAGCTTTCATCACCACAGATGCCCACTATCAGTTCATGGTTCTCATCTCCTCCAGCTCTTTGACCTTGGTTACCTAGCAACTAGCCAATTCCCAGACATGCCATCCTTCCTCCAGATAAGCAACAAGTTACAGTTATATCAAAGGCATACCGAGCGCAGCATAGCAGTGAAGCACAGCATAGCATTGCACAATTGAATACACATGACAAGAGGAACAAGATGGAGTGACTCTTGACAGGAACTGGCTGGCCACTGGGTGAGATGGAATGCTGGACTAAAGGGACTTTCACTGGTCTGATCCATCAAGGCTCTTCTGAGGTTCTTCTCAGGGGAAGGCCTTGGCCTCTCTGCCCTGTTTTTGGCCCTCCAGAGGAACTGGTTGGCCACTGTGTGAGACAGGAGGCTGGACTAGATGGACACTCACTGGTCTGATCCAGCAGGACTATTCTGAGGTTCTCCTCAGGGGAAGGCCTCAGCCTCTCTGCCCTGGCTGGCCACTGTGTGAGGAAGGAGGCTGGACTAGATGAACCCTCACTGGTCTGATCCATCAAGGCTCTTCTGAGGTTCTTCTCAGGGGAAGGCCTCGGCCTCTCTGCCCTGTTTTTGGCCCTCCAGAGGAACTGGCTGGCCACTGTGTGAGACAGGAGGCTGGACTAGATGGACCCTCCCTGGTCTGATCCAGCAGGGCACTTTTCTTGTGTTCTTAGGAAGGCCTCGGCTTCTATGCCCTGTTTGTTTGCCCTCCAGAAGAACTGGTTGGATACTGCATGACACAGGACTGAACTAGAGGGACCACTGGTCTGATCCAGCTCGGCTCTTTTTGTGTTCTTAGGAAGGCCTTGGCCTCTCTATGCCCTGTTGTTGGCCCTCCAGAGGAACTGGTTGGTCACTGTGTGAGACAGGATGTTGGACTAGATGGACCCTCCCTGGTCTGACCCAGCAGGGCTCTTCTGAGGTTCTTACTGGGGGATAGGCCTTCACCTCTTTCCCCTGTTGTTGGCCCTTCAGAGGAACTGGCTGGTCACTGTGTGACAGGAGGCTGGACTAGGTGAACCCTCAGTGATCTGACCTAGCAGGGCTCTTCTGAGGTTCTTATGAAGGCCTCAGCCTCTTTCCCCTGTTGTTGGCCCTCCAGAGGAACTGGCTGGCCACTGTGTGAGACTGGAGGCTGGACTAGATGGACCCCCATTGGACTGATCCAGCAGGGCTCTTCTGAGGTTCTCCTCAGGGGAAGGCTTCAGCCTCTTTCCCCTGTTGTTGGCCCTCCAGAGGAACTGGTTGGCCACTGTGTGAGGCTGGACTAGATGGACCGTCTTTGGTCTGATCCAGCAGGGCTCTTGTATTCTTACCTCCTCTGCATCTTGGCAATCATTGCCGCAATAAGAATGCTGGAATTATTCTCCTGGATCGGCGAAGATCTTTCTTTTCCAGCAACTTGGGCTCTCAAAAGCTTCTGTCGCGAAACTCTTGTTGCTGTCTTAGGTGCTACCGGCTTCAAATCTAGCTCTTCTTTCCTCTGAAACTTATCTTCCAACAATTATGTCTCTTAACAATGGCCACCTTTCTGATTGATTCCGAGCAGCTACCAGGGAAGAAATTATGGCAAGCAGTTCCCTGGCTTTTTGTTTCCAGCACCTAACGTTCAAAGGTGCACTTCCTCTGAATGCCAAGCCCTGCATTGCATAGCTAATCAACTCCGGGTGAGCGATTCTCCGTGACTTTGTGCAACCCATTTATAAAACCAAATAATGTAGGGGTCATTTACTGCCTCTTGGAATATGGAATTTCACAAGTCATTTAGCCATTAAGCTGAGAAGTGCAGTGTTCTGTGATCACATCAGCGGCGTTAGTTCCAGCTGAATTACGGCAGTCAAACAGATCAGTGGTCATTTACTTGTTTGAATGTATAACCGGCCTCCTCTGGTAAGTTTGGGAGTGATATTGGAAAGAGATAACCTCTAAACTTGGGTTAAATCTGGGGGAACGGCTGAAAACATCACCAGCAAGACAACTATTCCACGTACTGACTGCGTCTTCAGCCATGATATGGGCATTAGGAAAAACCTTTTCCACAGTAGGTGTAGCTCAGCAGTGGAATCAGCTCCCTGGGGAGTGATTTCCCCCTCAAGGAGAGTTTTCAAGCAGGGGCTGGATGAACACTTGTCAGGAATGCTTTAGGCTGATCATAAAGGTGTCAGAAGAGCCCAGAGGCCCATCTAGTCCAGCCTCCTGTCTCACACAGGGGCCAACCAGTTCCTCTGGAGGGCCAACAACAGGGCAGAGAGGCCGAGGCCTTCCCCTGAGAAGAACATCAGAAGAGCCCTGCTGGGTCAGACCAAGGAGGGTCCATCTAGTCCAGCCTCATGTCTCACACAGGGGCCAACCAGTTCCTCTGGAGGGCCAACAACAGGGCGGAGAGGCTGAGGCCTTCCCCTGAGAAGAACATCAGAAGAGCCCTGCTGGGTCAGACCAAGGAGGGTCCATCTAGTCCAGCCTCATGTCTCACACAGTGGCCAGCCAGTTCCTCTGGAAGGCCAACAACAGGCTGAGGCCTTTCCCTGAGGAGAACCTCAGAAGAGCCCTGAGCCAAGAGGCAGAGGCATTCCCCTGAGAAGAACATCAGAAGAGCCCTGCTGGGTCAGACCAAGGAGGGTCCATCTAGTCCAGCCATCTAGTCTCACACAGTGGCCAGCCAGTTCCTCTGGAGGTCCAACAACAGGGCAGAGAGGCTGAGGCCTTCCTCTGAGAAGAACATCAGAAGAGCCCTGCTGGATCAGACCAGGGAGGGTCCATCTAGTCCAGCCTCCTGTTTCACACAGGGCCAACCAGTTCCTCTGGAAGGCCAACAACAGGGCAGAGAGGCTGAGGCCTTCCCCTGAGAAGAACATCAGAAGAGCCCTGCTGGATCAGACCAGGGAGGGTCCATCTAGTCCAGCCTCCTGTCTCACACAGTGGCCGACCGATTTTTCCGTAGGGCCAGCAACAGGGCAAAGAGGCCAAGACCTTCCCCGGCTGTTGCCTCCTTGCTCTGAGACTCAGCGTAAGGCAGCTTCATTGAATAGCGAATGCCCGTTCAACCATTGGCTATTCAGAGCAACCTTCTAATGCTCATCTAGGAGTTGATCTTTCAGGGTGGGTGGGTGTCCAACGGCCTTCTCTGCGTGTTTTGGGCATAGTTAACGCTGCACAGAATGACGGATTTCTCCTTGTGGAAGGGAGCCTTTCCTTCCCGTCCTCCGGACTAGGAATGCAATGTCCTTCCTCTGCACTGTGAAAGCAAACTTCATTAACCTTGCACTGGGCCTTTCCAGCAGGTATAGCTGCCAGTTGATTTGTGCCGTTGTTTTTCCCTTCACTGAGTACAGAGTGCTCCGTGGCGCTTTGCAGACTGGTGCTGGAAAGTGCCTTCTCGTTGCAGCTGATGTACGGTTGACCCTGTGGGATTTTCAAGGCGAGAGACGCTCAGAGCTGGTTTGCTGTTGCCTGTCTCTGCTCAGCCGCCCTCGACTTCCTTGCTGGCTTGCCCTCCGACCACTACGCAGGGCCAACCCCGCTTTGCTTCTGTGATCAGAAAAGATCGAATGAGGCTGAGCCAGCCGGTCTGGGCTTGCAAATGGTTAGCGAAGCCTTAAAAAAAAAAACAGATGGCCTGTTCACTAAGCCACGGTTTTGGGAAGCTTATTTTGCATTCGGTCCAGGAAATGACAGGCCTTAGAGTTCCTGCCCATTTCCAACTGCGTCTCCCTGTACCCCACAAGAGCCAGTCTGGTGTAGTGGTTAAGTGTGCAGACTCCTATCCCCACTCCTCCACTTGTACCTGCTGGAATGGCCTTGGGTCAGCCGTAGCTCTAATAGAGAGCCAGTTTGGTGTAGTGGTTAAGTGCATGGACTCTTATCTGGGAGAACCGGGTTTGATTCCCCACTCCTCCCCTTGCAGCTGCTGGAATGGCCTTGGGTCAGCCAGAGCTCTAATAGAGAGCCAGTTTGGTGTAGTGGTTAAGTGTGCGGACTCTTATCTGGGAGAACCAGTTAAGTATACTTTTATTGTAGAACACATAAATACAAAAATACCATCACCAATCATATAGACAAAGACAGTCTAATCTTAATCTCATTGTTAACATATCCAGTTCGGCGGCTTCTAAGACCTTAAGTAAAAATTCATTCTTGTCGGGTATTTTAGGGACCTTCCAGTATTGAGCATATAACATTCTAGCTGCTGTAATTTTATGCAACAACAGTTTTTTGGATAGCTTCAGGATTGTAAAAAGACTTGGGACCCACTGTATTTATGGATAAATAGTATGGGAATCGACATGAGAAATCTGAAATGGTGTTGTGTATCTACCCCTCTAGCTCAAGGGGATGGGTGATGGGTACCGATTAGACACTGTCTTTGTCTATATGATTGGTGATGGTATTTTTGTATTGATGTGTTCTACAATAAAAGTATACTTGTAAAAAAGAAATAGAGAGCCAGTTGGGTGTAGTGGTTAAGTGTGCGGACTCTTATCTGGAAGAACCGGGTTTCATTCCCCCACTCGCACCTGCTGGAATGGCCTTGGGTCAGCCATAGCTCTAATAGAGAGCCAGTTGGGTGGGGTGGTTTAGTGCGTGGACTCTTATCTGGGAGAACCGGGTTTGATTCCCCACTCCTCCACTTGCACCTGCTGGAATGGCCTTGGGTTAGCCATAGCTCTTTCAGAGTTCTCCTTATAAAGTCAGCTTCTAGGAGAGCTCTCTCAGCCCCACCTACCTCACAGGGTGTCTGTTGTGGGGGGGGAAAGGTAGAGAAGACTGTGAGCCACTCTTGAGATTCAGAGTGGAGGACGGAATATAAATCTAATTTTCTCTCTTCTTCTCTGCTGCTGCCAGCTGAGGCTAAGCAAGGCTCCTGCAGTTTGGTATAGTGGTTAAGTGTGAAAATTCTTGCATGGGAGAACTGGGTTTCATTCCCCATTCCTCCACTTGCCGCTGCCGGAATGGCCTTGGGGCAGCAATAGGTCTCGCAGAGCTGGAGAGTCCTCTCAACCCTGTTGTGGGGGAGGAAGGTAGAGGAGATTGTGAGCCGCTCTGAGACTCTGAGATATGGAGTGGAGGGCGGAATATAAATCCAGTTTTCTGTGTTGTTCTTCGCTGCTGCTCCCAGCTGAGGCTAAGCGAGGCTCTTCCAGTTTGGTGTCATGGTTAAGTTAAAGGTGATTAACATGTGGAATTCACTGCCACAGGAGGTGGTGGCGGCCACAAGCATAGCCACCTTCAAGAGGGGTTTAGATAAAAATATGGAGCAGAGGTCCATCAGTGGCTATTAGCCACAGTGTGTGTGTGTGTGTGTGTATATAATTTTTTTTTGCCACTGTGTGACACAGAGGGTTGGACTGGATGGGCTCTCCCAGCAGCTGCCCTTTCAAGCACAACCTCTGCCAGAGCTATGGCTGACCCAAGGCCATTCCAGCTGGTGCAAGTGGAGGAGTGGGGAATCAAACTCGGTTCTCCCCAGTCCACGCACTTAACCATTACACCAAACTGTGAAACCCTATGCCAGTTCGTGCAGCAGCAAAATGATAGAGGTTTGTGGATACTTTTGGGGGGAGGGGGGGCCTCACATGGTATGCAAAGAAACGATAGGCTGTAAATTAGGAAGGCCCCTTCAGAAATCCTGCAGCAAGCAAGCTCTATGCGTGTGGATATGTTGTCCTGGAAGACTAAGATTTGGAAGCTGAGAGTCAGTTGAAGAAGAAGGAGGTGGAAGAGGAGGAGGAAGATGATGATGATGATGATGATGATGATGATGATGATGATGATGATGATGATGATGATGATGATGATGATGATGATGATGATGATGATGATATTGGATTTATATCCCGCCCTCCACTCCGAAGAGTCTCAGAGCGGCTCACAATCTCCTTTCCCTTCCTCCCCCACAACAGACACCCTGTGAGGTAGATGAAGATATTGGATTTATATCCCGCCCTCCACTCCGAAGAGTCTCAGAGCGGCTCACAATCTCCTTTACCTTCCTCCCCCACAACAGACACCCTGTGAGGTGGGTGGGACTGAGAGGGCTCTCACAGCAGCTGCCCTATCAAGGACAGAGTCTCAGAGTGGACAAACAAACTCCTTTCCCTTCCTCCCCCACAACAGACACTCTGTGAGGTGGGTGGGGCTGGAGAGGGCTCTCACAGCAGCTGCCCTTTCAAGGACAACCTCTGCCAGGGCTCTGGCTGACCCAAGGCCATTCCAGCAGGTGCAAGTGGAGGAGTGGGGAATCAAACTCGGTTCTCCCAGATAAGAGTCCACTCACTTAACCACTACACCAAACTGTCTCTCCAACGGAGGAGAAGGAACGGAGTTGGACTGCCTGGGCGGAAAGGCTTATGGTATCAGGGAGGGGAGATTAGGGTCAGAGGAAGTGCTGTGGGGGGGTCTGACTCCGCCGGTCCACCTGTTGAGGGCTCTATAAGCGTTTAATGCCTCTAATCACGTAGAAACCAAAAGAATTAATTAGAATGGATGGAAAGCACTTTGCCTGGTCATGCTTAATTGCACGTGCGCACACACCCCACCCGAGACTATTTTAATCTGTGAAGAGCTCCGAATCCGTAATGTTTTCTGGTATCCTGCACAGTTGGGACTGGGGGGGCCTTCCCCCTCCCCACCGCCATGACCTATTTGGTTCAGTCCCTGCAGAGCCGCTAGAAGAGGCATTCCACTAGCGATAGGTAATGCATTTATGCAGATATGTAACTTCGTCGTGGGCGTATCGGTGGTGTCCGTAAATGCCAAATAGGAGCAGCTTCGGCAAAGTTCTATTTTAGCAGCGCTGCGAGGTATACTGTCCCCGCGGCACGGAGCACTCCCAAGACCAAGTGATTTTCAGATGACACCTCGTTCCCAAGAGAGAATGTGCTGATTGAGCGGCCTCGGGTGGATCTCTGTTGAGTCATGATGTTTTTTCCCCCACAAGGGTGTTGGAAAAACTGCATATGCCCTTTGCTTGGCACTGCTTGCTGCGGCATCTCGCCACGATTCCACGTGCTTGGAAGAGGCTGGAAAGACTTCTCTCCCAGCTCTCCCCTTGGCCTCTGATTTGCTGACACCAAGTGCGTTGGACAGCAGATCCTTTATCCAGCTGTTGCTAAAGGGGCTGCGTTTGCCATTTTTTTTTAAAAAGAGCATCTTTTAAAAAGGTTTTAAAAGAACATCTTTTAGAAGAACGTTTTTAAAAAGAGGAACATCATTCTCTGAACTTTTCTTTTTAGTGTCAGTCACATACTTGGAGAGCCAGTTTGCAGTAGTGGTTAAATGTGCGGACTCTTATCTGGGAGGTTTGATTCCCCACTCCTCCACTTGCAGCTGCTGGAATGGCCTTGGGTCAGCCATAGCTCTAATAGAGAGCCAGTTTGGTGTAGTGGTTAAGTGTGCGGACTCTTATCTGAGAGAACTGGGTTTGATTCCCCACTCCTGCCCTTGCATCTTCTGGAATGGCCTTGGGTCAGCCATAGTGGTTAAATGTGCGGGCTCATATCTGGGAGAACCGAGTTTGATTCCCCCACTCCTCCACTTGCAGCTGCTGGAGTGGCCTTGGGTCAGCCATAGCTCTAATAGAGAGCCAGTTTGGTGTAGTGGTTAAGTGCGTGGACTGGAATCAAACCTGGGAAGAATCAAACCTGGGAGAACCGGATTTGATTCTCCACTCCTCCACTTTCACCTGCTGGAATGGCCTTGGGTCAGCCATAGCTCTAATAGAGAGCCAGTTTGGTGTAGTGGTTAAGTGTGCGGACTCTTATCTGGGAGAACTGGGTTTGATTCCCCACTCCTCCACTTGCACCTGCTGGAATGGCCTTGGGTCAGCCAGAGCTCTAATAAAGAGCCAGTTTGGTGTAGTGGTGAAGTGCAGGACTCTTATCTGGGAGAACCAGATATTACAGCATTGGAAAGTGTGCAGAAAAGTGTGCAGTTTGGTGGAATGGCCTTGGGTCAGCCATAGTGGTTAAATGTGCGGGCTCATATCTGGGAGAACCGAGTTTGATTCCCCCACTCCTCCACTTGCACCTGCTGGAATGGCCTTGGGTCAGCCAGAGCTCTAATAGAGAGCCAGTTTGGTGTAGTGGTGAAGTGCAGGACTCTTATCTGGGAGAACCAGATATTACAGCATTGGAAAGTGTGCAGAAAAGGGCAACATCAAATGATTAAGAGGCTGGCACACCTTCCCTATGAAGAAAGGTTAAAGAGGTCAGGGCTCTTTGCCTTGGAGAAGTGACGACCGAGGGAGTGACTTGATAGAGGTTTACAAGATTATGCGTGGGATAGAGAAGTCAGAGAAAGAAGTACTTCCCCCCCCCCCCCTTCTCACAATATTACTCGATTAAATTAATTAGCAGTAGGCTTAGAGCAGATAAAATGAAGTATTTCTTCGCCTGAAGAGTAATTAATACTTGGAATTCACTGCTGCAGGAGGTGGTGGTGGCTACAAGCACACAGCTTCAAGAGGGGTTTGGAGTAAAGAGGGACATATGGAGCAAAGGTCCACCATTGGCCACTAGCCACTAAGTACAGAGGAAACACTCTGTCTGGGGTAGTGATGCTCTGTCTTCTTGGTGCTTGGGGAGCAACAGTGGGAGGGCTTCTGGAGTTTTGGCCTGCTGGTGGGCCTCCTGATGGCCCTTGGGTTTTGGCCACTGCCTGTCACAGAGTGTTGGCCTGGATGGGCCATTGGCCTGATCCGACACGGCTCCTCTTGTGCTCTGTGTCTTCTTTGTGCTTGGCGGCCACAGTGGGAGGGCTTCTGGAGTTCTGGCTCTGCTGGTGAACCTCCAGATGGCACCTGGGTTTTGGCCACTGTGACACGGGAGTATTAGCCTGGATGGACCACTGCCTGATCCAACATGGTTTCTCATAGGTTCTTGCACACTCCCGGAAGTAGAATGCCAGGAAGGGAAACAGTGCGAGGGCAGGGAGAGAGGGCAGGGAGAGGTCTTCTTTCTTCTCTCCCCTTTGCAATGCTTGGAATGTGGACTCCCTGTAAACTTGCCTTGAGCCTTTGAAGCCGTTAAAGCCGCAGATCGTTCAAGTCTGTCAGCTGCCGCTAGCTGATTGGCTTGCAGCAAGCCATGTCAGGGACCTCAAGGGTTGTGGTGTTTACTGTCACGACCAGGGGAATGTAAGCTGCTTTGAAGTACTCCCCTGAGTCCCCAGAGCTCTGGGAACAGCTCTCTCTCCCAGGGAAGAGAGCCATAAAATGCAGCGAAGTGGAAATGAGTCTCCGGCAAGGAAATCACCATTCCCCCAGCTGTCTCAAAGCGGCAGGATGGATGGACGTTTGGGTAACCCAAGCTGGCAGTAAAGGAGGGAGATGTGGACTCCCCGTTGTCGGGGAAGGGAGTGTTTGGGTCCCAGGCAGGTGTCTCTTCCCAAATGCTCAGTCAGGCGAAAGGGGTTCCCACCCGGTGATTAGGGTTGCCAAGTCCAATTCAAGAAATATCTGGGGACTTTGGGGGTGGAGCCAGGAGACATTGGGGGCGGAGCCAGAAACAAGAGTGTGACAAGCATAATTGAACTCCAAGGGAGTTCTGGCCATCACATTTCAAGGGACAGCACACCTTTTTAAATGTCTTAATTCCATAGGAAATTATGAAGGATAGGGGTACCTTCTTTTGGGGCTCATAGAATTGGACCCCCTGGTTCAATCATTTTGAAACTTGGTGGGTACTTTGGGGAGAAGCACTAGATACTATACTGAAAATTTGGTGCCTCTACCTCAAAAAACAGCTCCCCCAGAACCCCCGAAACCTCCAGATCAATTCCCCATTATACCCTATGAGAATCGATCTCCACATAGGGAATAATGAAGTGCTCAGCAGACGTTTCCCTCCCCTCGCCACCCCGTTTCTGGGGACTCTGAAGCGAGGGATTGGCCTCTCTACTCACGAGTTGTTGCCAACTTCTTCCAAGTAACGCAGACAGCCCATCCCAAGAGGAAGCCTTTCAATCGGAGACTGAAGCCTCCGGAGGTGGAAAGTCACATGGTGGCTTTGGGGGCGGGGCTTCCCCCCACCGGCCAGCTGACTGGGGGCAGGAAGGTGTCTGGGAAAGCGCAAGAACCCCCACTGGGACCTGGGGATTGGCAAGCCTACCAGTGATGGCAGGAGAAGTTAAAAGACATGGATTGCCTGGTTGGGATTTGGTTGGAAGTCCAGGGTGGCTACGCAAAGGCAGGCAAATGGCAAACCGCCTCTGTCAGTCTTTTGCCTTGAAAACCCGACACTTACAGGGGTGTCAAAGACATAAAAGAGACTTTGTTGGGCCGGGCCATGTTGGGTTGGGCTGAGCCATATTGGGCCAGTCCATGTGTGTGTGCCTGTTTTAAGTAGCAGAGATATATATTTCATAAAGAACACAAACACAATACTTTTCCTCCAAAAAACTGGCTTAAAACGTTAGCTCTCGTTGGTCTTAAAAAGATACTTTCTTTGTGTTATTATTATTATTAGCGCCAAGCTGTTTTTGAAACGTATTAATTTTATTGTAAGATTTCAATTCGTTAAGGTTTAGCCTGTAAATGTTTTTACTCTTGGGAGCCGCTCTGAGCCTGCTTCGGCGGGGAGGGCGGGATAGAAATCCAATAAAATAAAAATAAATTAAAATAAAATATTTCTCCCGTGGGATCCAGGGAACTGGGCAAAGGAAGCTCTGGCTCTTTCCTTCCTTCTGCAGGGTACCAGGAGGGGGAGGAGCCTCAGCCAATAGACGAAACAGAGGCTTGGCTCAGTAGGTCTGTGCAATTGAGAGAGCCTGGCAAAGCAAGCTATTCCTCCCCCCGTCCTCCCCAAGGGAGGAGCCTCAGCCAATGGGGAGAACAGATGGCTTGCTCTGTAGCTCCTGTGCGATTGAGCAAGCCTGGCAAAGCAAAGCAGGACACCGAAACCAAACCTCGAGCCAAACTGCAAAGCGCTCGTATAATATTCTCCAAGGGCTCCGCTTCCCAGCAGTCGTTTCGACGAATGAATTGGGAGTCTTTATCAAGGACCGGGAGTAATTCTCTTAATGAAATTAATCCTGGAACAGCTATGCCTATTTCTTCTTTCCTTCAATTCCAAAAACTCTTCTGGTTGCTAGCAAATAATGCATTTGTTTTTCAGTCTGCCGAGGTCTGCCGAAATTGATGGACTTTTAAATATAGTTTTGTACACCTGAGAACCCCTTTTGGGAAGACTTTACTGCCTCTGCTTCTGGGTTTAGAAAGAGCACTGTGTAGTTACAGAATATATTTTATCTGTTATCTTTGAGACGGATTATCACGTACGTTTAAGTATGCCACATGTTTATACCTATTTTGCTCCCAGCGAGAAGTCTTTTCTACTTACTGCACCTTGGTGACTCGCGGGGCCCTTTTTCATATTTTTTTTCCGATTCAGTGTAAAGCAGATTCATGGACTGTTTTTCCACAGTCTCCTCCAATGCCACGTCCCCTGTAAAGATTGGCCCGGGGTCACCCAGCCTGCGCAGAGGAATGGCAGTTGCGGGGATGGGGGTTGGAGCAAGTAGGAACCCTGATAGGAAATTGCCCCCCTCCCCTTAGCAGAGTGGTAAAGCTGCAGTACTGCAGTCCGAGCTCTCTGCTCACGACCTGAGTTTGATCCTGGCGGAAGCTGGGTTCAAATAGCTGGCTCAAGGTTGACTCAGCCTTCTATCCTTCTGAGGTCGGTCAAATGAGTACCCCTGGCAGATGTCCAGACTAGTGGTCCATCTAGTCCAGCCTCCTTCTGCACCCAGAGCGGTAAGATACAGCCCGCTTTTTCTAGCTGGTGAAGCTGACAGTGATGTGTGGGTGAACCACAGGTAGGCAGCCAGGGCGTGTGATGGAATCTCTTGGGAGTGCCCTATTTCAAAAGGTGGAGCTTATCTGAAGAAAACAATTTGAGGAATGTTGCAGAGAGCAGCTTTACGTTGAACTTGTTTTTCCAAAGTGGAACGGAACTGATTGGCAGGTATCTGTCAGCACCCTTCAGCCTTTTTTAAAAGAGAGAGAGAGAGAAGCAGACTATAAATGTTGCACGCAAATTAACTGAATGAAGGATACCTAGAATTGCATTATTAATTTAATTTATACCCTATTTTCCTCTCCAGCGGGGATCCAAAGTGACTGACAACCAGGGATTTCTTTTGTAGCAGGGGCTCCTTTGCATATTAGGCCACACACCCCTTATGCAGCCAATCCTCCAAGAGCTTACAGAGCTCTTCGTACAGGGCCTACTGTAAGCTCCAGGAGGATTGGCTACATCAAAGGTGTATGGAACCCCTGTGGAACTCAGTGGGAAATCCTTTGCATATTAGGCCACGCCTCCCTGATGCAGCCAATCCTCCAAGAGCTGACAGGGCTCTTCATACAGGGCCTACTGTAAGCTCCAGGAGGATTGGCTACATCAAGGGGGTGTGGCCTAATGTGCCAAGGAGTTCCCGCTACAAAAAAAGCCCTTCTGACAACATTCTCCAACCCTGTGAAGTCAGTTTATAGACTCCATATTACCGGCTCACAGTAGACTAGCCAGTTTTGGGGCACAGCGGAGGGATTTGAACATGGGTTTTCCGGATCCTCATCCGGCACTCCAACCACTGTGCTACGCTGCTGCTTACATCAAATTGGACTAGATGTCAGAAAATGCCAACACTGAATGGGATGCAGGAGAGACGGTCAGCTCCTGGCTTCAAAGACATTGTTTTTTAATTTTTAAATCTGTGACACAAAAATAAATGTGTGTCTAATATTTCTCATCTGCCATTCCCCCTAGAACAGGGGTTCTTAAACTATGGCCCACACGGGGGCGGGGTCCATGAATGGACTTCGAGGGGTCTATAAACCTGGAATCAAAAAAGTGATTCCCCCCTCCCCCTTTCTTCCCTGTTACTTTGAAAATTGCCTTTGCAGATGACACTAAATTGTTCAGGGTGGTGAGAACCAGAGAGGATTGTGAGGCACTCCAAAGGGATCTGTTGAGGCTGGGTGAGTGGGCGTCGGCGTGGCAGATGAGGTTCAATGCGGCCAAGTGCAAAGTAATGCACATTGGGGCCAAGAATCCCAGCTACAAATACAAGTTGATGGGGTGTGAAGTGGCAGAGACTGACCAAGAGAGAGATCTTGGGGTCGTGGTAGATAACTCACTAAAAATGTCGAGACAGTGTGCGTTTGCAATAAAAAAGGCCAACGCCGTACTGGGAATTATTAGGAAGGGAATTAAAAACAAATCAGCCAGTATCACAATGCCCCTGTATAAATCGATGGTGCGGTCTCATTTGGAGTACTGTGTACAATTCTGGTCACTGCACCTCAAAAAGGATATTATAGCATTGGAAAAAGTGCAGAAAAGGGCAACTAGCATGATTAAAGGTTTGGAACACTTTCCCTATGAAGAAAGGTTGAAACGCTTGGGACTCTTTAGCTTGGAGAAACGTCGACTGCGGGGTGACATGATAGAGGTTGACAAGATTATGCATGGGATGGAGAAAGTAGAGGAAGAAGTCCTTTTCTCCCTTTCTCACAATACAAGAACTCGTGGGCATTCGATGAAATTGCTGAGCAATCAGGTTAAAACAGATAAAAGGAAGTACTTCTTCACCCAAAGGGTGATTAACATGTAGAATTCACTGCCACAGGCATAGCCAACTTTAAGAGGGGATTGGATAAAAATATGGAGCAGAGGTCCATCAGTGGCTATTAGCTAAGTATATATATGTGTTTGTGTGTATATGTGTGTGTATATATATATATATATACACACACGCAGACATATATTGGCCACTGTGTGACACAGGGTGTTGGACTGGATGGGCCATTGGCCTGATCCAACATAGCCTCTCTTATGTGACACAGAGTGTTGGACTGGATGGGCCAGTGGCCTGATCCAACATGGCTTCTCTTATGTTCTTATGTTTGTGAGGGAGGAAATCTTAATGTGAAATTATCAATATTATCAAATGATTAATATGTTATCAATAGTGTCAGATTCTCAAGAGGGGATTGGAGAAACCTATGGAGCAGAGGTCCATCAGTGGCTATTAGCCACAAGGTACCGATGGCACACTTTTTTGTTATTTTTGAAAAGGACAGGCTGTATTTGCTGCAAGCGAATGAGTGAATAATGTTTCTGGGGCACTGATGCTCTATCTTCTTGGTGCTTGGGAGGGCACAGTGCGGGGAGGACTTCTAGAGTTCTGACACCACTTGTGGGCCTCCCAATGGCCCCTGAGTTTTGGCCACTGTGTGACACAGTGTTGGACTGGATGGGCCATTGGCCTGATCCAACATGGCTTCTCTGATGTTCTTATGTGACACAGTGTTGGACTGGATGGACCACTGGCCTGATCCAACAGGGCTTCTCTGATTTTCTTATGTGACACAGGGTGTTGGACTGGATGGGCCATTGGCCTGATCCAATGTGGCTTCTCTGATGTTCTTATGTGACACAGAGTGTTGGACTGGAGGGGCCATTGGCCTGATCCAACATGGCTTCTCTTATGTTCTTATGTGACACAGAGTGTTGGACTGGAGGGGCCATTGGCCTGATCCAACAGGGCTTCTCTGATGTTCTTATGTGACACAGAGTGTTGGACTGGAGGGGCCATTGGCCTGATCCAACAGGGCTTCTCTTATGTTCTTATGTGACACAGAATGTTGGACTGGAGGGGCCATTGGCCTGATCCAACAGGGCTTCTCTGATGTTCTTATGTGACACAGAGTGTTGGACTGGAGGGGCCATTGGCCTGATCCAGTGTGGCTTCTCTGATGTTCTTATGTGACACAGAGTGTTGGACTGGAGGGGCCATTGGCCTGATCCAACGTGGCTTCTCTGATGTTCTTATGTGACACAGAGTGTTGGACTGGAGGGGCCATTGGCCTGATCCAACATGGCTTCTCTTATGTTCTTATGTGACACAGAGTGTTGGACTGGAGGGGCCATTGGCCTGATCCAACATGGCTTCTCTTATGTTCTTATGTGACACAGGGTGTTGGACTGGATGGGCCATTGGCCTGATCCAATATGGCTTCTCGTATGTTCAACCTTTTCGCTCACTCTCAGTGCAGTCATAATTAGAACTATACCCTTCGAAGACATTAATGGGCTTAGAACTCTTGTTTTGGACTGAACTGTTGGTGTCACATGAAGTTGCTGTAGACTAAATCAGGCTCTTGGGCTGTCAAGACCACTACTGGCCACACAGACCGGCAGCAGCTCTGCAGGGTCTCAGGTGGAGAGAAGTCTTTCACACCACCTACTTCTGGATCCTTTTAACTGGAGGTACCTCTAAGGATTGAACCTAGGACCTTCTGCATGCAACGTAGAGGCTTTTCCACTTAGCCGCAGCCAGGCACCCTCTTTCAGCAGAATCAGTTGAGAGGACAGGGAAGGGAGCAAAGATGCATATATCCTACTTCCAGCCTCTGGGTGGGAAAGCAGAATAAAAAAATGTTAATAACTTCTTATCGTTTAAATTCAGGGCATATTGTAATTCGCCTTGCCTCTCGGGATGAGGGGGAGATTTAAATAAAACCGACGTGTGGAATAAAATATGTACATTTTTAAAAGGCTCTTATGAAATCCGTGGCCCCGTTTCTGGAACCAGATTCAGCTGTGTCTGACTTTTTCCTTGGGAATCCTTCTGCGAAGCTAGACGTGCCCTTTGAACCCCGCCCAGCAGGGTGAGATGCCCGGAACGGAAGCGAGCTTGTAATTCAGGCAGGACCCCCAGAGGGCCAGTTAAAAAAGGCCATTAAGATGCTTAACAGAATTAATGTTTTACGATACCTGCAGCCCCGGTACTTTGATATTTTTTATGCTGTCTGCAGTAGGGCTCTGCAGAAGTCTCCACGGTGCGCTCGGCTCTATTGATATGCAGGGGAGGAAGAGCACAGGAAAGAGCCGGTACTTATTAAATCAGTACAGAGCGTTGCAAAGGAGCGTTGCATTCAACTGGTTTTCCAGCGTGGAATTAATGGGCAGGTGTTTGCGTTAGCTCGGTTAGCAAGACCTGGGCACGCTTGTTAAGGGCGGGACGTTTTAGAGGCTGCTAAGTCGTCAGCACCAAATCTCATGTCCGCATTAGCATATTTGAGGGGGTTTTTTGTTATTTTTGAAAAGGGCAGGCTGTATTTGCTGCAAGCGAATGAGTGAACGAAGCATCGGTCACAAGCTTAACAGAAAGAAATCCACACAAAGAGTGACAAAAATGTGGAATTCGCTGTCAAGAGGATGTAATGATAGCCAGAGGAAGAAACAGCTTTAAAAGGGATTCGATTAATTCATGGAGTAGCTACTAGCCCCGGTGACTGAGGGGAACCTTCACATTCAGAGGCATTCGGCCTATAAATCTTAGTTCTAGGAAGCAACATCAGGGGAAGGCCTCGGCCTCTGTGCCCTGTTGTTAAACCTCCAGAGGAACTGACTGGCCACTGTGTGAGGCAGGAGGCTGGACTACATGGACCCTCCCTGGTCTGATCCAGCAAGGCTCTTCTGATGTTCTTCCAGGGGAAGGCCTCAGCCTCTCTGCCCTGTTGTTGGCCCTCCAGAGGAACTGGTTGGCCACTGTGTGAGACAGGAGGCTAGACTAGATGGACCCTCACTGGTCTGATCCAGCAGGGCTCTTCTGATGTTCTTCTCAGGAGAAGGCCTCAGCCTCTCTGCCCTGTTGTTGGCCCTCCAGAGGAACTGGTTGGCCCCTGTGTGAGACAGGATGCTGGACTAGATGGACCCTCCCTGGTCTGATCCAGCAAGGCTCTTCTGATGTTCTTCCAGGGGAAGGCCTCAGCCTCTCTGCCCTGTTGTTGGCCCTCCAGAGGAACTGGTTGGCCACTGTGTGAGACATGAGGCTAGACTAGATGGACCCTCACTGGTCTGATCCAGCAGGGCTCTTCTGATGTTCTTCTCAGGAGAAGGCCTCAGCCTCTCTGCCCTGTTGTTGGCCCTCCAGAGGAACTGGTTGGCCCCTGTGTGAGACAGGATGCTGGACTAGATGGACCCTCATTGGTCTGATCCAGCAGGACTCTTCTTATCTTCCTGGAATGTTAGTTTTTGTGGCATGTACCAAAGCAAAACATGCGGTGGCTTTATTCCCTGTGATTCTCATATATGTTTAAATTTGGGATTGAGCATTACTGATTATCCATCAAGAACCTTTTAAAATGTTTCTATCACTTTTCTGTAGCCCTCATGGTTGTGGGCTATGACAGCTGAAGCGTAGCTGAAATCCAGGTGTTCTAGAACCGCGATCAGCATGCCAACCACTAGACAGGACTTGCTTTTGTCCATCGCTTGTGACCTTGATGTGTTGCATAGCCCTCCATGAGCTTTCCAGTCCATCTCTCTTCCAGCCGTTGCTCCATTGCTTGCCAGAATCCTTGCAAAATCTGTATATGCTCTGTGATCTTGGAAGAGCATCTTCTTCCAGAATACATATGCAAGAGTTGCCCTGCTCCACGTTTTCAGCTGAGTTCCCACGCAGCAGAATTATTTGCTGATTCGCTCTTAACGCTTAATCAGGGTTCTCTTGTCTCAGAATCTGCCGTGTATTATTTTTAATGCCGACCATTAATTGCCTAGCCTGTGCCCACCAACACTGTTCCGATAACAATGTGGAATCGCAGCACACTACGCCAGAAGAGCTTGTCGGACCAGAACCGTGTTGAATAACACACACCCAGATGGCTCGCGCAAGATTGCTGCTCGTCACAGATGCAGAAAATAGCACGACGGCATAAATGTTTCTGGATGGAATGTTAAATTGCCGTGTGTCAACAGCAGCTTTTAAATCCCAGTACGGATTGCTTCCCAGTGCCAGTCAGGTCTGACATTCATTCGAGTTAGTTTGGCTGTAAAGGCTACAGTAGCTCTCAAAAGGCAAGAGAAGCTATACACCTTCCAAGAAGAGTAAAAGGGTTTCCTTTGTTTGAGTCTTCCCTTTTCTCCCTCCCTACCTTACTGTCTTGGAGACGGGCTGTGTCTCAGCAGCAGAGCCTCTGCTTGACATGCAGGAGGTCCCAGGTTCAATCCCCAGCGTCTCCCGTTAAAAGGACGCAGTGGTAGGTTAATGTGAAAAGCCTCTTCATGAAACCCTAGAGCAGGGGTGTCAAGCACGTGTCCTGGGGGCTGGATCATGCCCCTGAGCAACTGGCTGTCACTGCTTCCTTCTCTCTCCCTCTTGCTTCCTTCTGCATCACAGCTTGCTTTGCAAGGCTTGCTCAATCGCACAGGAGCTGCAGAGCAAAGCCTCAGTTTTCTCCATTGTATGGAGCTCCTCCCCCTCCTGGTTCCCTGAGGAGGGAGGGAAAGAGCCAGAGCTTCCTTTGCCCAGTTCCCTGGATCCCACGGGAGAAATACAAAGAAAGGACCTTTAAGACCAACGAGTGCTAATATTTTAAGCATGTTTTATTTTACGGGGTTTTTAAAGTCATGTTTGTCTGTGTCCTTTAAAAAGTTTATATCTCTTCTACTTTTAAATACGTACACACATGGCCCGGCCCAATGCATCCCAGGCCGGCCCTTTTTTGTCAGACCCAACCCTCATAACAAATTTGTTCGATACCCCTTCCCTACAAAGTCACTGCCAGTCTGAGAAGTCAATACTGCCTTTGTGTTGTTGGGAGTGGCTTTGGTTCAGTGGGGCGGGACTTCAGGGGCAAAGTCTGCCCTCCAAATCAGCCCTTTTCTCCAGGTGGAAAGGTATTAAAACAACCAAGTTTTTAATAGCAGGAGATGGCCAGTTACCGCCTGGAGATTGGCGACTCTAGCATGGACAGCAAAAAAGCTAGCCGGAGGTTCAGCAAAGCTCACGATGGGTTAAATTTTCTGACTTTAAAAGCAAATCTCAAGCAAGGTTATTTCGGGATGGGAATCCCAGAATTAAGGAGGCAGAGATTTCAGACCTTAATCCTAGAATCCTTTCCGAGAGAAGGGTATTACGAGAGATAATGGAAAAAAATAAGAAAGTTAAGAATTAATTATCAGTGGGCATTTCCCCTTCAATTATTGCTGGGCTGTGGAGGGAGGATGGAATGGTCTGTAGTTATAAGGAGCAAAAAAAATCAGTGTTGATGTGATTTATCTACTAATATTAATATGTATTTGTTTTATGTATTTATTTAATGTTTCCTTATCTGAGTTTTAACTTTTTCTGTTGCTGTCTGGACCCTTAACTTACGTAAGGTCTGCACTGCCGTTGCTGCTGTTTTATAAAGATTTGAGAATTTTGCAAACAAGAAATAGAAAACGAGAAACCCCCGCAGAAACTGTGCATCGGACGCTGGGATCATGGGTGTGTGTTAAATGCCGTCCGGCGACCCTAAAGTCTGGTTTAATTGGTCAGTTGTCTTTGTGCCGCTTTCAAGGGCAGAAAAGCAGGGCATAGGTTTTGTGAAATGTAGTTATACATGGACCCCCCAGGTAGAGAAGCAAATACAATAGTTTGGGACAGGGGGGTGATTCCTGGTTGCCTTCTCAAACACACAATTTCTTCTTAGGCTGCGCTTGGCTTGATGGCCCATAAGAACATGTATCGTCTCTCCCCATATATACCCCGGAGGTCGACCTCCGGGGTATATATGAACATATGTTCAGGAAGATGATAGAACAAGAAATCTCCAAAATTTTGGGTTATGACTTCAAGAAAACGGCAGAGACTTTTTTGCTTGGATTACAATTAGAAAAATTTCCAAAGGAAGACAGGACTTTAATTTGGTACTTGCTCTCAGCTGCTAGGACATTGTATGCGCAGCTGTGGAAACAGGGAAAAATACCAGAGAAATGGGACTGGATTGTGAAAGTTTTATCGTGGAGTGAGATGGACAAATTAACTGAAACTTTAAAAGACTATGATCTAGATATATTCAAAAAGGAGTGGAAGAAATTTAAAAGCTATATGGAGAAAGAATGGAATATAAAAAGTCATTGGACAATTTTTTAGTAGTAATGAGAGAGTGAAAAATATTGAACTTTGATTGGTTAGTGGTACCTTTATAACTGAATTTAAATTTATAACTTCGGGGAAGTCAAATATTGGAGGGGGGGGGTTGAAATACCATATGGGTTAGTATAGAAAAGAGATAATTAATTACTGTAACCATATGTTATTAATAAATTGTTAAAACGATATGTTCATATATGCCCCGGAGGTCGCTTCGTTCGGCCTCCCAAGATCTTTTGACCATCCCCAGCCCAAGAGATGCCCATCTTGCCTCTGGAGAGCCAGTTTGGTGTAGTGCTTAAGTGTGCGGACTCTTATCTGGGAGAACCGGGCTTGATTCCCCATTCCTCCACTTGCACCTGCTGAGATGGCCTTGGGTCAGCCATAGCTCTGGCAGAGGTTGTCTTTGAAAGGGCAGCTGCTGTGAGAGCCCTCTCCAGCCCCACCCACCTCACAGGGTGTCTGTTGTGGGGGAGGAAGGTAAAGGAGATTGTGAGCTGCTCTGAGACTCTTTGGAGTGGAGGGCAGGATATAAATCCAATATCTTCATCTACCTCACAGGATGTCTCTTGTGGGGGAGGAAGGTAAAGGAGATTGTGAGCCACTCTGAGACTCTTTGGAGTGGAGGGCGGGATATAAATCCAATATCTTCTTCTTCTACCGGAGCCAAGACCTTCTCTGTCCAGGCCCCGTCTGATGGAATCAGCTCCCTATGGAGATCCGGGCCCTACCCGGCTTGTTAGCCTTTCGTAGGGCCTGTAAAACGGAGCTGTTCCGCCAGGCTTTTGGATGAGGCAACGGGCAACTACTTGTTAGATCGGTCGGCCTCCCCTGCGGTTCCACACTGCTGTACCATCTTACTATACCATTCTGCTGTACTGTTAACTAGTTATTGTAACTGATTGTATTGTAATTCTGTTGTGATATTATTATTATCTATACTGACGTGCTGATGACTGGGGAAGGCAATGGCAATCCACCCCGTAAAAAGTCTGCCGTGAAAACGTTGTGAAAGCAGCGTCACCCCAGAGTCGGAAACGACTGGTGCTTGCACAGGGGACTACCTTTACCTTAAGAGCCCCATGGCGCAGAGTGGTAAAGCTGCAGTACTGCAGTCGGAGCCCTCTGCTCACGACCTGAGTTCAATCCCAGCAGAAGCTGGTTCAGGTAGCCAGCTCTAGGTTGACTCAGCCTTCCATCTTTCCGAGGTCGGTCAAAGGAGTCCCCAGCTTGCTGGGCAGAAAGTGTAGATGACCGGGGAATGCAGTGGCAAACCACTCCGTAAAAAGTCTGCTGTGAAAACGTTGTGAAAGCAGCGTCACCCCAGAGCTGAAAACAACTGGTGCTTGCACAGGGGACTACTTTTACCTTAAGAGCCCCGTGGCGCAGAGTGGTAAAGCTGCAGTACTACAGTTGGAGCCCTCTGCTCACGACCTGAGTTCGATCCCAGCGGAAGCTGGTTCAGGTAGCTGGCTCCAGGTTGACTCAGCCTTCCATCCTTCTGAGGTGGGTCAAATGAGTACCCAGCTTGCTGGGGGGAAAGTGTAAATGACTGGGGAAAGCAATGGCAAACCACCCCGTCAAAAGTCTGCCATGAAAACGTTGTGAAAGCAATATCACCGCAGCATCGGAAACGACAGGTGCTTGCACAGGGGACTATCTTTCCCTTTATACTGATGTCCTCTGCCCCGAGCCCTCACGGGGGAATGGGTGGAATATAAATAAAATAATAATACTAATATTAGAGGTCCAGTCCTTGACCCCATTTGCCGAAGGCAGGTTCTTGCCTTAGGCCAGATAGCTTAACTCAATTCTCTCTCCTCTCTGCAGGTCGGGGACCACAAGTTCAGCGCCCACCGGATAGTCTTGGCTGCCTCCATCCCTTACTTCCACGCCATGTTCACCAACGACATGATGGAATGCAAGCAAGATGAAATAATCATGCAGGGAATGGATCCAAGGTACGGCTCTTGGAGGGGGAGGGAATTTGGGGGGGTGCAGTTATTCACCGTGTGGGTCCAGCAACTTAATTTTGCTCTCCTCCACACTGAAGCGGACTTTTGTCTTCGTAGTGTAATCACTCTTGGGATGTCCTGTTGGACGTCATCAGCTTGTTGTCTGGTCAGGCCTGGTTCAGGTATAGACATGCCCATAAGAGGTCCTGGGTGTCTTTTTAGCTTTCCTAGATGAGATTATTAACCTCCTCCTGAAAGGTAAACTACAGCACGGCTTTTTTTGGTAGAAAAGGCCCAGCGGGAACGAATTTACATATCAGGCCACACCTCCTGACATCACCGTTGTTTCACACAATGCTTTTTTGTAGAAAAAGCCGAGCAGGAACTAATTTGCATGTTAGTAGTAGAAGAAGACGACGACTGCAGATTTATACTCTGGAGAGCCAGTTTGGTGTGGAGAGCCAGTTTGGTGTAGTGGTTAAGTATGCGGACTCTTATCTGGGAGAACCGGGTTTGATTCCCCACTCCTCCACTTGCAGCTGCTGGAAGGGCCTTGGGTCAGCCATAGCTCTGGCAGAGGTTGTCCTTGAAAGGGCAGCTGCTGTGAGAGCCCTCTCCAGCCCCACCCACCTCACAGGGTGTCTGTTGTGGGGGAGGAAGGGAAAGGAGATTGTGAGCCGCTCTGAGACTCTTCAGAGTGGAGGGCGGGATATAAATCCAATATCTTCTTCTTCTCTCTGTTGTCTGTTGTGAGTGTGTGTTGTGGGAGGAGAAGATATAGGAGATTGTAAGCCACTCTGAGACTCTGTCCTTGACAGGGCAGCTTCTGTGAGAGCTCTATCAGCCCCACGCACCTCACAGGGTGTCTGTTGTGGGGGGAGAAGATATAGGAGATTGTAAGGCGCTCTGAGTCTCTGATTCAGAGAGAAGGGTGGGGTATAAATCTGCAATTCTTCCTCTTCTTTGTGTGTGTGCGTGTGTGCCAGATTAGGCTCTCCCCACATGACTTCAAATTGAAAAACAACTATTTGCATTAATTTTGCTGGCCTGAATCATCCTCCCTCGGCGGAGCACTGTTTTTTATAAGTTGATCATTTCTTGCGGCCCTCGAGTGATGTTATAAATATCCATATGGCCCTTGGCAGAAAAAAGGTTCCCCACCCCTGCTTCAGACAAACACGGCTACTCACCTGTGGATCTATCTTAATAGCAAATCGGTTTTCAAGCATTGCTGGAGCAGGTGAGTCAGGACAAAATAATCCCCTGGTCAGAGCCAGAAGATATACCTTCTTCAAGCCTTCTTGGGTGAAAGAAATCCTGAATAGGGAGTGGAACCACGTACTGACTTAGGAAAGCCCAAGTGTTTACCACATCTCCTTGTTTGGCGTAGTGGTTAAGTGTGCAGACTCTTATCTGGTAGAACTGGGTTTGATTCCCCACTCCTCCATACACACCTTCTGATAAGAACATAAGAGAAGCCCTGTTGGATCAGACCAATGCCCCATCCAGTCCAAAACTCTGTGTCACATAAGAACATAAGAGAAGCCCTGTTGGATCAGGCCAGTGGCCCCTCCAGTCCAACACTCTGTGTCACATAAAAACATAAGAGAAGCCATGTTGGATCAGGCCAATGGCCCATCCAGTCCAACACTGTCACATAAGAAAATAAGAGAAGCCCTGTTGGATCAGGCCAATAGCCTATCCAGTCCAACACTCTGTGTCACATAAGAACATAGGAGAAGCCCTGTTGGATCAGGCCAACGGCCCATCCAGTCCAACACTCTGTGTCACATAAGAACATAAGAGAAGCCATGTTGGATCAGGCCAATGGCCCATCCAGTCCAACACTCTGTGTCACATAAGAGAAGCCATGTTGGATCAGGCCAATGGCCCATCCAGTCCAACACTCTGTGTCACATAAGAAAATAAGAGAAGCCCTGTTGGATCAGGCCAATGGCCTATCCAGTCCAACACTCTGTGTCACATAAGAACATAGGAGAAGCCCTGTTGGATCAGTCCAATGGCCCATCCAGTTCAACACTCTGTGTCACATAAGAACATAAGAGAAGCCATGTTGGATCAGGCCAATGGCCCATCCAGTCCAACACTCTGTGTCACATAAGAACATAAGAGAAGCCATGTTGGATCAGGTCAATGGCCCCTCCAGTCCAACACTCTGTGTCACACAGTGACGGAAAAAAAAAACCCAGGTGTCATCAGGAGGTCCATCACTGGGGCCAAGATACTAAAAGTCCTTACACTGTTGCCTCTCCCCAGCACCAATAATACAGAGCATCACTGCCCCAGTGAGAGAGTTCCATCTAGAGATGTGAAGGCCTCGAAAAAACCCGGAAAAATTTGGGGAAAACCATTTTTTCCCCAGTTTTTTCCTGAAGCCTTTTTTGGGTTTTTTTTTTTCCAAAAAATTGGAAAAATTAAAAAAAAGAAAAGAAAAGAAATGATTATGGAACGTTTTATTTTAATACGATGAATAAAATATTTTAAGACAAGGTGTTCAAATATTTTCCACATCATTTCTAAAAAATCTGTATGATATCAGATTATTCTAATTTCTGTGCACTGAGGACGAGCATTGAAACTTAGTCCTGCACTCCCTTCTATATATTTCCCCCCTCTTCAATTCTCTTTATGAGAATGAGGTTTTTAATTTTTATTTACGTAATACTGTGGAGAGGAAATATGAATAATGGTTACTTCTGGATTTTTAAATAGTGTTTTGAGGAGGGTTTTTTTGCCTGTTCCACATAAAGTAGTAAACAGTTCAGGAGAGTGTTCCTCCGTTTGTTAAAATTACAAATAAATATTATTTTAAAAGTACATTCTGTTTGTAATAATTGTTGGGATACACTATATTTTTAATATGCTAGCTGCGATAATTTCATGCCAAGTAAAATTGTCCATAGTCATATTTTATGCTCCTAACAGAATGACTTTCAATCTGGAAAAGAAAAAAAAGTGCTAATGTAGCATTTTTTTTCAATTTTTTCAAAAATTTCCATTTTTCTCCAGAAAAAAAAAACGGAAAAAAAATGGGGTTTTTTTCCGAGCTTCAAAATTTCCGGAAATTTTACTTCTCTCGTTCCAACAATACGCTGTGGCTAATAGCCACTGATGGACCTCTGCTTCAAATGTTGATCCAGTCCCCTCTTGAAGCTGTCTGTGCTTACAGCTGCCACCACCTCCTGTGGCAGTGAATTCCACGTGTTAATCACCCTTTGGGTGAAGGACTTCCTTTTATCCGTTCTAACATGACTGCTCAGCAATTTCATTGAATGCCCACGAGTTCTTGTATTGTGAGAAAGGAAATAAAGTACTTCTTTCTCTACCTTCTCTATCTCGTGCATAATCTTGTAAGCCTCTATCATGTCATTCCTCAGTCGATGTTTCTCCAAGCTCGAGAGCCCCAAGCGTTTTAACTTTTCTTCATAGGGAAAGTGTTCCAACCCTTTAATCTTTCTAGTTGCCCTTTTCTTCACTTTTTGCAAAGATGTCAGCTGCAAGTTCTCTCAAGGCTGTTCTGCTCAAGAGCAGCTTCTGGGAGAGCTCTCTCAGCCCCACCCACCTCAAAGGGTGTCTGCTGTGGGGGGGCAAGGTAAAGGAGATTGTGAGCCCCTCTGAGACTCTTCAGAGTGGAGGGCGGGATATAAATCCAATATCTTCATCTACCTCACAGGGTGTCTGTTGGGCGGGGGGGAGGGGTAAAGGAGATTGTGAGCCGCTCTGAGATTCGGAGTGGAGGGCAGAATATAAATCCAATATCTTCATCTATCTCACAGGGTGTCTGCCATGGGAGGGGGGGAAGGGAAAGGAGATTGTGAGCCGCTCTGAGACACTTTGGAGTGGAGGGCGGGATATAAATCCAATATTTTCATCTACCTCACAGGGTGTCTGTTGTGGGGGAGGAAGGTAAAGGAAATTGTGACCACTCTGAGACTCTTCGGAGTGGAGGGCGGGATATAAATCCAATATCTTGATCTACTTCACAGGTTGTCTGTTGTGCGGGGGAGGAAGGTAAAGGAGATTGTGAGCTCCTCTGAGACTCTTCGGAGTGGAGTGCGGGATATAAATCCAATATCTTCATCTATCTTACAGGGTGTCTGTTGTGGGGGGGGGGGGTTTAAAGGAGATTGTGAGCCGCTCTGAGACTCTTCGGAGTGGAGGGCGGAATATAAATCCAATATTTTCATCTACCTCACAGGGTGTCTGTTGTGGGGGAGGAAGGTAAAGGAAATTGTGACCGCTCTGAGACTCTTCGGAGTGGAGGGCGGGATATAAATCCAATATCTTCATCTACCTCACAGGGTGTCTGTTGTGGGGGAGGAAGGTAAAGGAGATTGTGAGCCCCTCTGAGACTCTTTGGAGTGGAGGGCGGGATATAAATCCAATATCTTCATCTACCTCACAGGCTGTCTGTGAGGGAGGAAGGTAAAGGAGATTGTGAGCCGCTCTGAGAGTCTTCGGAGTGGAGGGCGGGATATAAATCCAATATCTTCATCTACCTCACAGGGTGTCTGTTGTGGGGGAGGAAGGGAAAGAAGATTGTGAGCCGCTGTGAGACTCTTCGGAGTGGAGGGCGGGATATAAATCCAATATCTTCATCTACCTCACAGGATGTCTGTTGTGTGGGGGGGGAGGGAAGGTAAAGGAGATTGTGAGCCACTCTGAGACTCTTTGGAGTGGAGGGTGGGATATAAATCCAATATCTTCATCTACCTCATATAGTGTCTGTTGTGGGGGAGGAAGGGAAAGGAGATTGTGAGCCCCTCTGAGACTCTTCGGAGTGGAGGGCGGGATATAAATCCAATATCTTCATCTACCTCACAGGATGTCTGTTGTGGGGGAGGAAGGTAAAGGAGTTTGTGAGCCGCTCTGAGACTCTTCGGAGTGGAGGGCGGGATATAAATCCAATATCTTCATCTTCTTCCTCCAGTGGAAAACCTTTCATTTGAATGAGAGCCACCAGTCGGAAGCCTTGTCTTCTTTCGTCTTCACCCCCTTTCTGAAAAGCTCGGAGGGCACTGAGGGCAGTAATGAGCAACACATGGGCATCACCCTGCGTTAGATGGTTCTGAATCGGGCAATAAAGCCAGAAGTGTGTGACTACAGCTAACCCTTTTCCACTTTGTTGTGCTCCCCGTAGTGCCCTGGAAGCCCTGATCAACTTCGCCTACAACGGACACTTGGCCATCGACCAGCAGAATGTCCAGTCCTTGCTGATGGGCGCCAGCTTCCTGCAGCTGCAGAACATCAAGGACGCCTGCTGCTCTTTCCTCCGAGAAAGGTGAGGGGTTCTGGCTTCTTTGGTGCTTCTACAGTAAACCAGGCCAGGGGCAGGCTGGCCAGTGAACCTGCGGGGAGATTCACCAGTGGGCTGCTGGTGGCCGGTAGCAAGCAGTGCCAAATCCCGGCACCTCCGCCTGAGCCTCAAGGGCCATTGGTTCCTCATCGTCTTGACCCAGATAGCAAACCAATCTCGTCAGATCTCAGAAGCGGAGTAGCGCAGGTCCTGGCTAGTATTTGGATGGGCAACCTCCAAGGAATATCAGGGTCGTGACACGGAGGCAGGCAGTGACAAAGCCACCTCTGAAACGTCTCTTGCCTTAAAAAACGTCCAGCTCGCCACCTAGCGGTGCATAAAACAGCTAGAACTTCCGGCTGCCGGACAATCTTAGGATCTCCTGGTCATTCTGCACAACACCGCCATCCAATAATTAATTATCATCGTTGGTTCGTAATTAATTATCATCGTTGGTGTCCGCTCTCTCCTCCCACACTGCCTCTAGGTCAGGGGGTGATGCAGCGGGGAGCTCGGGCCAATTGGCGGCCCCCTAGAGCCGAGAGCAGCTTGTAGCAAAAGAGGGGCTGCTCCGTTGGATGTGCTCCAGTGCTGTTTTCCCAGTCCGCTCTTGAGTGAAGCCCCAGCTGATAGTTTGAGTCTGCCTTTCGCCCCAAGACTGACTGACTGCTTGTGCCTACCACAGTGGCCGACCTCCGTAATCCAGACCACAGTAAGGCACAAGCAGAAGGAACCTGTAGGTTGCGTGGCTTGAGATAAAATGGAACATGGAACCAGGCCATGCCTTCTCGGAACCTGACTGCCAGTGAGTGGCTCAGTGCCAGAACATCTGTGTTGTGTGCAGAAGGTTCCTGGTTCAATCCCTGTTTCCTCCAGTTAGAAGGACCAGGCAGGAGGTGGTGGGAAAGACCTCTGCCAGAGACCTCCATATTGCTGCTGCCGGTCTGAGTAAACAGTACTGACATGGTGGTCAGACGGTCCGATTCTGTATAGTCTCACGTGTTAAGCCCTTGTTGGATCAGAGCAAGGGTCCATCTCCTCCCGCCAGAATTCAAGCTACAAAGCGCACCTTTCGCACGACAATTAGTTCTCATGAGAATTTGATTTTCTTGCGAGAACTAATTGTCTTGCGAAAGGTGCGCTTTGTAGCTTGAATTCTGGCGGGACGAGATGGACCACTGCTCTGATCCAACAAGGGCTTAACACGTGAGACTATACAGAATATGAACATATATGAACATATGAAGCTGCCTTATGCTGAATCAGACCTTTGGTCCATCAAAGTCAGTATTGTCTACTCAGACTGGCAGCGGCTCTCCGGGGTCTCAAGCTGAGGTTTTTCACACCTATTTGCCTGGACCCTTTTTTGGAGATGCCAGGGATTGAACCTGGGACCTTCTGCTTCCCAAGCAGATGCTCTACCACTGAGCCACCGTCATTCCCTCAGACGCCTCTACAGAAACTGGTACAAACTTAAGATCCAATCATAGTATACTGTGATTGGATCTTAAATTTGTACCAGTTTGCATTCTGAGCCACTGCCTACCAGCTATGTGTGGCTTTGCTCCCTGTACCGGATTCCTCGTCTGATGAAGCGTGCTTAGAGAGCGCACTAAAGCTTGCGTTCTGAATAAAACTAAGTAGGTCTTAAAGGTGAAACTTGACTCCTGCTTTGTTGTAATATATGTTGTTATTTGGAGGGTTCTTGAGTTGAGATTAGATTGGTTTTATGTTTTCTGTGTTGTTATATGACCATACAGGGTTTTGCTGGGTACCATACTGTTTTTGTACCTGTTTTAATGAACGTAATCATACGTTGTTGAAAACCATGGCAAGACAGGTTGGAAAATTAGAGTAAAACAAATGAAATCAATTTTAACAGGGATAAATGTAAAGTTCAGCGCATAGGTAGGAAAACTCTAATGCAGAATTATAGGATGGGGGAGACTTGTCTCGGTAGTGGTATGTGTGAAAAGGATCTAGGTGTCATGAGTCAGCAGTGTGACGCGGTAGCTAAAAAGGCAAATGCAATTTCAGGCAGTATCAGTAGAAGTCTAGTGTCCAGATCATGTGAAGTGATGGTATCGCTTTACTCTGCTCTGGGAAGACCTCACCTGGAGTCTTGTGTTCAGTTTTGGGCACCACATTTTAAGAAGGATGGAGACAAGCTGGAACGGGTCCAGAAGCGGGCAACGATGATGGTGAGGGGTCTGGAGACAAAGTCCTATGAAGGAAGGCTGAGGAGATGACTGAGAGGTGCTTTGATCACTGTCTTCAAGTACTTCAAGGGCTGTCCTATGGGTGTGGAGTTGTTTTTTGTTGCCCCAGTTGTTTAGACCAGAACCAACAGGTTGAAATTAAATCAGAAGGTTTCTGGCTCAACATTAAGAACGTAAGAGAAGCCATGTTGGATCAGTTCAGTGGCCCATCCAGTCCAACACTTAAAATGTCAAGACAGTGTGCGTTTGCAATAAAAAAGGCCAACGCCATGCTGGGAATTATTAGGAAGGGAATTGAAAACAAATCAGCCAGTATCATAATGCCCCTGTATAAATCGATGGTGCGGTCTCATTTGGAATACTGTGTACAATTCTGGTCACCGCACCTCAAAAAGGATATTATAGCATTGGAAAAAGTGCAGAAAAGGGCAACTAGAATGATTAAAGGGCTGGAACACCTTCCCTATGAAGAAAGGTTGAAACGCTTAGGGCTCTTTAGCTTGGAGAAACGTCGACTGAGGGGTGACATGATAGAGGTTTACAAGATAATGCATGGGATGGAGAAAGTAGAGAAAGAAGTACTTTTCTCCCTTTCTCACAATACAAGAAATCGTGGCCATTCGATGAAATTGCTGAGCAGACAGGTTAAAACGGATAAAAGGAAGTACTTCTTCACCCAAAGGTGATTAACATGTGGAATTCACTGCCACAGGAGGTGGTGGCAGCCACAAGTATAGCCACCTTCAAGAGGGGTTTAGATAAAAATATGGAGCACAGGTCCATCAGTGGCTATTAGCCACAGTGTGTGTGTATATAAAAAATTTTTTGGGTTACTGTGTGACACAGAGTGTTGGACTGGATGGGCCATTGGCCTGATCCAACATGGCTTCTCTTATGTTCTAACACTGTGTCACACAGTGGCGAATATATATATATATATATACACACACACACACACACACACACTGTGGCTACTTGAAGGGCTGTCATATAGAGGAGGGTGTGGAATTGTTTTCTGTGGCCCCAGAAGGTAGGACCAGAACCAATGGGTTGGAATTAAATTAAAAGAGTTTCCGGCTCAACATTAGGAAGAGCTTCCTGACCATTAGAGCAGTTCCTCAGTGGAACAGGCTTCCTCCTCGGGAGGTGGTGGGCTCTCCTTCCTTGGAGGTTTTGAAACAGAGGCTAGATGGCCATCTGACAGCAATGAAGATCCTGTGAATTTAGGGGGAGGCGTTTGTGGGTTTCCTATATTGTGCACGGGGTTGGACTAGATGACCCCAGAGGTCTCGTCTGTGATTCCGTGAGTCCTAACTAAAGAGAAGCGGTATCAGAATTGAACTAAATAGACAAAAGTCCTTGACGAATCACATCTGGGACAAAGGTAAGAATCGAGACAAGAAAAGCCAGATAAGGCTGGGCCCTGTAGCTTTTGCTCCAATTTCATCCGCAAGTCGTTGTGAAATGTCCCGTCAGCTGTGTTGGATGCAAGAGGAGGCGCTCTTGTTTGTTCCTTAGGAGATTCTGGCATTACGAAAGGCCCCTCTTCTCTTCCCCCCTCCCCCTCCCATTGGAGTTAACCAGCTTACTGATCTCCGGTAAACAGGAAGAAACAAATGAGTTCGATGCAGGCTGTTGATTTTAAGGTGACCAGGGAGGAGGCAAAAGTGTTGAATACAAGAAGACCTCCATGCATGTCTGTAAAGGGAGGGGGGAGGTCTCCCTTTGTCTAAACCCCGGGTTTCCTAACTCCAGGAGTACCATTTGAGGTCTTCTCAGAGGAAGGGGCAGTTGCACCAAAGAAAAAGGCAGAATGGGCTTGACAGAGACTGACTCGCCTGGAGTCAGTTGGGGAGTTGCGTGCAGATCTGGTGAACTTGTGACCTAGTTCTCAGAAGCAGCAGACAAGAAGTGCGTGGGCTGTGGGGGATTCTTGTGCCAGTTCCCCTCCTTAAAACAAACAAAAACCCTGTGAAGAAAACACAGCTCATCTGTGAGAAGAGCGAGCATAATGCTCCCCAGCATGCTATGCTTAATTCTTTGAAATCGTTATAAGCCTGCCTTTTCCATGAGCAGTGCAGTGTTTTGCATGCAACAAAGGAGATTTTTTAAAAATCTAAAACTATCCAGCGAGCCTCCTCTTGCAGCATAAGAACATAAGAGAAGCCATGTTGGATCAGGCCAATGGCCCATCCAGTGTGACACTCTGTGTCACACAGTGGCCAAAAAACCCAAGTGCCACCAGGAGGTCCACCAGTGGGGCTAGAAGCCCTCCCACTGTGCTCCCCCCAAGCACCAAGAATACAGAGCATCACTGCCCCAGACATAAGAACATAAGAGAAGCCATGTTGGATCAGGCCAGTGGCCCATCCAGTCCAACACTCTGTATCACGCAGTGGCCAAAATACCCAGGTGCCATCAGGAGGTCCACCAATGGGGCCAGGACACTAGAAGCCCTTCCGCAGTTGCCCCCCTCCCAAGCACCAAGAATACAGAGCATCCCTGCCCCAGACATAAGGACATAAGAGAAGCCATGTTGGATCAGACCAATGGCCCATCCAGTCCAACACTCTGTGTCACACAGTGGCCAAAAAACCCAAGTGCCATCAGGAGGTTCACCAGTGGGGCTAGAAGCCCTCCCACTGTGCTCCCTCCAAGCACCAAGAAGACAGAGCATCACTGCCACAGACAGAGACAGACACACCACTGCCAACAATACGCTGTGGCTAATAGCCACTGATGGACCTCTGTTCCATGTGCTTATCCAATCTCTTCTTGAATAAGCGATCTACTCCACAGGAAGGTTTGCCGCTTCCGCCTTTTATTTGCAGGAGCTGGAACGTCAACTGTCAGTCGGAACCCAGCCTTCTACCAGTCTGTAGGATTTTCTCTTTCTCCTTCCAGAATAATCCATAACCACAAGGGTGTCAAACATGTGGCCCAGGGACCAAATCAGGCCCCCGGAGTGCTCTGACATTCCCTCTTCCTCCCCAAGGGAGGAGCCTCAACTAGTGGAGAAAAATGAGCTTTGCTCTTTAGCTCCTGTGAAGCAAAGCAAGCTGTGATGCAGAAGGAAGCCAGAGAGAGGGAGAAGGAAGCAGATGACAGCCAGTTGCTCGAGGGCCTTATAAGAGCCCTCCGGGGGCCTCATCCGGCCTCCAGGCCACATGTTTGACACCCCTGCGCTAGAGGAATGGAGCGCGGGGGGGTGTCTGTTATGAGGGGAGAAGATATAAGTGATTGTAAGCCGCTCTCTCTGTCTTTGAGATGGCAGCTGCTGTGAAAGCCCTCTCTGCCCCACCCACCTCACCAGGTGTCTGTTGTAGGGGGAGAAGATACAGGAGATTGTAAGCCGCTCTGAGTCTCTGATTCAGAGAGAAGGGCAGGGTATAAATCTGCAGTCGTCTTCTTCTAGTGGTTAAGTACGCGGACTCTTATCTGGAAGAACCGGGTTTGATTCCCCACTCCTCCACTTGCACTTGCTGGAATGACCTTGGGTCAGCCAGAGCTCTGGCAGAGGTTGTCCTTGAAAGGGCAGCTGCTAGGAGAGCTCTCTCAGCCCCACCCACCTCACAGGGTGCCTGTTGTGGGGGAGGAAGATAATGGAGATTGTGAGCTGCTCTGAGCCTCTGATTCAGGGAGAAGGGCGGGGTATAAATCTGCAGTTGTCGTCTTCTCCTCCTCCCCCTCTTTTCCCCCTCCCCCTCCCTCTCCTTCTACTGAATCAAGGTCATGCTTGTCCATCAAGGTTACGATTGTCTACTCAGACTGGCAGCTGCTCTCCAGGGTCCCTGCCTCTCAATTTCTGTCCTGTTTGTTTGTTCGTTGGCATCGTCCTTAAAGGCTTCACCCGAAGAACTGCCTGGGAGTACGCCAGTTTGCCGAAACCATGATGTGTGCCGTTCTCTACGACGCCGCCAACAGCTTCATCCACCAGCACTTTGTGGAAGTGTCCATGTCCGAGGAGTTCCTGGCGCTGCCCTTCGAAGACGTCCTGGAGCTGGTGTCCAACGACGAGCTCCACATCAAGCTGGAGGAGCAGGTAGGCGCCGGAGGGGCCGGAGGTGATTCTCACCACCAGGTCATCAGTTTCCTTGTAAAAAGCAGAGTCATCCGGCGGGTGGTTTTAAGGTCTGAAGGAACAGCCAGATCACTAGATCCCACCCCCCCCTGGGTCGTCTTGTCCGATGTTTCCAAGTGGGGGCGTCTCACACCCAGAGCGTCCCTTCCTGAGCCTCACGCTTCTCTCCTGGCAGGCCATAAGAACATAAGAGAAGCCATGTTGCAACAGGCCAATGGCCCATCCAGTCCAACACTCTGTGTCACATAAGAACAGAAGAGAGGCCATGTTGGATCAGGCCAATGGCCCATCCAGTCCAACACTCTGTGTCACATAAGAACATGAGAGAAGCCATGTTGGATCAGGCCAATAGCCCATCCAGTCCAACATTCTGTGTCACATAAGAACATAAGAGAAGCCATGTTGGATCAGGCCAGTGGCCAATCCAGTCCAATACTCTGTGTCACATAAGAACATAAGAGAGGCCATGCTGGATCAGGCCAGTGGCCCATCCAGTCCAACACTCTGTGTCACATAAGAACATAAGAGAAGCCATGTTGGATCAGGCCAGTGGCCTATCCAGTCCAATACTCTGTGTCACATAAGAACATAAGAGAGGCCATGCTGGATCAGGCCAGTGGCCCATCCAGTCCAACACTCTGTGTCACATAAGAACATAAGAGAAGCCGTGCTGGATCAGGCCAGTGGCCCATCCAGTCCAACACTCTGTGTCACATAAGAGAGGCCATGCTGGATCAGGCCAGTGGCCCATCCAGTCCAACACTCTGTGTCACATAAGAACAGAAGAGAGGCCATGTTGGATCAGGCCAATGGCCCATCCAGTCCAACACTCTGTGTCACATAAGAACATAAGAGAGGCCATGCTGGATCAGGCCAGTGGCCCATCCAGTCCAACACTCTGTGTCACATAAGAACATAAGAGAGGCCATGCTGGATCAGGCCAGTGGCCCATCCAGTCCAACACTCTGTGTCGCATAAGAACATAAGAGAGGCCATGCTGCATCAGGCCAGTGGCCCATCCAGTCCAACACTCTGTGTCACATAAGAACATAAGAGAGGCCATGCTGGATCAGGCCAGTGGCCCATCCAGTCCAATACTCTGTGTCACATAAGAACATAAGAGAGGCCATGCTGGATCAGGCCAGTGGCCCATCCAGTCCAACACTCTGTGTCGCATAAGAACATAAGAGAGGCCATGCTGGATCAGGCCAGTGGCCCATCCAGTCCAATACTCTGTGTCGCATAAGAACATAAGAGAGGCCATGCTGGATCAGGCCAGTGGCCCATCCAGTCCAATACTCTGTGTCACATAAGAACATACGAGAGGCCATGCTGGATCAGGCCAGTGGCCCATCCAGTCCAACACTCTGTGTCGCATAAGAACATGAGAGAAGCCATGTTGGATCAGGCCAATGGCCCATCCAGTCCAACACTCTGTGTCACATAAGAGAGGCCATGTTGGATCAGGCCAATGGCCCATCCAGTCCAACACTTTGTGTCGCACAGTGGCCAAAAAACCAGGTGCCATTAGGATCAGTGGGACCAGGACACTAGAAGCCCTTCCACTGTGCCTCCCCCAAGCACCAAGAAGACAGAGCATCACTGCCCCAGACAGAGTTCCAACGATAAACTGTGGCTAATAGCCACTGATGGACCTCTGCTCTATGTTTATCCAATCCCCTCTTGAAGCTGTCTATGCTTGTAGCCACCACCACCTCCTGTGGCAGTGAATTCCATGTGTTAATCCCCCTTTGGGTGAAGAAGGACTTCCTTTTATCCGTTCTAACCCGACTGCTCAGCAATTTCATCGAATGCCCACGAGTTCTCGTATTGTGAGAAAGGGAGAAAAGGACTTCTTCCTCTGCTTTCTGCATCCCACGCATAATCTTGTCAACCTCTTATCACGTCACCCCGCGGTTGACGTTTCTCCAAGCTCAAGAGCCCCAAGCGTTTCAACCTTTCTTCCTAGGGAAGGTGTTCCAACTCCTTTTAATCATTCTAGTTGCCCTTTTCTGCACTTCTTCCAAAGCTGTCATATTTTTTTTGAGGTCTTCGAAGCCGCCCTGGCCTGGGTGAGGTACAACCGGGAGCAGAGGGAAACCTTCCTGCCGGAGCTCCTCTCCAAAATCCGCCTGCCCCTTTGCCGGCCTCAGTTCCTCACTGACCGCGTCCAGCAGGACGACCTAGTCCGCTCTTGCCACAAGTGCCGGTAGGTACAGCGGGGTCCTCCTTGTCTGCAGGGGTGGGGTGGGGAGCCTTCTGGCGAGGAGACGAGCAGGCAGCGGCCAGGTACAAAGCCCCCCAAACTTGAAATCCTTTCTCCACTATGCAGGCCAAACAGAGAGGGAGGTTTCCTCCAGATGACCCTGCCAGTGCAGACGGTGGAAGTAAGAGCCTTGTCGTCATTCTTTCTCTCTCCTTCTTCTCTGTCCCTTGAGCCCAGGCAAAAGGTGTCCCTGAGCGGTGCAGCTGCCAAGCCACAAAGCTGTCCGTGGCTTGCGCCCTGTCCACCCTAGAGAGGACCCCACCAGCTCTCCGCTGTCTACTTTGTCCTGTCTCTCTCAGAGAGGACCTGATCAGTATCTCTCAGTGCAAGATGTTCTCTCCCGAGTAAGCCTGTGGGAACTTAGAATCCTAGAATCTCTCAGTGCAAGATGTTCTCTCATTGAATCCTAGAATCATAGACTTGGAAGAGACCTCTAGGGTCATCTAGTCTAGCCCCCTACACAGTGCAGGAAACCCACAAACACCTCCCCCTACATTCACAGGATCTTCATTGCTGTCAGATAGCCATCTAGCCTCTGTTTAAAAACCTCCAAGGAAGGAGAGCCCACCACCTCCCAAGGAAGCCTGTGAGAACTTAGAATCCTAGAGCTGGAAGGGACCTCCAGGGTCCACTAGTCCAACTCCCTGCACAATGCAGGAAACTCACAAACACCTCCCCCTAAATTCACAGGATCCTCATTGCTGTCAGATGGCCATCTAGCCTCTGTTTAGAAACCTCCAAGGAAGGAGAGCCCACCACCTCCCAAAGAGGAAGCCTGTTCCACTGAGGAACCGCTCTTACGGTCAGGAAGTTCTTCCTAATGTTGAGCCGGAAACTCTTTTGATTTAATTTCAACCCACTGGTTCTGGTCCTACCTTCCAGGGCCACATAAACACCTATAGAATCATAGAAGAGTTGGAAGGGACCTCTAGGGTCATCTAGTCCAACCCCCTGCACAATGCAGGAAACTCACAAACACCTCCCCCTAAATTCACAGGATCTGCATTGCTGTTAGATGGCCATCTAGTTTCTGTTCAAAAACCTCCAAGGAAGGAGAGCCCACCGCCTCCCGAGGAGGAAGCCTGTTCCACTGAGGAACTGCTCTTACGGTCAGGAAGTTCTTCCCAACGTTGAGCCGGAAACTCTTTTGATTCTCTCTGTTGTGCTCAGAAATATGGTGGAACGGCAGCATGCGCTGCATCAGGGGGCTGTGTTTTTAAGAACTTCCTCCTTCCCCCCTTAACAGGGGCAAGGGCTTTGGCTCAGCGGAACAGTCTCTGCTTTGCACGCAGAAGGTCCCAGGTTCGATCCCTGGCATTTCCACTTAAAAAGTGGGCGATGTGAAAAGTGGGCGATGTGAAAGACCTCTGCCTGAGACCCTGGAGAGCTGCTGGCAGTCTGAGTACTCAAGACTAACCTTGACAGAGTCGGTATAAGGCAGCTTTGCGGGTATATTCATGTGTATGTGTTTGGCCTCCACACATAGAAAATGAGCACATCAAAAAGAGGTTTAGCCCTAACCCTGGCGTCGGTTGCGTGCAGGATGCGTGTCCCCCAGGATCGTCCTTTCACACGTACACACCCCCTGAAGTCCGCACCCCCCACACCCCTGAAGCCGTACCTGTCCAGAATCCCGCCACTGCCGTCTCCCACATCATCCAGCTAAACGTGTGGAATGTCTCCCAGCGTCTCTTAAAAGAGCATCAGCAAAGGGAGCCCGTTTCGCGCACTTCAGCTCTTCCCGCAAGCACTTTGGCGTTAGGTCCGCTTTTTTCGCACACGCGAGTCCACGTGCGTTGATTGTTGTCGTGTCCTCGATCGCACCGTGAGGTTGGAGAATGTTTACGCAGGCACCGAGCGGGCAGGGGTAGGCATTGGACTCTGATTAACTCCTTGATTCTTTTCTCTGGCACTTTCAAAGAGGTCCTCGTGAGGTAGGTGACCGGGATGCTCCTTTTATGGAAGGAAAAAACTGAGACTCAGGGTGGCTTGCCCTTTATCATCAGCGGGGGTGCGCTATAGGTCGGTGCGATATTGCCTGCTTTTTTTTTTTTCTTTGTTGCTTTCTCTGTCCGAACGATTCCTAATGCTGGAGGATATCAGAGAGCTCGCCTTAAACGCTGACCGCTTCTGAAAGCTGGGCGTCGCCAGGGTTGCGTGGTGTGGGTACCAAAGATCCTGCTTAAAACCCCAAGCGCTTGGATGGAATTTCCTCTTTTGTGTAGCCTTTTTATGACTCAGGATAGGAGAGATCCCTCTAGAGCAGTGGTCCCCAGGCCCTAGGCCAACCCCGGTCCGTCACCCCCCCTTGCCACCCCCCCGGCGCCTCGCAGCCTCCCTGCCCCCCCCCCCAACTGTGGCTCCTCCTTCTCTCTGTTTTTACGATACTAAGCTGGGGAAAGCGCCTTCCACCGCCACCACCGCCGCCAGCCAATCAGTTGATCCGCGGGGGAAACCGCGGCAGCGGCGAGCGACAGCTAAACAAGCCGCGCTGCCCTTGCCTCCTTGTTCAGCGGTCGCTCACCGCTGCCGCCGCAGAGGTGTGTGCGTGAGCTTTTAAACAGCCTGGAAGGCACTTTCGCCGGCTTGACATGCTAACAACGGAGGGAGGAGGTGACGCCATGGGGGGCGGCGAGGTGCAGGGAGGCCAAATTCAGTTCCCCCACCCTGCCAGCCCTGGGGCCGTGGTGGGCGGGTCGCCGGTCCCTGGTGCCAAAAAAGTTGGGCACCACCAATTTAGAGCAGGGGTGGCCAACGGTAGCTCTCCAGATGTTTTTTTTTTGCCTACAACTCCCATCAGCCCCAGCCAGCATGGCCAATGGCTGGGGCTGGTGGGAGTTGTAGGCAAAAAGACTTCTAGAGAGCCACCGTTGGCCACCCCTGGGCTACTGCGTTTGGGGATCCCCTGGAATTACAACTCCTGCCCAGACTACAGAAATGTTCCTCTGGAGAAAATGGATGCTTTAGAGCAGGGGTGGCCAACGGTAGCTCTCCAGATGTTTTTTTTTTTTTGCCTACAACTCCCATCAGCCCCAGCCAGCATGGCCAATGGCTGGGGCTGATGGGAGTTGTAGGCAAAAAAACATCTGGAGAGCTACCGTTGGCCACCCCTGCTCTAGAGCCCTTGAAGTTCTGCCCTCCCGATTGCGTTTGGCCCCCTGACTCTCCCAGCCGTCCCCACCGTTATTAACGTTTTTCCCCCAATCACTGTGCATTTTCAGGCTTAGTTTTACCGCTGGGTGGACTAGAAGTTCTGGGGATTTGGCAATGCGAGGGTCTTGGAAGTGCTGAATAGTTTTCTGGGCGATGGTGGAGTTTGCGGGG
The DNA here is from genome assembly GCF_032191835.1 of Heteronotia binoei. Lineage (NCBI taxonomy): Eukaryota > Metazoa > Chordata > Lepidosauria > Squamata > Gekkonidae > Heteronotia > Heteronotia binoei. The sequence goes on along the minus strand of NC_083232.1, from coordinate 3,473,677 downwards.
GGAGGCAGCCCTTAAGAGCCTCCCATTGCTGGCGTAAGAAAGTGCTTCGGCGGCTTTTTAAAAAATTGTTCAGAGCTCTGTAGAAGGGAAGGAGGCAGGCTGGGGAAGGAGGGCTGTTGCCCACCCGGCCCAGTGCTCGCTTAGAATCCTAGAGTTGGAAGGAACCTCCAGGGTCATCTAGTCCAACCCCCTTAGCAATGCAGGAAACTCACAAACACCTCCCCCTAAATTCACAGGATCTTCATCGCTGTCAGATGGCCATTTGGCCTCTGTTTCAAAACCTCCAAGGAAGGAGAGCCCACCACCTCCCGAGGAAGCCTGTCCCACAGAGGAACCGCTCTAAACTCACAAACCCCTTCCACTAAATTCACAGGATCCTCATTGCTGTCAAATGGCCATCTAGCCTCTGTTTAAAAATCTCCAAGGAAGGAGAGCCCACCACCTCCCAAGGAAGCCTGTGGGAACTGAGAATCCTAGAATCCTAGAGTTGGAAGGGACCTCCAGGGTCATCTAGTCCAACCCTCTCACAATGCAGGAAACTCACAAACACCTCCCCCTAAATTCACAGGATCTTCATTGCTGTCAGATGGCCATCTAGCCTCTGTTTAAAAAACCCCAAGGAAGGAGAGCCCACCACCTCCCGAGGAAGCCTGTCCCACAGAGGAACCGCTCTAAACTCACAAACACCTCCCCCTAAATTCACAGGATCCTCATTGCTGTCAGATGGCCATCCAGCCTCTGTTTAAACACCTCCAAGGAAGGAGAGCCCACCGCCTCCCAAGGAAGCCTGTGGGAACTGAGAATCCTAGAGTTGGAAGGGACCTCCAGGGTCATCTAGTCCAACCCCCGCACAATGCAGGAAACCCACAAACACCTCCCCCTAAATTCACAGGATCTTCATCGCTGTCAGATGGCCATCTAGCCTCTGTTTAAAAACTCCCAAGGAAGGAGAGCCAACCACCTCCCAAGGAGGAAGCTTGTCCCACAGAGGAACCGCTTTAAACTCACAAACACCTCCCTCTAAATTCACAAGATCCTCATTGCTGTCAGATGGCCATCCAGCCTCTGTTTAAACACCTCTAAGGAAGGAGAGCCCACCGCCTCCCAAGGAAGCCTGTGGGAACTGAGAATCCTAGAATCCTAGAGTTGGAAGGGACGTCTAGAGTCCTCTAGTCCAACTCCCTGCGCAATGCAGGAAACTCACAAACACCTCCCCCTAAATTCACAGGATCTGCATTGAATTTAGGGGGAGGCATTTTGTGAATCTGCTGCTTGCAGCGGGCATTGCCTGTCTCCTTGTATCTTCGTCCTTTCCTTCTTCTCTCTGAGCACCCAACTCACCAGACTGTCCTGTTTTCTGCCCGTGGCTTGCCTTTCCATCTCAGGGACCTCGTGGACGAAGCGAAAGACTACCACCTCATGCCAGAGCGCGGGCCGCACCTCCCGGCTTTCAAGACCCGCCCACGCTGTTGCACCTCCATCGCAGGCCTGATCTACGCCGTCGGAGGGCTCAACTCTGCAGGTATAGAGGCTGAAGACAGCTCCAGCTGGGGTGGGGTGCTGGAGGAGGGAACCATCTCTGGCTGCTAGCCAGGATAGTTCAAGGCAGGGGTGGCCAAACTCGCTTAATGCAAGAGCCACATAGAATAAAGACCAGATGTTTGAGGGCAGGCGGGCAGGAAGGAAAAGAGATGGGAGGGAGAGGTGGAAAGAGAGCAACTTTAACTTTGAATATAGTCTCCAAGCTGGCAGCTGGGGCCTTTGAGAAAGTATGTGTGGAAGAGCCACATGTGGATCCCGAGCCACAGTTTGGCCACCCCTGACTCAAGGGAACCTCCACGTCCAGAGGCAGTAAAGATCTGAATGCCAGTATTAGGAGGCTGCGTCAGGGGAAGGCCCTGGCTTCTGTGTCCCGTTCATTTGGCCCTTCAGGGCAACTAGTAGGCCACTGTCTGAAACACTGTCTGAAACACTGTCTGAAATGTCGGGTTGTCAATCTCCAGAGGGAGGCTGGAGATCTCCTGGAATTCCAGCTGCTCGCCAGATAGGATTGCCAATCCCCAGGTGATTAGAGGCCCTCTGCCCGCTTTAGGGGCATCAGAATGCGGAGGGGGGAGGAGGGAAATGTCTGCTGGGCACTCCATTATTCCCTAAGAAGATTGATTCCCATAGGGTATAATGGAGAATTGATCCGCAGGTCTCTGGGGCTCTGGAGGGGCACCAAATTTGCAGCGTAGCATCCAGTGCCTCTCCCCAAAATAGTCGCCATGTTTCAAAAGGATTGGACCAGGAAGTCCACTTCTATGAGCCCCAAAAGAAGGTGCCCCTATCCTAATTTAAAGAGCACTTTCTGTATCAAAATGGTCAGCTTGTCTGTCATCGCGTGTGGGTAGGGTTGCCAATCCCCAGTTGGGGGCAGGGGATCCCCCGGTCTGAAGGTCATCCCCCTTCTTCACGGTCATCAGAAAGAAGGGGAGGGAATTGTCCGCTGGGAACTGTATTATACTCTATGGAGACCAGTTCCCCTAGGGCAGGGGTCCTCAAACTTTTTAAATAGGGGGCCAGTTCACTGTCCCTCAGACTGTTGGAGGGCTGGACTGCCGTTACTGTACAAGGCCGCGGGCCGTCAGTTCTCCGTCTTCTGCATCTCTCTCCCTTCCCCACACCACACACCCCGGCCTGGGAACTCACCTCACCTCGGTATCACCTCACACTCTGTCTCCGCCGCCTCAGCCCAGTGCCGGAAGTTTGCGTTGCTAACGTGAGTTTAGGTCTAGAGGGACCATTGTTCTGGCTGGACTAGAGGGACCATTGTTCTGATCTAGCAGGGTTGTTCTGATGTTCTTCTCAGGGGAAGGCCTCAGCTTCTATGCCCTGTCGTTGGCCCACTAGAGGAACTGGTTGGCCACTGTGTGACTGAATGATGGACTACGTGGACTATTGGTCTGATCCAGCAGGGCTCTTCTGATGTTCTTATCAGGGGAAGGCCTCAGCCTCTCTGCCCTGTTGTTGACTCTCTAGAGGAACTTGGTGGCCACTATGTGAGACAGGATGCTGGACTAGATTGACCTTATGAGGCTGCCTTATTCTGAATCAGACACTTGGTCCATCAAAGTCAGTATTATCTTCTCAGATCAGACCTTCACTGGTCTGATCCAGCAGGGCTCTTCTGATGTTCTTTTCAGTGGCCTCAGCCTCTGTACCCTATTGTTGACCTCCAGAGGAACTGGTTGGCCACTGTTTGATATGCTGGATCTCTGGTCTGATCCACTAGGGCTCCTCTGACGTTAACTCTGCCCCTGCCGTGGTTGTATGTCAGACACGCATGTAAAGTAATATCTTAGGAGACAGCTGAATTTTAAACTGAGCTGCGGTGAGTTTTCCCACGGACCCCTGGGAAACTGTATTTTAATGCTGACGCTCAAAGCTTTAAGACAGGCAGAGTTGGGGGCGGAATGAGAACCGGAATGGGTTCAGCAGCCTACAGGGGAAATATCACCCCTCCCAAAGCAGCTGTTGAGTGCCTTGGGGGTGAGGTCACATCTGCCGGCTTGAACCGAGAGTTGCTCAAAATCCGTATCTTCACAAGTAGTATTTTTATGGAAGAGAATGTGGAGGGATGGGAGCCAGTCTGGGAAAGATCTCTGGCTGAGACCTCAGAAGCTGCCGTTCGAAACGAATAATATTGAGCCAGCTGGGCCCATGATCTGACTTGGCATCTGCTTTGCTTGTCCTTCAGCTGTCGAGGGCTGGCTTTGAGGATAGCCTTTCAGCGTGTCTAAATTTCCCCCTGCGTGTCCAGAAAACAAATGTTTGCCCTGAATTCTTGGGCCAAAGGCAGGATTAAAAACTGATGGTGGGCGGCAAACCTGAGTATTTATATCCTGCCGTTTGATTTTTCGTGCTGAGAGCAACTTACAAAGTGTAAATTGCATGGGGAAAATCTCCAGGCAAAATGATTCCAGCAGCTGTGAGAATCCCAAACGCACAGTGCAGATCTGAGAAGCGGTGCTAAGAACGTAAGAGAAGCCATGTTGGATCAGGCCAGTGGCCCATCTAGTCCGACACTCTGTGTCACACAGTGACCAAAAACCCAGGGGCCGTCAGGAGGTCCATCAGTGGGGCCAGGACACCAGAAGCCCTCCCACTGTGCCCCCCTCCCCAAGCACCAAGAATACAGAGCATCACTGCCCCAGAAACATAAGGACATAAGAGAAGCCATGTTGGATCAGGCCAGTGGCCCCTCCAGTCCAACACGCTGTGTCACACAGTGGCCAAAAAACCCAAGTGCCATCAGGAGGTCCACTAGTGGGGCTAGAAGCCCTCCCACTGTGCCCCCCCCAAGCATCCAGAATACAGAGCATCACTGCCCCAGAAACATAAGGACATAAGAGAAGCCATGTTGGATCAGGCCAGTGGCCCATCCAATCCAACACACTGTGTCACACAGTGGCCAAAAAACCCAAGTGCCATCAGGAGGTCCACCAGTGGGGCTAGAAGTTCTCCCACTGTGCCCCCCTCAAGCACCAAGAATACAGAGCATCACTGCCCCAGACAGAGTTCCAACAATATGCTGTGGCTAAGAGCCACAGATGGACCTCTGCTCCAGATGTTTATCCAATCTCCTTTTGAAGCTGGCCATGCCTGTAGCCGCCGCCACCTCCTGTGGCAGTGAATTCCACGTGTGAATCACCCTAAACTCTGAGAGCTCTTCTCTGTGCTGGTCACGGAAAATACTCTTCCTCCAAGTCACCTCTGCGTCTTGGCGAGGGCTTTGATCCCACAGGTCCGTTAACAGTGGGCCTTTCCTCTTGCACCAGGGAAAAGCTCCTTCTGCCCGAGGAAGAAGAGCCGCTGTTTGTCTGCAAGATCCAACCCGTCGCCCAGGTGGAGGCGTGACTCTGTTCTCACACCCCAAATTAAACTTCGTTGGTTTTTAAGGTTCCACTGGACTCAAACTTAAGTTCTCACCTCTGTTGGTTAACTCTTTTATCATCTGTACGCTAATCAGCTGCTGTTCACAGGTCTTATCGACCGCTTTTATTTTTTTATTTTAGTATATTTCTATTCCGCCCATTCCCTGTAGGGCTTAGGGCGGAGTGCAGCGTACGATAAAACAACAAAATACAATCAAAGCATTTTAAAAACGTAACTCAACAGCGCTCCGAGAAGTTTACTGTATCACATATTGCGCTACCTGACCGTCTCCCATCATGATATCTCACAGAGATGGCAGATGGTAATCAATTTTTTAGCACAGGTGACAGTGCCGACAGGGGAGGCCAGCCGGATCAAGAATAGACGCCCGCAGCCTCAACTTAAAGCCTGGCGAAACAGCTCTGTTTTACAGGCCCTGCGGAAGGCTAATAAGCCACGTAGGGACCGGATCACTGGAGGAGCTGATTCCACCAGGTTGGGGCCAGGACCGAAAAAGCCCTGCCCCTAGTTGAGGCAAGATGGGTGTCTCTTGGGTCAAGGATGGCCAACAGATGTTGGGAGGCCGAACGTAACGACCTCCCAGGTATATGTGGAAGGCGACAGCCCCACAGGTATGTTTGAAGTAATCCTAGCTATACGTATTGCTCATTTATGCATCTTGACTCTAATTAGCCCTTCGCGGCAACTAAACCGACTCCCCGCCCAAGTCTATGTGAAATGGTTGGAGGAAGTCTTGTTTCAGAATATCATAGCATTGGAAAAAGTCCAGGAAAGGGCAACTAGAATGATTAAAGGTTTGGAACACTTTCCCTATAAAGAAAGGTTAAAACGCTTGGGGCTCTTTAGCTTGGAGAAATGTCGACTGCGGGGTGACACGATAGAGGTTGACAAGATTATACATGGGATGGAGAAAGTAGAGAACGAAGTACTTTTCTCCCTTTCTCACAATACAAGAACTCGTGGGCATTCGATGAAATTGCTGAGCAGTCGGGTTAAAACGGATAAAAGGAGGTACTTCTTCACCCAAAGGGTGATTAACAGGTGGAATTCACTGCCACAGGAGATGGCGGCTACAAGCATAGCCAGCTTTAAGAAGGAATTTGATAAAAATATGGAGCAGAGATCCATCAGTGGCTATTAGCCACAGTGTATATATATATATGTGTGTGTGTGTGTGTGTGTGTGTATCCACACACACACACACATATATATTGGCCACTGTGTGACACAGAGTGTTGGACTGGAGGGGCCACTGGCCTGATCCAACACGGCTTCTCTTATGTTCTTATGTGACACAGAGTGTTGGACTGGAGGGGCCATTGGCCTGATCCAACCGGGCTTCTCTTATGTTCTTATGTGACACAGAGTGTTGGACTGGAGGGGCCATTGGCCTGATCCAACAGGGCTTCTCTTATGTTCTTATGTAACACAGAGTGTTGGACTGGAGGGGCCATTGGCCTGATCCGACAGGGCTTCTCTTATGTTCTTATGTGACACAGAGTGTTGGACTGGAGGGGCCATTGGCCTGATCCAGCAGGGCTTCTCTTATGTTCTTATGTGACACAGAGTGTTGGACTGGATGGGTCATTGGCCTGATCCAGCAGGGCTTCTCTTATGTTCTTATGTGACACAGAGTGTTGGACTGCATGGGCAGTTGGCCTGATCCAACAGGGCTTCTCTTATGTTCTTATGTGACACAGAGTGTTGGACTGCATGGGCCATTGGCCTGATCCAGCAGGGCTTCTCTTATGTTCTTATGTGACACAGAGTGTTGGACTGGATGGGCCATTGGCCTGATCCAGCATGGCTTCTCTTATGTTCAATGTATTTGAAGAAGTGCGCATTCACATAACAGCATAAGAGAAGCTATGTTGGATCAGACCAGTGGCCCATCCAGTCCAAGGAAGGAAGGAAGGAAGGAAAATAGATGGGAGATGAGGGAGGGAGAGGTGGAAAGAAAGCCACTTTAAATGAATTCTCCAAGTTGCCAGCTGACTTGGCTTGGAGGAGTGATTTCAAGAGAGAACTGCCTTCTCCAAGCCGGCTGATGGGGCCGTGGGGGCTTGGAGTGCCACTTGATACGTGTGAAAGAGCCACATGCGGCTCCCAACTTGCAGTTTGGCCACTCCTGGTTTCGATGATTATGGCCGATTGCCTAGATGGTTACAGCCAAAATGACTGGATCAGGGATCCCCAACAAGATCCCTTTGGGCACCACAGGACCCACCAACACCCTTTAATGGTGCCCGTCAAGTGTGTTTAGGAAGTAAGCAAGGCCAGGTAGGGCTTTTGGCCGCTGGAGATTTGATTGGCTGTGCAGATTTCTTTGTCACTTTGGTAGCAGCCGCTGCACAAGGATCTGCACCGCATTGGTGAAGTTAAGCTGTGGCAATCACTTTGCAGCTGGCTCCACCAGCAGCCGTTTTGTGGCGGCCGTTTGTTGCTTGGAATGCCAGAATTCCAAGCGTGCCCACAAGGTCAAACAGGATTGGGACCCCAAGTCCAGAAGATAACGGCCAAATCCCCCTAGATCAGGGGTGTCAAACTTATTTGTTAATAGGGCCGGATCTGACACAAATGGGGCTTTGTGGACCCGGGACCATGAGTGCAAAAAATATACTGCCAGGTCATGTGGATATAAACTTTATAATGGCCCCAGACAGACACAATTAAAGATATTGGTTTTTTTTTTAACTTAAAATACAAACGTGCTTCATACTCTTTCCAGTAGTTTAAGTTGGAAAGGCGGAATTTGGCAGGGCAATTTGAAAAATGAAACATCAAGGGAAAGCACAAGGCTCTGACTCTGGGGAAACAATGAAATGGCATTGTAAGCTTCTCCCTCCCCCCACCAGTCTGCTCAGATTATCCCCCATTCAGCAGAGATAAGATGGTTGAAAGCATGAACCTTTTGTTTTCAAGGACACACAACTCCAGGAAGCATTAGTTTCAGATGGCTTTAGGAATGTTGAATATGTAACCGTCTGCACTCCATTTGAAACCATTGTAAAGCACAGGCAAAGCTGCAAGAAAAACGTGGAATGGATCTTGGAATCCACCCCACGTTTTCCTTGCAACAGTCAGCAAAGAAAGGCGGGAAGAGCTGGGGAACTGAGACTCGGCCTCAGAGCTTCCAAACCTGCTTCAAAGAGCCTTTGAAGCTCCCAAGCTGAAACTGAAAGAACTGAAAGACTCAGCCTCAGAGCTTCAAAAAGCCTGGGAACTGTAAGAGACTCAGCCTGGGAGCTTCAAAGTGTAAGAACCGGAGGGGGAAGAAAAATGCCCCGCATGCCTAATCAAAGCCCAGGGATGTTTGACACCCCTTCCCTAGGTGGTTAAAATTGCCAGTTGTCCACACTAAAGCGGGAGGGGGAGTAAAGAATGGACTATTCCCAAACAGCCAAAATGCCCTTGCCCCGAGGAAGAGTCCAGAGAGCAAATGAGCCTTCTCTCTCTCTTGTAATTTCTTCACGCCTTAAAATGTGAGCAGCGCATTTCTACGCAGGTGACTCGCTGAACGTGGTGGAAGTCTTCGATCCCGTTGCCAACCGCTGGGCCCAGTGCCAGCCCATGACGACAGCCCGGAGCCGCGTGGGAGTGGCCGTGCTGAACGGGCTCTTGTACGCCATCGGGGGATACGATGGGCAGCTGAGGCTGAGCACAGTGGAAGTTTACAGCCCGGAATCGGACTCATGGTCTAAAGTGGGAAGCATGAACAGCAAACGGAGGTGGGTGGCAGATCTTTGCATGTGTGGCCTACAAGAAGGGAACTTTTGAAAGCTTGGGTCAAGCTTATAGAGGTTGGGGAGGGGATCACTTGGGAACAGAATTTTTGTTGTTCGGTCGCACAGTCGAGTCCGGCTCTTTGCGACCCCATGGACCAAGTCACGCCAGGCCCTCCTGTCTTCCACCAGCCTCCGAAGTCTGCTCAAATTGTGAGATTGTGAGCCGCTCTGAGACTCTTTGGAGTGGAGAGCGGGATATAAATCCAATATCTTCTTCTACCTCACAGTGTGTCTGTTGTGGGGAGGAAGGGAAAGGAGATTGTGAGCCGCTCTGAGACTCTTCGGAGTGGAGGGCAGGATATAAATCCAATATCTTCATCTACCTCACAGGGTGTCTGTTGTGGGGGAGGAAGGGAAAGGAGATTGTGAGCTGCTCTGAGACTCTTCGGAGTGGAGGGCGGGATATAAATCCAATATCTTCATCTACCTCACAGGGTGTCTGTTGTGGGGGGGAAGGTAAAGGAGATTGTGAGCCGCTCTGAGACTCTTCGGAGCGGAGGGCGGGATATAAATCCAATATCTTCATCTACCTCACAGGGTGTCTGTTGTGGGGGAGGAAGGCAAAGGAGATTGTGAGCCGCTCTGAGACTCTTCGGCGTGGAGGGCGGGATATAAATCCAATATCATCATCTTCTTGTTTCTTCCTGGCTTGTTTCAGTGCCATGGGAACCGTAGTGCTGGATGGGCAGATCTACGTGTGTGGCGGCTACGATGGCACCTCCTCCCTCAACTCCGTGGAATCCTATTCGCCCGAGACAGACAAGTGAGTCTTTTGAACGTTCCTGTCGCTGCTGCCTCCTCCTCTTTTAGTTGGGTATTTTTTTTTATTTAAAAAAGATTTTACCAATAGGTATAATCAGCGGGGGCGGGGGGACCAAAGGGAGGGGGAGAACAGAAGAAAAAAGGGACGGGGGGAGGAGGGATGAGAACATATAATATATCAAAACAATAAATGTCTTCACTCTCTTTCAGCCCATAAGTGGTGAACTTCCAGATGAGGTAGGGCAGGGGTGGCCAAACTTGCTTAATGTAAGAGGCACATAAAATAACTGTCAGATGTTTGAGAGCCACAAAACAGGAAGGAAGGAAGGCAAATTTAGGGGGGGGAGGGAGAGGTAGAAAGAAATCAGCTTTAACTTCAAATGCATCCTCCAAACCATGGGCCGATTTAAAGACAGAAATGCCTTCTCCAAGTTGGCCAAAAGGGTGGTGGGGACTTCAGGAGCCACACAATATGTATGAAAGAGCCACACGTGGCTCCCGAGCCACAGTTCGGCCACCCCTGAGATAGAAGAATAAAATTTCAACACCTTTAAACTCTTAAGTCGGTTTTCATCTCTTCATATTTAGTTGGGTATTTTGTAAGAGTTGGATAAGAACATAAGAGAAGCCATGTTGGATCAGGCCAATGGCCCATCCAGTCCAACACTCTGTGTCACATAAGAACATAAGAGAAGCCCTGTTGGATCAGGCCAATGGCCCCTCCAGTCCAATACTCTGTGTCACATAAGAACGTAAGAGAAGCCATGTTGGATCAGGCCAGTAGCCCATCCAGTCCAACACTCTGTGTCACATAAGAGAGGCCATGTTGGATCAGGCCAACGGCCCCTCCATTCCCCCCCAAAGCACCAAGATTTTGAGGTTCCCTTCCTCTCCCCTCATAGAGACAGCATCATTTCTGCTTTGAGCCCATTTGTAGGAAAGGGCAGAATATAAGTCAACTGAAGAAATAAATATAAGTCAACTAAATAAATAAAAGAGAGTCTCAGGCAGAAGTCTTTCACGTCACCTACTGGCCAGTCAGTTTAACTGGAGTTGCCGGGGATTGAACCTGGGACCTTCTGTTTGCCAAGCGGAGGCTCTGCCACTGAGCCATTGGGGGAAGTTCCTTTCCACCAGAGGAAAACGCCTCCAGCAGGGGAAGGGATGCCCAGGATCAGGGACAGAGCGTTCCACTTCTGTTGGCCGATCCTCAGCTCCCCTGTGTCGATTCTCTCTTGGAAAGGTGGACGGTGGTGACCCCGATGAGCGCCAATCGCAGCGCGGCAGGCGTCGCTGTCTTTGAAGGGAGGATCTTCGTCTCCGGTGGGCACGACGGGTTGCAGATATTCAATAGCGTGAGTACCCTTCCCCCCCCCCCCCGCTGTGCATCAGCCGCGTGGCCTGAGCCGCCTGCTTTGTCCCTCTGCTAGTTCGTGGGCTCTGAGCGGATTAGAAAAGAAGATGACGGATTCACTCTGAATCTCAGAGCGGCTCACAATCTCCTCTATCTTCCTCCCCCCACAACAGACACCCTGTGAGGTGGGTGGGGCTGAGAGGGCTCTCACAGCAGCTGCCCTTTCAAGGACAACCTCTGCCAGAGCTATGGCTGACCCAAGGCCATGCTAGCAGGTGCAAGTGGAGGAGTGGGGAATCAAACCTGGTTCTCCCAGATAAGAGTCTGCATACTTAACCACTACACCAAACTGGCTCTCAGGAGACAGACACCCTGTGAGGTACATGGGGCTGAGAGAGCTCTCCCAGAAGCTGCTCTTCCAAGGCAGCTCTGCCAGAGCTATGACTGACCCAAGGCCACCCCAGCAGGTGCAAGTGGAGGAGTGGGGAATCAAACCCGGATCTCCCAGATAAGAGTCCACGCACTTAACTATTACACCAAACTGGCTCTCTATTAGAGCTCTGGCGGACCCAAGGGCCATTCCAGCAGGTGCAAGTGGAGGTGTGGGGAATCAAACCCGGTTCTCCCAGATAAGACTCTGCACACTCAACCACAACGCCAAACTAGCTCTCATACGACATGCAGAATACAACATCCAGGTGATGTTATCGTGCCACATAACGCGTGAAAGAAAACAGTCCCCCACCACAGCAGCGGAGGGGCTTAGCAATCCTAGTCTTCTTCTAAGATGAATTGTGTTTCCTAGAACTGAAGGAATTTTAGTTTTTGCCTTTGAACTTTGTGCACCAGCATAAAACCAGTTCCTTTCTTGGATTAGTGCAGGGGTCGGCAACTGTAGCTCTCCAGATGTTTTTTGCCTACAGCTCCCATCAGCCTCAGCAAGCATGGCCTATGGCTGGGGCTGATGGGAGTTGTAGGCAAAAACATCTGGAGAGCTACCGTTGGCCACCCCTGGACTAGTGTGTTGACCACTTACTGGCAATATAGAATGTATCTGCTCTGGTTTTGAGCCAGAATAATCTCCTTTCCCTCTAATCTTATATTTCTACCTTTTTTTAATCTTCAAGCCCACATCAGTGCAGCTTGTTTTTTTGTTTTTTTAAGAACATAAGGGAAGCCATGTTGGATCAGGCCAGTGGCCCATCCAGTCCAACACTCTGTGTCACATAAGAATATAAGAGAAGCCCTGTTGGATCAGGCCAGTGGCCCATCCAGTCCAACACTCTGTGTCACACAGTGGCCAATATATGTGTGTGTATACACACACACACATATATACTGTGGCTAATAGCCACTGATGGGCCTCTGCTCCATATTTTTATCCAATCCCCTCTTGAAGCTGGCTATGCTTGTATTTTCCACCACCTCCTGTGGCAGTGAATTCCACATGTTAATCACCCTTTGGGTGAAGAAGGACCTCCTTTTATCCGTTCTAACCTGACTGCTCAGCAATTTCATCGAATGCCCACGAGTTCTCGTATTGTGAGAAGGGGGAAAAAAGGACTTGTTTCTCTATTTCCTCTATCCCAAGCATAATCTTGTAAACCTCTATCATGTCACCCTGCAGTCGACTTTTCTCCAAGCTAAAGAGCCCCAAGCGTTTTAACCTTTCTTCATAGGGAAAGTGTTCCAAACCTGTAATCATTCTAGTTGCTCTTTTCTGGACTTTTTCCAATGCTGTAATATCCTTTATATATATATACACACTGTGGCTAATAGCCGCTGATGGACCTCTGCTCCATATTTTTATCTAATCCCCTCTTGAAGCTGGCTATGCGTGTAGCCGCCACCTGTGGCAGTGAATTCCACATGTTAATCACACTTTGGGTGAAGAAGGACTTCCTTCTATCCATTCTAACCCGACTGCTCAGCAATTCCATTGAATGCCCACAAGTTCTTGTATTGTGAGAAAGGGAGAAAAGGACTTCTTTCTTTACTTTCTCCATCCCATGCATAATCTTGTAAACCTCTATCATGTCCCCCCGCAGTCCTCAGGTTCTTGGCAGTGTTCATAGCACGTCCTGCCTGGGCTCATTTGCTTTCTGGACTCCTCCTTTCCCGCAGGTGGAATGCTACAACCATCACACGGCTTCGTGGCACTCCGTGGCCAGCATGCTCAACAAGCGCTGTCGACACGGCGCAGCCTCTCTGGGCAGCAAGATGTTCGTCTGCGGGGGCTACGACGGCTCAGGGTTCCTCAGCATCGCCGAGGTCTACAACTCCAAGGCAGAGCAGTGGTGCCTGATCGTGCCCATGAACACCCGCCGGAGCCGCGTCTCCCTTGTAGCAAACTGTGGCTGCCTGTACGCCGTGGGGGGCTATGACGGACAGTCCAACCTGAGCTCGGTAGAAATGTACGACCCCAAGACCAACCGCTGGACGTTGATGGCCCCGATGGTGTCTCACGAGGGGGGAGTCGGGGTGGGCTGTATCCTGACCCTCTGAGGGGGAGGGGGGTCCGCGGGGTAGGCCAACGACTGCCAGGACGGAGAGGCCAGTCTCGGAGGGACAATCTGCGGAGCGAGGCGCCTGCTGCCAAGAGAGGTGCATCCCTACCCAGGTGCTCGGATCATCTCCGTTTTGAAAAATGCACAACCAGCTCCGTCGTCGGAACCGCGTCCCTGTTGAGGCGCCCCAGGCTCTGACTAGCGTGGAGACCAAAACCATGTGACTGAAAGCAGACCACCTCTCTCTTTTTCTCCTGCCCCCCTCCCCCCCCCCCTCCCTTCCTGTGCTATACCAGTTCTCAAGCCTGGCTCCCACTTGGTTTCCTGTCTTTCTGGTTTTCCCCTTCTCTGCCTCAGAGTCCTAGAAGTTATGGCTGGGGGTGCGGGGGATTGTCAGAGGCCACGGCCTCCGGGTGGATTGGGCAGGATCCTCATCTGACTTGCTCATCCCACGATAAAGGAAGGGCCAACTAGGCCAGGAGAGCACCCCATTTCCGTGCCCGGCACACGGGTGCAGGTGTCTCAGTTTCTATCCAGAAAATTTTGGGAAGCATCCTACATACCTAGCTCACAAGGAGTTTCTCCTTATTCGCTGGGGTGGGGCGTGTCTGAAAACCGCAGCATTTGCTGCTGCCCGTGAGCATCAGAGGGCTAGAGACTTATAATCCAGGTGCTGTTTGGACCGCCAGATATGCCACAGGGGCTTCGATTTCCACTTCAAATGCAAGACAGGATGGATGGAGGGGACCCCATAGGCTTTGCCATCTGCTCCCTGGAGGCCAGAGTGGGCGTTTATGCCCCCACGGGGTGCACGCATTACTCCCTGGGAAGCCCTCCCTTCAAAGTCCGGCTCCAGGCCCCCGGTTAATTTGTATGCTCCGAGGCCTCTTAGGGCTGTTCCGCAAGCGTGTTCTGCAGAGTTAGTGACCCAGACCTACCGGATTAGAGTCCAGGAGCAAGATTTTCGGAGTAAAACCGTCCAAGAATCGGTGCTCCCTTCGTCAGGGAAGGTGTCTTCCCTGAAAACTTTGCTGGCCTCTCAGGCACTGGCGGAGTTGAATCGAGCCATCAGCTGCAGACCGGCAGGACCCCCCCCCCCCTCCGGACCTCTTGTTCGGACAGGTCCCTCCAACACACGCCGGGCTCACCGACGAAGGGGCTTCGTCCCGTGTCTGAGAAGCATAACTGCGAAATGTCCCGCCTGCCTGCATTCGAATATGAGCCCATCCAAATCTTTTGGGGGGGGCGGGGGAGGATTGGTCCCTGCTCTTTTGCAGCCCCCTGGCGATCGCTGGGATCCCCCGCCTTCCCCCTGGGATCCCCCACATGTTGTAGTTAAGCAGGAAGTTGGGTTTAAAGAGAGGGTTTGTTTATAACAACCGGAAGAGGCCCCAGCCCGATTTCTGATTTACGGGCAAGGAGGAATTTGGTCGCTTTCTTTTTGCCCTTCGGGTTCTGACCGGTTCTTGGCGAGTTTTGTGCGAAAGGCCCCCTCCCGCGTGTGTTTGAATATCGGCACATCCAAATCATTTGGGGGGAGGGGGGAAGGATTGGTCCCTGCTGTTTTGTGGCCCCCTGGCGATCCCTGGAATCCCCCACACAGTCAGTCGTAGCTCAACAGGAAGCTGGATTTGAAGAGAGGGATTTGTTTAACAACCAGAAAAGAGGCTGCCGTTAGATAGAAACCAGCCCCCAAACCCTGGCTTCTGACTGCAAGCAAGGAGGAAATGGTCGCTTTCTTTTTTTGCCCTTTTGAGTTCTGACCGGTTCTTGATTAGTTTTGTGCTTTTTTCCCTAAACAAGACCGGATCCAGTGGTTTGCGGGTTTCCCAAATGAGTGAGATTGTTTTGACTTTGCCCCGGAAGGAAAGACGGTTGCTTGTCTTCAGCTGCCAGGGCATCGAGGAGGAGGGCATCGAGGAGGAGGGTCTCCGGGAGAGGTGCCAGCAAGCAGGGCCAGATGACACACGCCCTTTGTTTCATCTGCACAAAACAGCCTTTGGCAGATGCACAGTCCATTTTTGCAGAGAAATAGCCACCACACGGTGGTATCGCAGTGTTCCTTTTAAAAAACCAAAAGCGCTCTGTGCCGTCATGTCGTTACAGAATCGTAGGCTTCTGTTACAGTCTCTACCTTCCCTGCTCTGATCAGCAGCTTTCAGTCCACCTGTAGAAAAGCCCGTTCTGTGGCCGGTCCATAAAGCAGAAAGTGGCAGATTCTTCCTTTTGTAGCAGGAGCTCCTTTGCCACACCCCCTCGATGCAGCCAATCCACCAAGAGCTTACAGGGCTCTCAGCACCAGGTCTGTTGTAAGCTCTCGAAGGATTGGCTACATCACCGGGGGTGTGTGGCCTGATATGCAAAGGAGTTCCTGCTACAAAAGAAAGCCCTGGCGACGCCAACATCCTGTACGTGCATTCATTCTCTTTCTCTTAAAAAAAAATCGCTAAAGTTTTAACAGGCAATGGAATGCTATCTTTAACTTTTTTTCTTGTCTTGCATTGAACACTCCCACCCACCTGGATCTGTTGAGCGTTCCTGTCCTGTTCAAACTTGGGGTTCAGAGCTGGGGAGTTCTTTGTCCCTCCTGCCCCCAGTCCCTATCAGTTTAAAGTGAAAAGGGTTAAATCGAACTCGAGACCCCGCCCGCGCACTGCAGCCTTCCTGTAGCTGCCGGCACACACTTTGCGGCAGGCGCTTGTCTCGTCCGTTTAATCCGCAAGGCTCGCCTCTTTTCACATTGCCAAACAGCTCCCGCTAACCGAAAAAGAGATTCTCGGGTCTTGTCGGAGAGAGTAACTCCACTGCAGCCAGCTTCGTAAAACCTGGCAAATATCTCATGACTGGGCAGAGCTGTCTGTCTTGAAATCCCCTCGTTGTCTTAATCTTTCAGCCGGTATTACTGCCGGTTCCTCAAGGTGCGGGCGTGGGAGAAGGCGGCCTTTGGTCAACTAGTCTACAAACCGAAAGGAGGCAGCTTTGCTTCGGAGGTAGCTGTTACTCCCCCGGAGAGGTTGCAGGACGATGGGGCAGGCATACATCTCTAAGCACATGGGGGAGAAGTACTGGGGAGCCCTATGTGCTGGGAAACCTCCCCCCAAAGATCATGCCCTTTGTGGGGCTTAGGAGATTCTGAAGTACCCGCTGGGTTGTTTGCCAAGTACCACACAGCATTAACACCTAATTAGAGTAGGTAGTTGGTTTCTCATTTTCCTTCACCGTTTTAAACAGATAACAAGCCCCCGCCATAACCTAGAATCCCGTTTTTCGGCTTCCCAAAGGCCAGTTCTGTCACACTCCGGTTCTTGGCCGTAGCCGTGTTTGGCAAGGGCTACACAGTGCGCTTCAGTACCTGTCCGCTGTTTTCCTTCGATGCGCTCTTCATTTATGAGCAGCAGTGCAGATTTTTGAAACCAAAGAGGGCCAGGGTCCGGAATCGAAACCCGGTTTCTGACGCCTCCGCGTGGAGGCCGTCTGTCCGCATTAGTGTGAAATTGCTTCGAGCAGGCCTGCTTCTGGGGGACTCATTGTAACTGCTCAGCAGAGGAGGAGACTTGGGTTTCTCCCTATCCAACTTGAAAAGGATCTTTTCTCAGCGCGCCTGAGTTTGGTTTTTGGCCCTCTCTTTTTGTGGAGGGGGCTGTTATCCCGCATTGCCTGCCCTGCCCGACCTTTTCTCCCTGAGCTGACTCTTTAGTCAAAACCCCTCCCCGGTGTCGTATCCGGATTCTGTAGAGGAACAGGGCTGCATCGTCCAACACTAGTTCTTCCATAACCACTGGCAAATAAACGTTCGAGTCTTGTCGCGTTCATGTCGCAGCGGCCGTGGGGACGCCTCTTTAGGGCGCAGCTTTCGGGGCTGGAGCACCGCCCTTGTTTGAATTTGCCACGGTGCGCAAATGCCTCTCGTCCGCAGTGGGGGCGACTGCCTCGAATATAGACTCGGAGCAGTTTTTGCAGTGGAGCGAGAGCATTTGCACACCCGGACTCCCGTTGCAGAGTCTCAGTAATGGGTTCGATCCCATCCTCAGCGCTGCCATAGGTTTTCCGTGCGTCAGGTGTATATATGTGGATGTCTATAGATATGTATTATGTATACATTATATATATATATTGAGGAGCTGTGTGTAAAGTCGATGTGTAGCGTGGGCATATCTGGATGGTAAACGTGCTTGGTTTGTGCGCACACGTCTCTCGCCGACCAGTGTCTGTAAAACTTCAAGCCAGCCAATACATGCTCCCGGGTACAAACTCATGCTGACATTTCTGCGCTACTAAAAGTACTTGTAAGCAACAGACTTGAAAACGCACCAGCCCTCGAGGTCTGGACAAAAGCAGTGCAGAGTTTTTCAGGCAGGAAAAACAAATAAAAGCAAGTTGTTGATTTTTTTTTTCTCTCCCTGGGAACGTGGCTGATTCTGTGAGGGATTTGAAGAAGACGACAACGACTGCAGATTTATACTCCATCCTTCTCTCTAAATCAGAGACTCAGAGCAGCTGACAATCTCCTATATCTTCTCCCCCCACAACAGACACCCTGCGAGGTGGGTGGGGCTGAGAGGGCTCTCCGCCCTTTCAAGGACAACCTCTGCTAGAGCTCTGGCTGACCCAAGGCCATTCCAGCAGGTGCAAGTGGAGGAGTGGGGAATCAAACCCTGTTCTCCCAGATAAGAGCCCACACAACCACTAGAAGAAGACAAGTGCAGATGTATACCCCGCCCTTCTCTCTGAATCAGAGACTCAGAGCAGCTTACAATCTCCTATATCTTCTCTCCCCCACAACAGACTCCCTGAGAGGTGAGTGGGCTGAAAGGGCTCTCCCAGCAGCTGTCCTTTCAAGGACAACCTCTGCAAGAGCTATGGCTGACCCAAGGCCATTCCAGCAGCTGCAAGTGAAGGAGTGGGGAATCAAACCCGGTTCTCCCAGATAAGAGTCCACACACTTAACCACTACACCCAACTGGCTATTAGAGCTCTGGCTGACCCAAGGCCATTCCAGCAGTGCAAGTGGAGGAGTGGGTAATCAAACCCGGTTCTCCCAGATAAGAGTCCGCGCACTTAACCACTACACCCAACTGGCTCTCTATTAGAGCTATGGCTGACCCAAGGCCATTCCAGCTGCTGCAAGTGGAGGAGTGGGGAATCAAACCTGGTTCTCCCAGATAAGAGTCTGCACACTTAACCACTACACCCAACTGGCTCTCTATTAGAGCTATGGCTGACCCAAGGCCATTCCAGTAGCTGCAAGTGAAGGAGTGGGGAATCAAACCCGGTTCTCCCAGATAAGAGTCCGCACACTTAACCACTACACCCAACTGGATCTCTATTAGAGCTATGGCTGACCCAAGGCCATTCCAGCAGCTGCAAGTGGAGGAGTGGGGAATCAAACCCGGTTCTCCCAGATAAGAGTCCGCGCACTTAACCACTACACCAAACTGGCTCTCCATTAGAGCTATGGCTGACCCAAGGCCATTCCAGCAGCTGCAAGTGGAGGAGTGGGGAATCAAACCCGGTTCTCGCAGATAAGAGTCCGCACACTTAACCACTACACCAAACTGGCTCTCTATTAGAGCTGTGGCTGACCCAAGGCCATTCCAGCTGCTGCAAGTGGAGGAGTGGGGAATCAAACCTGGTTCTCCCAGATAAGAGTCTGCACACTTAACCACTACACCCAACTGGCTCTCTATTAGAGCTATGGCTGACCCAAGGCCATTCCAGCAGCTGCAAGTGGAGGAGTGGGGAATCAAATACAGTTCTCCCAGATAAGAGTCCGCACACTTAACCACTACACCCAACTGGCTCTCTATTAGAGCTCTGGCTGACCCAAGGCCATTCCAGCAGCTGCAAGTGGAGGAGTTGGGAATCAAACACAGTTCTCCCAGATAACAGTCCGCACACTTAACCACTACACCAAACTGGCTCTCTATTAGAGCTATGGCTGACCCAAGGCCATTCCAGCATCTGAAAGTGGAGGAGTGGGGAATCAAACCCGGTTCTCCCAGATAAGAGTCCGCGCACTTAACCACTACACCAAACTGGCTCTCTATTAGAGCTATGGCTGACCCAAGGCCATTCCAGCAGGTGCAAGTGGAGGAGTGGGGAATCAAACCTGGTTCTCCCAGATAAGAGTCCGCACACTTAACCACTACACCAAACTGGCTCTTCAAGGTAAGCAGTGAACCGATGAGGTGTTGGGTCTTCTACTGGGACAGGCAGGTTTTGGCCACTGACAAAGGAGGCCTCTCGGGGTGACTGCAAAATCACTTTCAGCTGCTTTCTACTGAGCCAAACTCTGACCTGCATGGCCCGGGCTAGGCCAGTCTCATCATGTCTCAGAAGCTAAGTGGGGCCGGTCATGCTTAGTATTTGGATGGGAGGCCACCGAAGAAGTCCAGGGTTGTTATGCAGAGGCCGGCAACAGCAAACCAACTCTGTGCGACTTCTGCTCTGACCTGGATGGTCATACGAACGCAAGAGAAGCCATGTTGGATCAGGCCAATGACCCATCCAGTCCAACACACTGTCATATAGCGGCCAAAAAAGCCAGGTGCCATCAGGAGGTCCATCAGTGGGGCCAGAACACTCGAAGCCCTCCTACTGTGCCCCCCCCACATGCACCAAGAATACAGAGCATCACTGCCCCAGACAGTTCCAACAATATGCTGTGGCTAATAGCCACTGATGAGCCTCTGCTCCATATTTTTTATCTAACCCCCTCTTGAAGCTGGCTATGCTTGTAGCTGCCACCACCTCCTGTGGCAGTGAATTCCACGTGTTAATCACCCTTTGGGTGAAGAAGGAATTCCTTTTATCCGTTCTAACCTGACTGCTCGGCAATTTCATTGAATGTCCATGAGTTCTCGTATTGTGAGAAAGGGAGAGGCTGGCCTGACGTATCTCGGAAGCTAAGTAGGGTCAGACCAGGTTAGGATTTGTACGGAAGTCCAAGGTTGCTATGCAGAGGCAATCAACGGCAAACCACCTCCATGCGATTGTCCTCTCCGTTCCCTGGCTCCACCCTCCCATCTCCAGGAATTCCTCAACCTGGATTTGGAAAACCTACTTAGAGAGCAACAAGATTTTTCAAGGATGAAGATTTCAAAGCTCCTTTCTTCAGCGTTGACTGTCAAAAGCTCATGCCCTGAATATGTTTGAGCCCAGTGGGACCTCTAAGGCCAACCAAGTTTTGTTTGGGGTATAAAATTTGTGTGCATGCCCACTTCAGATATAGGGTGTTTTTACACTGGCAGTTTGTGACTCTCTGTCACTGCATTGGAAACTCACCTTTTACATTTCCTAACGTTCTCACGTTTTGCATCGCTGCCGCCCGAAGCATCTACATTTGTTTCGGTGAGATGTGTTCCGGAGTTGCTGCTGCAGCGTTTTTCTCCACACTAGTTTTGATCTGGTCTTTTCCTCTACAGGCGTTTCAAACTTGTAGAAGTTTTTGTGCGTTTTAAAAGACTCCTCCAAAAGCCACCACAAGGTGCAGTAATCTGCATGAGAACTGGCAGCGCTTGAAATTTTGACGTATCATTGCTTGCCTCATCTAGTAATTTAAATTTGTACTGTTTTTGCAGTGTTGACACCATTTCCAAGCAATCGTATACATTTAGCTAAGCACTGGTATTCCGGCTGCCCGCTTGAAATTTTTACATATCATTACTTGCCTCATCTAGTAATTTAAATTTGTATTGTTTTTGCAGTGCTGACACGATTTCCAAGCAATCGTATGCATTTAACTAAGCACTGGTATTCCGGCTGCCCGCTTGAAATTTTTACGTATCGTCACTTGCCTCATCTAGTAATTTAAATTTGTATTGTTTTTGCAGTGTTGACACAACTTCCAAGCAATCGTATACATTTAACTAAGCGCTGGTAGTCCGGCTGCCCGCTTGAAATTTTGACGTATCATTGCTTGCCTCATCTAGTAAGTTAAATTTGTATTGTTTTTGCAGTGTTGACACGATTTCCAAGCAATCGTATACATTTAACTAAGCACTGGTATCCCAGCTGCCCTCTGATCAGAGACACCCCCCCCCCAAAAAAAATTGAAACGCTTAAATGTAAAAGGGTAATAATTAAAGCAGAACAGTGACAGGCGATTTGAAGACTCTCAAACTCTGGATCAAACGGAATGTAAAAACACCCATCGTGAAAACTAAAATCTTTTCAATCTGAAAGGCGCTACTGGACTTCAATCAAGCTGTTTTGCTGCAGACCGACACAGCTACTCCCGGGAAGAATTTTTCTGGCCGTTATTTTAGTTAAGGCTTTGCTTTAGTTGCCCTGTTTATCCAGCTGGAAAAACATCCCTTTCAAGAAGACTTGGATTAGGAACATAAGGGAATTTTTCTCTCTTTCCCTCTGAGCAGCTTGTGTCTGCCCGAATGGAAACTGAAAGCTGTACATCTGGGGCAAGCTTTGTGGCCTGCTCCAAGCTGGATTCGTGTTTTTTTTCCCCCTGATTTTCAGAGGATGTGGTTTTTGCCAAGTCAATCGAGTGAGTCCCTCGGCTCCCCACAGTTTTGTTTCACTGCACGGTGAAGGCAGAACTTTGCTGGGAACTCTGGAGTGGGGTCATCATGGAACTGCTCCTAGTGGGTACCCTCTTGGTGTTTCTGGGGGTCTCCGGGTCAGCTTCTGCTCCTGCCGAGGGTTCCCTGGCCCCCCGCGATGCAGCCAGGGTTGTGGTGGAAACGTACAACCAGGAAACGGAAACGCAGGCCATCTTCAAGCTGCTGAAATTCAGGAGCACCCGCAAAACGGTAAGGCCGACGGGGTGTCGTCCAGCAGGAAGTCCTGCGCGGACCTAGTCCGTTGTCATCCTGCCCTTTCTGCAGGGAGCCCAGGGCAGCAAAAGGGGCTCTCTGTTCTTCAGTTTATCCTCACAACCACGCTGCAAGGTGGGCTAGGCTGATGGCCAAGCCCACCCTCCCATTCTTCACGCAGCAAGTTTGATAGCAAGTTGGGGATTTATTTTGAACCCGGGTCTCTGCTATTTGCCCCGATCTGGATGGCCCAGGCTAGCCTAGTCTCATCAGATCTCTGAAGGTTGAGCAGGGTCAGTCTTGGTTACCACTTGGATGAGAGACCACCAAGGAAGTCCATAGGTTCTACGCCAGGGGGTGACCAAACCTGCTTAACGTAAGAGTCGCATAGAATAAATATCAGATTTTTTGAGATCCGCAAGACGTGAGAGCCACAAGGAAGGAAGGGAGATGAGGGAGGAAGAGGTGGAAAGAAAGCAAATTTAATTTTAAATGAGTTCTCCAAGCTGCTGGCTGGCTTGGTTTGGAGAAGGGATTTAAAGAGAGAAATGCCTTCTCCAAGCGTGCCAGTGGGGTGGTAGGGGCTCTTTCACAATATGTGTGAAAGAGCCACATGTGGCTACCGAGCCTGGGTTTGGCCATCCCTGTTCTCCGCAAATGTCAAGACAGTGTGCAATTGCAATAAAAAAAGGCCAACGCCATGCTGGGAATTATTAGGAAAGGAATTGAAAACAAATCAGCCAGTATCATAATGCCCCTGTAGAAATCGATAGTGCGGTCTCATTTGGAGTACTGTGTACAATTCTGGTCACCGCATCTCAAAAAGGTAGTCTAGCATTGGGAAAAGTGCAGAAAAGGGCAACCAGAATTATTAAAGGTTTGGAACACTTTCCCCATGAAGAAAGATTAAAACGCTTGGGGCTCTCTAGCTTGGAGAAACGTCGACTGCGGGGTGACATGATAGAGGTTTACAAGATTATGCATGGGATGGAGAAAGTTGAGAAAGAAGTCCTTTTCTCCCTTTCTCACAATACAAGAACTCGTGGGCATTCAATGAAATTGCTGAGCAGTCAGGTTAAAACTGATAAAAGGAAGTCCTTCACCCAAAGGGTGATTTAACATGTGGAATTCACTGCCACAGGAGGTGGTGGCGGCTACAAGCATAGCCAGCTTCAAGAGGGGATTGGATAAAAATATGGAGCAGAGATCCATCAGTGGCTATTAGCCACAGTGTGTGTGTGTGTGTGTGTATTGGCCACTGTGTGACACAGAGTATTGGACTGGATGGGCCATTAGCCTGATCCAACATGGCATCTCTTATGTGACACAGTGTTGGACTGGAAGGGCCATTGGCCTGATCCAACATGGCTTCTCTTATGTGACACAGAGTGTTGGACTGGAGGGGCCATTGGCCTGATCCAACATGGCTTCTCTTATGTTCTTAAAAGTAGGCAATGGCCAACCACCTCCAAATGTCTCTTTGCCTTATAAACCCTACAGGGTCACCATACGTCATCTGTTATTTGACTGCTCTTTACTCACACACGAATAGGTGTGTACCCTGAGCTGAGTGGCCGAGGCTAGTCCAGTCTTATTAGATTTTGGAAGTTAAGCAGATTCAACCCTACTTAGCACTTGGATGGGAGATGGCCAAGGAAGTCCAGGGTCACCGCGCATAGGCAAGCAATGGCAAACCACCTCTGAACATCTCTTGCCTTAAAAACACTACAGGATCACTCTAAATCAGCTATGACTAGACCACACTTTCCACCACACTCGGATAATCCTAGTCCCAGGGCTCTAACCTCAAAATTCCATCTTCGATGGTGTTTTACTGAGTAACAACAGGCAGGAAAGAGGGAAATGGGTGATTCGATGGAGACGCAAGGGTCAGAAAGAAGGAAACAAAAGCCATAACCAAAAAAATCCACTTCTACGGTATGTATTTAGGGGTTACTTGCAATCTGGGTGAGATTTAAGAAACGGGAAAGGTGGGTTTTCCGAAGGGATCTGGAGCGATGTAGAGGCAGCATCGTACAGAAGTTTAGTGAGGATGGAATGCAGAGAACACAGAGGAGGACAACCAAAAGTATTAGGCAGTTAGAGCACCATCCATTTGAGGAAAGGCTGAAGAGGTCGGGGCATTACTGTTTGGAAGAGACAACTAAGAGGGGTTGTGATACAGGTTTAGAGAAATTTTTCTCTCCCCCCCCCCCCCAAAAAAAAAGGCTAGAACTTGAGGGCATCCAAAGGAGCTAATGGGCAGGAGGTTCAGGATGGGAAAAAAGGAAATACTACTTTATACGAAGAGCGATTAAAATATGGGATTCCCTGCCAGAGGATGTCGTGATGGCCACAGCAACAAACAGCTTGAAAGGGGGATTAGATAGATTCATGGAGGAGGTGTTTATCAATGCCTCCTAGCCAAAGTGATTGAGGAGAACCTCCATATTCAGAGGCACTAAGCCTCTGAATTCCAGTGCCGGGGGCAACATCAGGGGAAGGCCTAGGCCTCTACACCCAGCTGTTGGCCCTCCAGAATAGTTGTGTGAGACAGGAGGCTGGACTAGATGAACCCTCCCTGGTCTGACCCAGCAAGGCTCTTCTGATGTTCTCCTCAGGGGAAGGCCTCAGCCTCTCTACCCTGTTGTTGGCCCTCCAGAAGAACTGGCTGGCCACTGTGTGAGACAGGAGGCTGGACTAGGTGGAGCCTCGGTGGTCTGATCCAGGAGGGTTCTTCTGATGTTCTTCTCAGGGGCATGAAGGACAGCCAAGGACAGTCTTGGCAGCTTTAAGCAGTACCAGTGAAGGACAAAGGCCCTCTCAAAGGGAGTTTTTTGAGTGGTGTTTTCATGCAACTCCCATTCATTCTCCCAGTGGGCCGTGGCCCCACCTTGAACTAGAAATTAAACTATAATCAAAAGTTGCTGAGCGCTTTGCCATACAAAACAAAAGCTTTATGGGCCTGTTAAGTATACAATAGCTTTTGTTTCCCCCTTTCAAAAAGACAAATTACTGGAACATTCTGGAAGAGGCCTGGATGAGATCCAACTGGGGAAGAATTTCCCCTCCTGTTGTTCATCGTCTGAGTTTGAAAGCAAAATTTAAGAATATGCTCCCTAAAAACCAGAGAGGAAGGTTTGAGCGTGCCTCTTCTTGCTCTGTGTGGCCTTTTGTACACTCAGGGGGTTACAATATTAATGTTTTAATGGGAACAGGATAACTGCCTTGCCTATCGGGAGCTGCCTGACTCATATTTGTTTTCTGTGGCCCCAGAAGGTAGGACCAGAACCAATGGGTTGAAATTTAATCAAAAGCGTTTTTGGCTCAACATTAGGAAGAATTTTCTGACCGTTAGAGTGATTCTTCAGTGGAACAGGCTTCCTCGGGAGGTGGTGGGCTCTCCTTCCTTGGAGGTTTTTAAATACAGGCTAGATGGCCATCTGACGGCAGTGAAGATCTTGTGAATTTAGGGGGAGGTGTTTGTGGGTTTCCTGCATTGTGCAGGGGGTTGGACTAGATGATCCTGGAGGTCCCTTCCAGCTCTAGGATTCTATGATATGATCACCTTCTTCAAGGACTTGAAGGGCTGTCCTATAGAGGATGGTGTGGAATTGTTTTCTGTGGCCCCGGAAGGTAGGACCAGAACCAATGGGTTGAAATTAAATCAAAAGAGTTTCCGGCTCAACATTAGAAAGAATTTCCCGAGCATTAGAGCGACTCCTCAGTGGAACAGGCTTCCTCAGGAGGTGGTGGGCTCTCCTTCCTTGGAGGTTTTGAAACAGAGGCTAGATGGCCATCTGACAGCAATGAAGATCCTGTGTATTTAGGGGGAGGTGTTTGTGAGTTTCCTGCATTGTGCAGAGGGTTGGGCTAGATGACCCTAGAGGTTCCTTCCAACTCTATGATTCTATATTTATAGGACCATGAGCCTGTTAAGGCTCAACAGTACGTTATTTAGCCACACTAAGGAAGATGCTAGGGTTGCCAACCTCCAGGGGGGTAGTAGGCGAAAGAAGGAACGCTTCCGTGTAAAACATCCAAACAATAGTATTAAAGAAATAACTACGGATAACAACCACTCAGGAAATTACTTTGAATTCCTTAATAGTACTTAATAAAGCATACACTTATACAGGACAAAATATTACATTAAAACAGGAAGGGGAACAATCAATTCCCAAAACCTAACAGTTCAACAGGTACGTTCGTTTTTCTTTCTTTTTTAGGTTGACTTTGGGGGTGGAGCCAGGAGCAAGGGTGTGACAAGCACAATTGAACTCCAGAGTGAGTTCTGGCCATCACATTTAAAGGACCCGCGCACCGTTTAAATGACACTGCTCTATTGGAAATAATGAAGGATAAGGGTACCTCCTTTGGGATCTCATAGAATTGGACCCCCTGGTCCAATCTTTTTGAAACTTTGAGGGTGTTTTGAGGAGAGGCACTGGATGCTCTGCTGCAAATTTGATGCATCTACCTCAAAAAACAGCCCCCCGAGCCCCAGATACCTACAGATCAATTCTCCATTACACCCTATGGGTATCGGTCTCCATGGGGAACAATGGAGTGCCCAGCAGACATTTCCCTTCCCCCCCACCCCGCTTTGCAATGACCCTGAAGAGGGGGAAGGGCCTCCAAACCAGGGGAATCCCCTGCCCCCACCTGGGGATTGGCAACCCTAGTCTTCCCCTTGGGCTCTTCAACAGATTCAAAGCAAATGAACCCTGAAAAGTTAAGCACTATTTAAGACCTTACCATCTATAAACTCCGCCAGTTTCTTATACTGGCACATAGATGCCATAAATACAGATTAGTATTGGCAACCCTAATCTGTCCCCTTGATTCTGAGTAAACAGATCTTGCATTAAAGTCATTTCCTGTCCATTTTGTCTCAGCCGCTGAGTTCTTAAAGGGCACCACTGTTGCTCTGGAACGGGGGCGGCCAAAGCAGCTGTCGGCCTCCTCCCCTAGGAACATTAACAGGCTGCATTCCAGACTCTGAACTCACCACCAGATTGCTTCTTTAAGACCAACCAAGTTTTATTCCGAACGTACGCTTTCGTGTGCTCTAGAGAGCACACGAAAGCTTACGTTCGGAATAAAACTTGGTTGGTCTCAAGGGTGAGACTTGACTCCTGCTTTGTTCAGCTGCTTCAGACCAACACGGCTGCCCGCTTGGATCCACCAGATCGCTAGTACAAGTTGCTGGCTCATCAACACTCCGAGGTTGCAATCAGCGCTCCCCTCTAAGCCGCAGAGTCTTGTGAGCAAAAATTCTACTTTGTGAGCTGCTGCCGTTTAGAGTTGGGAGCTCCTGCATAAATCCATTTGCTCTGGGGCCATTTTACCTGAACGAAGACAAAAAAAAGTGTGAGCTGGAGATTAAAAAACTGTGAGCCAGCTCACGCTAACTCGGTTTAGAGGGAACACGAGTTGCAACTTGCAGTGGTCTAAGCGGGGATCAAGCACAAACACACACACACCCCCAATTTAAGTGGTCCTCTAACAGGGCTGCCAGCCTCGAGGTGCAACTATAAAAACCAGAAAGGTCCACGGTTGTAAATGAGTGGCAACGTATTCCAACTATTGAAGTGTATAATTCAAAAAAATCTTAAAAATACATTTAGCAGAAAGCTGATAACATCAATTTACACAAGTGAATTCCTATGGCATCAAATTGATTCGGCAAAAGCCCGGGAAAACTCGAATTAACAGTCGAGGATATATCAAATTCCACCACAATCATTTCCACACTTTAAGAGGCAATCACAGTGCCATTTTTCAGTGGTGCAAGAGCTAAACCCCAATTCCAGGAGTTGAACACGGGGCCGCACGCCGGAGCCGGCCATTTCACGCTGAATAGGCTTCCCAACCCTCCCGCCCTGGCGGGGGACCCCAGGATTTCCAGCCTCTTCCCCCGCTCCCCAAAAAAACGGAAGCGGGGGGAGAGGGGAAACGGCGCCAAGGAGCGCGGCAAGCCGCCCCATCTTGGAGCGCCCCTTCTAGGACCTGGACTCGCGGCTCGCCACGCTCCTGGCCTGCCTCCACCCTCCCCTTCTCTGATTTTACCTCAGAGGCGGGCGATGGTGATGGCGCTGTGCTGCTGCCGCCTCTTCTCGGCTTCATTTTAGCTGCTCCTCTGAGATGGGCTCAGCCGGAGGAGCAGCTACGGTGAGCGGAGAAGAGGCAGCAGCAGCACAGCAGCCGCCCGCTCCGAGATGGGGCGGCTCGCCACACTCTTTGGCGCCGTTTCCTTCCCTCCCCCCTAGCTCCACCCCAGTGTCTCCTGGCTCCACCCCCAAAGTCTCCTGGCTCCATCCCCAAAGTCCCCAGATATTTCTGAAATTGGACTTGGCAACCCTAACGCTGAATGACTTCGTCAAATGTTCGAACCAGGGCCTTGCAGCGTTTCATATATTCATTGATCAATACGTTCGACATTCCGAGTCAAGATTGCTGGCTCCTCCCGGGAAGGAGGATCTTTGTTTGATTCCTCACTGAAGTCACTCCTCTTCCCAAAATCCACCCACCCCAGGCTCCACTCCCCAAATCTCCAGGCATTTCCCAAACTAGAGTTGGCAACTCCAGAGTAACACCATTTACAGATAGGGCTGCCGATCCTTTTAGTCATTAAGGACTAAAAGTTATGGTTGTTTTGTAATTTATGATGGTGGAATTTGTATATGAGTATGTTTATTTTTGTTGACCTTGTATGATTTAATAATAGAAGCTGGTTTTCACGGTGGGTTATGTACCTTTGATTTTTTTTGTCCTTTTGCCGTGTTACTCTCTGTGTGTTGTATAGATCCTCAGTGGTTGGCAGGGGATCCTCAGGTTTGGAGACCCTCCCACTCTTCAGGGTGTTCACAAAGCGGAGAGGTGGGGATTGTCTGTTGTACACTCCCGTTATACCCTATGCTACGGAAACCAGTTCCCGGTAGGGTATAATGGAAAATTGATTGGTAGGTATCAGGGGCTCTGGGGGAGCTGTTTTTTGAGGAAAAGGCACCAAATTTTCAGCATAACATCAGACACCTCTATTTTTAAAAAATGCCAAGTTTCAAAAAGATTGGACCAGGGATCCAATTCTATGAGCCCCAAAAGAAGGCACTCCCACCCTCTATTATTTCCAATGGAAGGCACGCATTTAAAAGGAGTGTGATGGCCAGAACTCCCTTCAGAGTTCTATCATGTTTGTCTCAACCTTGCTTCTGGCTCCACCCTCCAAGTCTCCTGGCTCCAACTCCAAA
Organism: Heteronotia binoei; assembly: GCF_032191835.1. Lineage (NCBI taxonomy): Eukaryota > Metazoa > Chordata > Lepidosauria > Squamata > Gekkonidae > Heteronotia > Heteronotia binoei. The sequence continues at coordinate 3,444,307 of NC_083232.1, read as the reverse complement.
GTCCCCAGATATTTCCTGAGTCAGACCTTGCGACAATATTTACAGAACTGATCTGTACAAGAGAGGGGAATGTAACTCCTCCTGGATGCTTAAAGCTGGGGTTTCAAAATCACCCCTCCTTGGATTGCCAAACTCCAGGCGGCACCTGGAGATCCCCCTGAATTGAAACCAATTTCCTGATGACGAAAACCCGTTACTCTGGAGAAAATGGCTATTTTGGTGGGTGGGCTGTATGACCTTGTACCCCACTGAATATAAGGCCATAAAGGGCACCGTCCGAAGTTGCGCTACCCCAAACATCACTCTCCCCATTCTGCATCCCCCCTTATCTCCAGAATTTCCCAACTTGCGGGGTGACATGATAGAGGTTTACAAGATAATGCATCGGATGGAGAAAGTAGAGAAAGAAGTCCTTTTCTCCCTTTCTCACAATACAAGAACTCATGGGCATTCGATGAAATTGCTGAGCAGTCAGGTTAAAACGGATAAAAGGAGGTACTTCTTCACCCAAAGGGTGATTAACATGTGGAATTCACTGCCACAGGAGGTGGTGGCGGCCACAAGTATAGCCACCTTCAAGAGGGGTTTAGATAAAAATATGGAGCAGAGGTCCATCAGTGGCTATTAGCCACAGTGTGTGTGTGTGTGTGTGTGTGTGTATATATATATATATATATATATATATATATATATATATATATATATATATATATATATATATATATATATATATATATATATATATATATATATTGGCCACTGAGTGACACAGAGTGTTGGACTGGATGGGCCATTGGCCTAATCCAACATGGCTTCTCTTCTGTTCTTAACCTGGTGCTGGCCACCCTCTCTTCTCCTCTCCCCCTACAGTTCTCCCGACCTGGTGCTGGCCACCCTCTCTTCTCCTCTCCCCCTACAGTTCTCCCGACCTGGTGCTGGCCACCCTCTCTTCTCTCCCCCTACAGTTCTCCCGACCTGGTGCTGGCCACCCTCTCTTCTCCTCTCCCCCTACAGTTCTCCCGACCTGGTGCTGGCCACCCTCTCTTCTCCTCTCCCCCTACAGTTCTCCCGACCTGGTGCTGGCCACCCTCTCTTCTCCTCTCCCCCTACAGTTCTCCCGACCTGGTGCTGGCCACCCTCTCTTCTCCTCTCCCCCTACAGTTCTCCCGACCTGGTGCTGGCCACCCTCTCTTCTCCTCTCCCCCTACAGTTCTCCCGACCTGGTGCTGGCCACCCTCTCTTCTCCTCTCCCCCTACAGTTCTCCCGACCTGGTGCTGGCCACCCTCTCTTCTCCTCTCCCCCTACAGTTCTCCCGACCTGGTGCTGGCCACCCTCTCTTCTCCTCTCCCCCTACAGTTCTCCCGACCTGGTGCTGGCCACCCTCTCTTCTCCTCTTCCCCTACAGTTCTCCCGACCTGGTGCTGGCCACCCTCTCTTCTCCTCTCCCCCTACAGTTCTCCAAACCTGGAGTTAGCCACCCTCTCTTCTCCTCTCCCCCTACAGTTCTCCCGACCTGGTGCTGGCCACCCTCTCTTCTCCTCTCCCCCTACAGTTCTCCCGACCTGGTGCTGGCCACCCTCTCTTCTCCTCTCCCCCTACAGTTCTCCCGACCTGGTGCTGGCCACCCTCTCTTCTCCTCTCCCCCTACAGTTCTCCCGACCTGGTGCTGGCCACCCTCTCTTCTCCTCTCCCCCTACAGTTCTCCCGACCTGGTGCTGGCCACCCTCTCTTCTCCTCCCCCCCTACAGTTCTCCCGACCTGGTGCTGGCCACCCTCTCTTCTCCTCTCCCCCTACAGTTCTCCCGACCTGGTGCTGGCCACCCTCTCTTCTCCTCTCCCCCTACAGTTCTCCCGACCTGGTGCTGGCCACCCTCTCTTCTCCTCTCCCCCTACAGTTCTCCCGACCTGGTGCTGGCCACCCTCTCTTCTCCTCTCCCCCTACAGTTCTCCCGACCTGGTGCTGGCCACCCTCTCTTCTCCTCTTCCCCTACAGTTCCCCCAGCCTGGTCACCCTTCTCCTCTCCCCCTGCAATTCCATGCAGCAGCCTCCAGCTGCCCATACCAGCAGTGACCTCCTTGCCTTTTCTCTCTCTGCCCAAGAGGTTTGACTGGGGCGTCCACTTCAGCATGAACTTCACCATCAAAGAGACCGGCTGCCAGAAAACAGTGTCCAGTTACAAGCCTGCAGAATGCAAGTACAAGCCCAGTGGGGTAAGTGGGGGAAAGGGAAGATCGGCCTCCGTGCCACCAAGCATGGCCTTGTCTTCAGGAAACAGAACCCGCTTTTCAACATTAGAAGCAGAAGGTAGAGTGAAAGCCCCACCCCCCATAAGCAAGGGGTCAACGGGACACAAAATAAAAGAGGTCTGGTCTGTGACATTTCTAGGCAAACCCCCCACCCCCCAGATAAGGTCAGCATAGTCATGATAAGAAATAAGGTTAGGGTTGCCAATCCCCAGGTGGGAGCAGGGGAGCCACCGGTTTGGAGGCCCTCCCCCCGCTTCAGGGTCATCAGAAAGCAGGAGGGAATGTCCACTGAGCACTCAGCATTACTCCCTTTGGAGACCTATTCCCCATAGGTATAATGGAAAATTGATGAACATATGAAGCTGCCTTATACTGAATCAGACCCTTGGTCCATCAAAGTCAGTATTGTCTTCTCAGACTGGCAGCGGCTCTCCAGGGTCTCAAGCTGAGGTTTTTCACACCTATTTGCCTGGACCCTTTTTTGGAGATGCCAGGGATTGAACCTGGGACCTTCTGCTTCCCAAGCAGATGCTCTGCCACTGAGCCACCGTCCCTCCCTTAAAGTTGCCTTAATTCCTTGTGAACATATGAAGCTGCCTTATACTGAATCAGACCCTCGGTCCATCAAAGTCAGTCTTGTCTACTCAGACTGGCAGCAGCTCTCCAGGGTCTCAAGCTGAGGTTTTTCACACCTATTTGCCTGGACCCTTTTTTGGAGATGCCAGGGATTGAACCTGGGACCTTCTGCTTCCCAAGCAGATGCTCTACCACTGAGCCACCATCCCTCCCCCTGGGGCTCATGGAGGGGGGGTTGTTTTTTGAGGCAGAGCCACCAAATTTTCCACATAGCATCTGGTGCCTCTCTTCAAAATATCCTCCGAGTTTCAAAAAGATTGAAGCAGGGGGTCTGATTCTATGAGCCTCCAAAGAAGGTGCCCCTATGCATCATTATTTCCGAATGGAGGGAAGGCGTTTAAAAGGTGTGCGGTCCCTTTCAATGGGGTGGCCAGAACTTCCCCTTTGGAGTTCAGTTCTGTTTGTCACACGCTTGCGCCTGGCTCCACCCCCAATGTCTCCCGGCTCCACCCCCAAAGTCCCCAGATATTTCTTGAATTGGACCTGGCAACCCTAAATAAGGTCGATTTCAGCCTGGGTCGGTCTGAAGCAGCGGAACAAAGTTTGAGCACAGAGGCACCTATAAGTCCCCAGATATTTCTTGAATTGGACCTGGCAACCCTAAATAAGGTCGATTTCAGCCTGGGTCGGTCTGAAGCAGCGGAACAAAGTTTGAGCACAGAGGCACCTATAAGTCCAACAGTTTTTTATTCTGGCTATAAGTGTTCACGCGCATGCCCACCTCTCCAGACACGAAGTTTATACCCAGGATAACAAAGTAGGAGTCAAGTCACCTTTAAGCCCAACAAAATTTTATTCCGAATGTAAGCTTTCGTGTGTGCATGCACACTTCTTCAGTGCGTGCACACCCGAAAGCTTCCGTTCTGAATAAAACTTCGTTAGTCTTAAAGGTGCTACTGGACTCCTACTTTCTTCTACTGCTTCAGACCAACCCGGCTCCCCGCTTGGATCTCTACCCAGAAGAAAACTTGGTGGATCTTAAAGATACTACTGGACGCAAACTCTGTTCAGTAAGCCATAAGGCGAGCCCGCTTTTGCTTAACTGAAAGCCGAGCGATCTTTGAAGGGCTGTCACTTAGAGGAGAATGGCAGGGAGCTGTTCCTGTGTTTTACTAACCCATATGATATTTCACCCCGCCCCCTCCCTCCAATATTGACTTCCCCGAAGTTATAGATTTGAATTCAATTCTAAAGGTACCACTAATCTATCAAAATATAATACTTTTAGTTACTACTAAAAATTGTCCAATATCTTTTTATGTTCCACTCTTTCTCCATATATCCTTTGAATTTCTTCCACTCCTTTTTGAATAAGTCTAAGTCATAGAGCTTTTTCACACAGCCTAAGTATTCCGGTATAGCAGCTGGCCAGTTACTGAACAGTAACGGGTTTCTGCTGGCATTTCAGACAGACCCGATTCAGTAACTGGCTGCTACCGGAATACTCTCACCTTTTCACACACTCCCGCGGCTGTCCCGGTAGTGAGGCGTGCCTGAGTCGTCACAAACAAAGAGCAGCTTCTTCCACTTTTCAACCCCTCCTTCCGGGTTGAAATCGCTATGGGGTGCTGTGTGAAATGTCCAGTATCTAACCCGGGAGCAGTTTTCGCGCCGTTTTTCGCCCGCCGGCGCGCGCGATCTCCGGCTTTTTTTTTTTTTTTTTGAACGTCAGTTTAGATTGATATAGCGATATATCGCTATATCGACCTGTCAAAACAGCACCACCATAGGGGTGGCTAGGCTCCGTTGCAATCCCTATGGTGGTGCTGTTTTGACAGGTCGATATAGCGATATATCGCTATATCGATCTAAACTGACGTTCCAAAAAAAAAAAAAGCTGGAGATCGCGCGCGCCGGCGGGCGAAAAACGGCGCGAAACCGGCTGGCGCTGGTGGAAGCGAGATAAGAGCGGAACAGTGTGAAATGGCTCGCTTCAATCACGCTTCAATCACGGAACCCAACCGGGGAAAAAAACATGTGTATGAAAACTCCCATCGCTGTCTCGGATTACTGCAAGCGGCACAATACCGACTCCCTTCCGGTTTCCACCGGTAAGTGTGAAAAGGCCCATAGTCTTTTAAAGTTTTAGTTAATTTGTCCATTTCACTCCACGATACAACTTTCACAATCCAATCCCATTTCTCTGGTATTTTTCCTTGCTTCCACAGCTGCGCATACAATGTCCTAGCAGCTGAGAGCAAGTACCAAATTAAAGTCCTGTCTTCTTTTGGAAATTTTTCTAACTGTAATCCAAGCAAAAAAGTCTCTGCAATTTTCTTGAAGTCATATCCCAACATTTTGGAGATTTCTTGTTGTTTCATATTCAAATACCCCTTCGCTTTTTCACAAGTCCACCACATATGTTCCTGATGATGGCAAAGGATAGAACTTGCAATCATGGGTTCAGATTAAGGGTGGGGAGGTGCAGGCTGGATGATGGGAGAAACTTGTTTTCTTGTTGTTCAACGGTGACATCAGCTCCCAGGGGAGCTCCCCCCTCCTGGGCAGTCTTCAGGCAGCAGCTGGGTGAACCCTGGTCAGGGATGCTCTAGGCTGAGCCTGCATTGATCAGAGGGTTGGACTAGATGGCCTCTATGGCCCCTTCCAACTCTGGGATTCCAGGATTCTCTGTTTGCAGCAGAAGAGCCCTTGCTATGGTTTCAAGTCGAGCCAAGGGTTAAAATAAACAGTGGAGGATTCCTCGGGTGTCTCCTAGCGGTTGCTGCAGCCCACCCCCACCCACCCCAGACTCGAGGCCCCGATTGGGTTGCTGTCTTGTCCTCCTGTGATCAGATCCTCTGTCGCCTAGCCTAGCCATCCGCCTTCTCAAAGCTAGTGTTGCCAACCCCCAGGCAGCGCTGTTAGACTCGTAGAGCCATCAGGCCTTCGGAATTTCATTCCTCTCATTCCCACGCTCCCCCAGCCCCATCGACTCTGGCTCTGCCTTCTTTTCCCTACAGCGACGAGTCAGACGTCTCTAGGAAGCTCACGATCTAGATAGACAAAAAGACAAAAGCCATCCCCTGTTGATTTCCTCTGAACAGCTGATATTCAGGGGGTGCCAAGCCCCCCCGTCCGAGTGGGGGTTCCCTCGCCCGGGAGGTTCCCAACCCTCCGGCCCACATTGGGTTTGTGTCACGTTCTCAGGGCTCAGGCAGGCGGGAGTCCACAGCCAGTCCAAGGTCAGCATCCAGGAAGTCAAGCAGGGGCCAAGTCAACAAAGCCAAATTGCAAACCGGAATCGGAAGGCAGTGTCCAAAAGCCAAAGGGTCAGGGTGCCAAGGAATGCGAGCAAATAAGGATCTGGAATCAGGAAAGAGCGTGGATGCAAGCCATGGAATCAACTTGTTGCTTCTATGAGGTTACCAGGTCCTGGGTGGGAGTTATATGGGAGCCTCAATCAGCCAGCTCCCTGGGTGGCAGCGACTCTGCTAGAATTCAGGGCTGAGAGATCTGAAGCATCGGCGTGCCTCATGTCTTTGCCCTGAAAGTTCTTTCCAGAGCCTTCTTCGAACTCTGGTCAGATGGGAGGGGGCGAGCTTGGAGGAGATGGGAGGGGGCGAGCTTGGAGGAGACTGATTGTCAACTACTGGCACCGGTGCCTGGAATGTGGAGAGAGTGATTGATGGACCAGCTGTTGATTGTTCACTGAGAAGCTGCTTGGCAACTCTTCCAGGTCTGTTAACCCTTCCAGCTCCCCCTCATCAGGGCTCATGACAGCTGGTGGGGGGAACCTCCCTCGACGTTGTTGGCGCAATGACATCACCCCGAAGTGACATCATTGCGCCCGCACGCAGCAGCCACTCTAGGCGTTTCCAGGAAATCTCTATGGTTTTCCCGGACGCTCCAGCCATTTGAGAGGGAAAACTCTATGGTACAATAGGTCCCCCACTGGACAACGCTGAGGACTTGGCAACCCTAGGTTTCACTGAGAGCCAATTTGGTGTAGTGGTGAGGTGTGTGGACTTTTATCTAAGAGAACCGAGTTGGATCCCTCACTCCTACACTTGCAGCTGCTGGAATGGCCTTGGGTCGGCCATAGCTCTAATATAGAGGCAGTTTGGTGTAGTGGTTAAGTGCATGGACTCTTATCTGGGAGAACCGGGTTTGATTCCCCACTCCTTCACTTGCAGCTGCTGGAATGGCCTTGGGTTAGCCATAGCTCTCATAGGAGTTGTCCTTGAGCTTCTAGGAGAGCTCTCTGAGCCCCCCACCCTGCAACTTCACAGGGTGTCCGTTGTGTGGGAGGGGGAAGGTAAAGGAGATTGTGAGTTGCTCTGATACTCTTCGGAGTGGAGGGCGGGATATAAATCCAATATCTTCATCTACCTCATAGGGTGTCTGTTGTGGGGGAGGAAGGGAAAGGAGATTGTGAGCCGCTCTGAGACTCTTCGGAGTGGAGGGCAGGATATAAATCCAATATCTTCATCTACCTCATAGGGTGTCTGTTGTGGGGGAGGAAGGGAAAGGAGATTGTGAGCCGCTCTGAGACTCTTCGGAGTGGAGGGCGGCGTATAAATCCAATATCTTCATCTACCTCACAGGGTGTCTGTTGTGGAGGGGGGGGGAAGGTAAAGGAGATTGTGAGTTGCTCTGAGACTCTTCGGAGTGGAGGGCGGGATATAAATCCAATATCTTCATCTACCTCACAGGGTGTCTGTTGTGGGGGAGGAAGCTAAAGGAGATTGTGAGCCGCTCTGAAACTCTTCGGAGTGGAGGGCGGGATATAAATCCAATATCTTCATATACCTCACAGGGTGTCTGTTGTGGGGGAGGAAGGTAAAGGAGATTGTGAGCCGCTCTAAGACTCTTCGGAGTGGAGGGCAGGATATAAATCCAATATCTTCATCTACCTCACAGGGTGTCTGTTGTGGGGGAGGAAGGGAAAGGAGATTGTGAGCCGCTCTGAGACTCTTCGGAGTGGAGGGCGGCGTATAAATCCAATATCTTCATCTACCTCACAGGGTGTCTGTTGTGGAGGGGGGGAAGGTAAAGGAGATTGTGAGTTGCTCTGAGACTCTTCGGAGTGGAGGGCAGGATATAAATCCAATATCTTCATCTACCTCACAGGGTGTCTGTTGTGGGGGAGGAAGGTAAAGGAGATTGTGAGCCGCTCTGAAACTCTTCGGAGTGGAGGGCGGGATATAAATCCAATATCTTCATATACCTCACAGGGTGTCTGTTGTGGGGGAGGAAAGTAAAGGAGATTGTGAGCCGCTCTGAGACTCTTCGGAGTGGAGGGTGGGATATAAATCCAATATCTTCATCTACCTAACAGGTTGTCTGTTGTGGGGGAGGAAGGTAAAGGAGATTGTGAGCCGCTCTGAGACTCTTCGGAGTGGAGGGTGGGGTATAAATCCAATATCTTCATCTACCTCACAGGGTGTCTGTTGTGGGGGAGGAAGGTAAAGGAGATTGTGAGCCACTCTGAGACTCTTCGGAGTGGAGGGTGGGATATAAATACAGTATCTTCATCTACCTCACAGGGTGTCTGTTGTGGGCGGGGGGGGGAGGAAGGTAAAGGAGATTGTGAGCATTGCCAGCCGTTCGATTGGTTCCCTGTCACTCTGCCTTTGGAATGCGGTCTGAGAAGTGTAGATGCCCTTAAGTGGACATGCTCATCCTGGGACGAACTTCAGCCATTGATTTCTGCAGATCAGACATCTGCTAAAGGCACAGAAGCGAGTGAGGCTGAAAGGTTTCTGTTTAGTTGGCAACACTATGAAGAGGCTTGGTGAGATCTGGAGGGCCGAGAGGTGGGTAAAGCAGAAAGCGTGCCTCAGATGGGCCTGATTTTCAAATATTTCTTCTCAGGTAGTAAAGGAATGTTCAGCCGAGGTTTCCTTCCTTAACTTCATGCAAGATACACCTCTGACTTCTATCCAGTGCAACCCCTTGCAGGTGAGTTGTTTCCTGGGAAAGAGTTACCAAGTTGGGCAATTCTTGGAGATTTGAGGGTGCAGCCGGAGAGGGCAGAGTTAAAATCAGACCATTGAAAGCCCACCTGGTCCAGTGTCCTGTCTCACACAGTGGCCAACCAATTCCTCTGGAGGGCCAACAACAGGGCAGAGAGGCTGAGGCCTTCCCCTGAGAAGAACCTTAGAAGAGCCCTGCTGGGTCAGACCAGGGAGGGTCCATCTAGTCCAGCCTCCTGTCTCACACAGTGGCCAACCAATTCCTCTGGAGGCCAACAACAGGGCAGAGAGGCTGAGGCCTTCCCCTGAGAAGAACCTTAGAACAGCCTTGCTGGGTCAGACCAGTGAGGGTCCATCTAATCCAGCCTCCTGTCTCACACAGTGGCCAACCAGTTCCTCTGGAGGGCCAACCACAGGGCAGAGAGGCTGAGGCCTTCCCCTGAGAAGAACATCAGAAGAGTCCTGCTGGATCAGACCAGTGAGGGTCCACCTAGTCCAGCCTCCTGTCTCACACAGTGGCCAACCAATTCCTCTGGAGGCCAACAACAGGGCAGAGAGGCCGAGGTCTTCCCCTGAGAAGAACCTCAGAAGAGCCCTGCTGGATCAGTTTGTGTGGAGTTTTGAAGGCAAAGATACATTTAAAGCTGGAATCCTCTGCCTTCCAGCTGCAGTGCTACAGCCCGTCCTAACTCTTTGATTCTCCTGAACCTGTGAATTGGGCCTTGAAGTCTTCACAGCCTGGACGGCAATAAAACAGCTGTTTTCATCATCTCTGAGGCAGTCAACACATCTTTTGATTTGCTCTTTATGTGGTTAAACAGAGCTTGAGCATGAGTTAAATCAATGGTGTGGTCTCATTTGGAATACTGTGTACAATTCTGACCACCGCACCTTAAAAAGGATATTATAACATTGGAAAAAGTCCAGAAAAGGGGAACTAGAATGATTAAAGGTTTGGAACATTTTCTGTATGAAGAAAGGTTAAAACGCTTGGGGCTCTTGAGCTTGGAGAAACATCGACTGCGGGGTGACATGATAGAGGTTTATAAGATGATGCATGGGATGGAGAAAGGAGAGGAAGAAGTTCTTTTCTCCCTTTCTCACAATACAAGAACTCGTGGGCATTCGATGAAATTGCTAAGCAGTCAGGTTAGAACAGATAAAAGGAAGTCCTTCTTCACCCAAAGGGTGATTAACATGTAGAATTCACTGCCACAGGTGGTGATGGCTACAAGCATAGCCAGCTTCAAGAGGGGATTGGATAAAAAATATGGAGCAGAGGTCCATCAGTGGCTATTAGCCACAGTATATATGTGTGTGTTTGTATGTGTGTATATGTATGCATGTATGTGTGTGTGTGTATACACACACACATATATTGGCCACTGTGTGACACAGAGTGTTGGACTGGATGGGCCATTGGCCTGATCCAACAGGGCTTCTCTTATGTTCTTATAGGGTTTGAATTTAAGAATCTAGAAGCAATCTGGGAGAGATTTATGTCTCCATCCAGAAGGTGGCGCTATAAGGCATACATCCTGTCCTGGCCTAGAAACAGTGAGTTTTGCAGGGGGCATGGTAGCCACTTAAGACCTGGAATACTATGCATTGAGCAAACACAAAAGTACCTCTGAGCATATACAGAATGCCTTTGCCTCCTCACTAATGCTGGGTTGACACGTGCCACAAAACTAAACGGCAGAGCTCTGTGCTTGGGAATTGACTGTACCACTTCAGATACCGAGTTTCAAGTTTTCAGGTTTACCTGCATTCTTAAAAAAAATTCTGGGCAAACAGAATGGTAGCAGAGCACGAAGGGAGGCTGTGCCTCCATGCATAGGGTTGCCAACTCCAGGTGGGACCTAGAGATCTTCTGGAATTACAGCAGCTCTCCAGATGACGAAAACAGAACAACAGAGAATCCCAGAACATGAGAGAAGTCATGTTGGATCAGACCAGTGGCCCATCCAGTCCAACACTCTGTGTCACATAAGAACATAAGAGAAGCCATGTTGGATCAGGCCAGTGGCCCAATCAGTCCAACACTCTGTGTCACATAAGAACATAAGAGAATCCGCGTTGGATCAGGCCAATGGCCCATCCAGTCCAACACTCTGGGTCACATAAGAACCTAAGAGAAGCCATGTTGGATCAGGCGAATGGTCCATCCAGTCCAACACTGTGTCACATTAGAACATAAGAGAAGCCATGTTGGATCAAGCCAATGGCCCCTCCAGTCCAACATTCTGTGTCACATAAGAACATAAGAGAAGCCATGTTGGATCAGGCCAGTGGCCCATCCAGTCCAACACTCTGTGTCACATAAGAACATAAGAGAAGCCCTGTGGGATCAGGCCAATGGCCCCTCCAGTCCAACATTCTGTGTCACATAAGAACATAAGAGAAGCCATGTTGGATCAAGCCAATGGCCCCTCCAGTCCAACACTCTGTGTCACATAAGAACATAAGAGAAGCCCTGTTGGATCAGGCCAATGGCCCATCCAGTCCAACACTCTATGTCACATAAGAACATAAGAGAAGCCGTGTTGGATCAGGGCAATGGCCCCTGCAGTCCAACACTCTGTGTCACATAAGAACATAAGAGAAGCCATGTTGGATCAAGCCAATGGCCCATCAAGTTCAACACTCGGTCTCATACAGGAGCCCAAACCCAACAGGCGTCAGGAGATGCAGAGATCCTCTATACCAGAAATTTAGGGGCAAGCGATGGTGGCTGCTAAGCAAGTGTTTCCTCGGGCTGGAGGCCCAGCCATTTCCGCCCCTCAACTCAACAACGAACAGAGGCCCAAGAAGTCGTTAACCTCTTTTTTGTTCTTTCCCCCATCTTAGCGGACCAGTGGCGGGAAGTCCAGCTCCCCCGCCAGGCCCCAGGCGGCGCCCGCTGTGCCCAGAATACATGTGGAACATTACATGCCATCTGCTTATATCACTGCAGCGCAGATGAAAATGGAAGTCGAGTGAGGGCAACGCTGAGGGCGAGCCGGCCAAAGGTGCGTCTCGGAGCTTGAGGCCTCGTCTGCACAACCAGAGTCGCTCAGGATGCTCCCTGGAAAGGCCTTTGGTGTCAAGAATGCCCAGCTGCACTCGCTTGCCTGGAGGAATGTTACTTTCTGCTCCTTGTATCCACACATGTTCCGCATTCCAGCTCAAGCCTCCGCCTAGGGTTGCCAATCCCCAGGTGGGGGCAGGGGATCCCCCGGTTTGAAGGCCCTCCCCTCGCTTCAGGGTCGTCGGAAAGCGGGGGGAGGGGAGGGAAATGTCTTCTGGGAGCTCTTATTTCCTATGGAGATTTATTCCCATAGAAAATCATGGAGAATTGATCCGCGGGTATCTGGGCTCTGAGGGGGCTGTTTTTTTGGGGTAGAGGCACCAAATTTTCCATATAGCATCTAGTGCCTCTCCCCAAAATACCTCCTGAGTTTCAAAATGATTGGACCAGGGGGTCCAATTCTATGAGCCCCAAAAGGAGGTGCCCCTATCCTTCATTATTTCCTATGGAAGGAAGGCATTGAAAAGGCGTGCCGTCCCTTTAAATGTGATGGCCAGAACTCCCTTTGGAGTTCAATGATGCTTGTCACAGCCTTGATCTTGGCTCCACCCCTAATGTCTCCCGGCTCCACCCCCAAAGTCTCCTGGCTCCACCCCCAAAGCCCCCAGATATTTCTTGCATTGGACTTGGCAACCCTTCCTCCGCCTTTTGTGTTGCTTCGCTTTGCTTTTTTGGAGTAGGGTTTCCAAGTCCAATGCAAGAAATATCTGGGGGCTTTGGGGGTGGAGCCAGGAGATGTTAGGGGTGGAGCCAGGAGCCAGGTTGTGACAGTCACAATTGAACTCCAAAGGGAGTCCTGGCCATCGCATTGAAAGGGACCGCACACCTTTTCAATGCCTTCCTTCCATTGAAAATAATGAAGGATAGGGACACCTTCTTTTGGGACCCATAGAATTGGGCTCCCTGGTCCAATCTTTTTGAAACTTGGAAGGGGTTTTGAAGAGAGGGGTTGAACACCATCCTGCAAGTTTGGTGCCTCTAACTCAAAAAACAGCCCGCCCAGAGCCCCAGATACCCATGGATCAATTCACCATTATACCGTATAGCAGGGGTGGCCAACGGTAGCTCTCCAGATGTTTTTTTTGCCTACAACTCCCATCAGCCCCAGCCAGCATGGCTAATGGCTGGGGCTGATGAGAGTTGTAGGCAAAAAACATCTGGAGAGCTACCGTTGGCCACCCCTGCCCTATAGGAATCGGTCTCCATAGGGAATAATGGAGTGCTCAGCAGACATTTCTCTACCCCCCCTTTTTTTATAACCCTGAAGTGGGGAGAGGACCTCCAAACCGGGAGGTCCCCTGCCCCCACCTGGGAATTAGCAACCCTGTTTTGGAGTGAGTTTGCGCACGCTCCTGAACGCAACCGTAGTGTCCTTTGTGCAACCCCTGCAGACGTTTCACAATCCATGTGCAATGTTTTGCTTGTCATGGTTGCGACAGGCTGCTCTCCTGTCGGGGGTGAGCAAATCTTGCTGCTCGGCTCAGCTCTTTTGTTTCTGCTTTCTGATGTCACCAGCTTGGTTGTTGCCGGCTGGTCACTCCTTCGTTAGGCCAGTTGCTGATTAATTATGCAGGGTTGTTGGTGACTGTTGCAGAGGTCTGCCTTCAATCTTGTCAATAAAGCACGCCTTTCTGAGGAATCCATGCTTCTACTGTGCTTTTTCTTTTTCTTTTTTGCCCAGTTCAAAAGCACTTGACAGCGTCGCCCCTGGAACTCCCTGCTACTCGAGGAGGGCGATTGGTGGGAAACACATAGCTAAATCCATTCCCCTGCGTTGGGTATTGCAAGGTACATGGGATCAGATCTTTAAACCTGAAAGGGAAGCACCTGCTGAATCGCAAAGTTCAGAACTCTGAGCGCTCTCAGCCTTACCTCCCTCACAGGGTGTCTGTTGTAGGGAGGGGAAGAGAAAGGAGATGTAAACTGCTCGGAGACGCCGAGTGAAGGGTGGGGTATAAATCCAAGCTCTTCTGCTTCTTGCAGCCCTTGCTGGGCAGAAAGCTCTTGTCGCTGTGCCTAGGGTTGCCAAGTCCAATTCAAGAAATATCTGGGGACTTTGGGGGTGGAGCCAGGAGACTTTGGGGGTGGAGCCAGGAGACATTGGAGGCGGAGCCAAGATCAAGGCTGTGACAAGCATCACTGAACTCCAAAGGGAGTTCTGGCCCTCACATTTAAAGGGACGGCACACCTTTTCAATGCCTTCCTTCCATAGGAAATCATGAAGGATAGGGGCACCTTCTTTTGGGGCTCATAGAATTGGACCCCCTGGTCCAATCGTTTTGAAACTTGGGAGGTATTTTGGGGAGAGGCACTGGATGCTATACTGAAAATTTGGTGCCTCTACCTCAAACAACAGCCCCCCCCCCCAGAGCCCCAGATACTCGCGGATCAATTCTCCATTATTTTCTATGGGAATAAATCTCCATAGGGAATAATAGAGTTCCCAGCAGACATTCCCCTCCCCTCCCCCCTCTTTCTGACGACCCTAAAGCGGGGGGGGGCTCCAAACCGGGGGATCCCCTGCCCCCACCTGGGGATTGGCAACCCTGCCTCCCTCACAAGGTGTCTGTTGTAGGGAGGCGAAGGGAAAGGAGATGTAAACTGCTCGGAGACTCCGAGTGAAGGGTGGGGTATAAATCCAGTCTCTTCTGCTTCTTGCAGCCTCTGTTGTGCAGAAAGCTCTTGTCACCGTGGCCCAAGCCCTGGTATCCTTTCGATTAGATTACTGTCATGTGTTCTCCGTGGGACTGCCCTTAAAGACTGTTTAGAAACTACAGTTGGTGAAGAATGCTTATTAGCCAAATTTCTGGAGTCTCCTCTTTTTGATGGGGAAATCAGCAAGAGGTAGGTAAAGCTATTTTGGAGCGGGGTACTTTCCACCAATAATACGAAGGCCCAGGATCAGAAAGAAGACCCCAGATTTAAAATAGTTTAAATAGTTCCTTAGAAAAATATGTAGAAAGGCTATCACACATAAAGCAATCCAAAATACAATCAAGAGGCTAAGGAAATCAGGGGTGAAGAACAGAGACTTTTTGGAATTATTACAGAGGTGATATTTACCTATCTACAGGGCAGGAACGCAGTTCCGGCTGACTTGGCATCAGGGGGTGTGGCCTAATATACAAATGAACTTCTGTTGATGTTTTTCCCTACAAAAAAGCCCTATGCTAAATAATGGTGATGTCAGGGGGTGTGGCCTAATATGAAAATGAGTTCCTGCTGGGCTTTTTCTACAAAAAAGGCCCTGCCTATCTCGATGTGCAGAAATCCGTGTCGAAATTAAAGATGGGGATGCACACAGCCATCGTGCCACGTCTAAGAGGCCCATCACTTAGAGGGGTGCCCTCTAAGTGATGTCTATGTGCCCACAGATTGAACACGGAGGTGTGGTTTGCTCTCACATTTTATAGGATATGTGGGGGATGGAGACCCGCTCCTGGAATATGATTGAGTTAATGATCGTAGATGGCTTTCCTGGGTGTTCTGAATAGATTCCCAGTTTAAAACAAAAAGGAGAAAATGGCTCTTAAAGGTTGCCAGATAGAGACATGATGAGTTAATGCAGGGGTGTCAAACATGTGGCCTGGGGGTCAAATCAGGCCCCCCCCCCAAAGGGCTCCTATCAGACCTCCGAACAACTGGCTGTCATCCACTTCCTTGTCCCTCTCTCTTGCTTCCTTCTGCATCACAACTTGCTTTGTAAGGCTTGCTCAGTTGCACAGAAGCTACAGAGCAAAGCCTCTATTTTCTCCATTGGCTGAGTCTCCTCCCTTGGGGAGGAAGGGAGACTTGCTTTGCCAAGCTCTGTCAATTGCACAGCAGAGCTACTGAGCCAAGCCTCTCTTCCTTCTATTGGCTGAGGCTCCTCCCCCTCCTGGTCCCCTGGGGAAGGAAGGACAGAGCCAGAGCTTCCTTTGCCCAGTTCTCTGGATCCTGTGAGAGAGATACAAAGAAAGCACCTTTAAGACCAACTGCTAACGTTTTAAGCATGTTTTAACGCAAAAGAAATATTTTTTTAAAATTGTGTTTGGCTGTGTCCTTTATATCGTTTATATCACTGCTTTTTGTTGTTTGTTCGCACGGTCTTTGCTACCCCATGGACAAAGTCACGCCAGGCCCTCCTGTCTTCCGCCATCCTCCGAAGTCTGCTCAAATTCGTGTTAGTTACATCAGTAACGCTGTCCAGCCATCTCCTCTTTTGCCGTCCCCTTCTTCTTTGGCCTTCTGTCTTTCCCAGCATCAGGGTCTTCTCCAGGGAGTGCTCCCTTCTCATTGGGTGGCCAAAGTCTTGGAGCTTCAGCTTCAGCATCTGACCTTCCAAGGAACAGTCTGGGTTCATTTCCCTTAAGACTGACTGATTTGTTCTTCTTGCAGTCCAAGGGACTCTAGTTGTGTTGTTGTTCAGTCGCACAGTCGAGTCTGACTCTTTGTGACCCCGTGGACAAAGTCACTCCAGGCCCTCCTGTCCTCCACCATCCTCCGAAGCCTGCTCGAATTCGTGTTTGTTACATCAGTAATGCTGTCCAGCCATCTCCTCTTTTGCCGTCCCTTTCTTCTTCTGCCTTCTGTCTTTCCCGCAACAGGGTCTTCTCCAGGGAGTGCTCCCTTCTCCTTGGGTGGCCAAAGTCTTTGAGCTTCAGCTTCAGCATCTGACCTTCCAGGGAACAGTCTGGGTTGATTTCCTTTAGGACTGACTGATTGGATCTTCTTGCAGTCCAAGGGACTCTCAAGAGTCTTCTCCAGCACCACAGCTCAAAAGCATCTATTCTTCTGCGCTCAGCCTTCCTTATGGTCCAGCTCTCACAGCCATACATTACTACTGGGTATATTTCTGCTACCTAATCTTAAATAGGAACGTGGCCTGGCCCAACAAGGTCTCATTAATGTCAGATCCAGTCCTCATAACAAATGAGTTTGGCATCCCTGTGTTAATGTTTTCTATTCATTTTATCTCAACACTCTGAAATAGGGTTGCCAAGTCCAATTCAAGAAATATCTGGGGACTTTGGGGGTGGAGCCAGGAGACTTTGGGGGTGGAGCCAGGATCAAGGCTGTGACAAGCATCATTGAACTCCAAAGGGAGTTCTGGCCATCACATTTAAAGGGACGGCACACCTTTTCAATTCCTTCCCTCCATAGGAAATAATGAAGGATAGGGGCACCTTCTTTTGGGGCTCATAGAATTGGACCCCCTGGTCCAATCTATTTGAAACTTGGGGGGTATTTTGGGGAGAGGCACTAGATGCTAAACTAAAAATGTGGTGTCTCTACCCCCCAAAATAGCCCCCCCCCACAGAGCCCCAGATACCTGCGGATCAATTCTCCATGATTTTCTATGGGAATAAATCTCCATAGGGAATAATAGAGTTCCCAGCAGACATTTTCCTCCCCTCCCCCCCCCCCCCCCCCCGCTTTCTGATAACCCTGAAGATCATGCCGATTTTGGCCCATCTACACTGGCTCCCAGTCGGTTTCCAGGCACAATTTTCCAGGCTGGTATTGAATAAAGCCCTAATACAGGGACCCCTGAACCCTGGACCATGAACCGGGACTGGTCCGTGGCCAGTTAGCAACCGGGCCGTGAGTTGTATACTTATTTCATTATATATTACAATGTAGTGATAATAAAACGACATTGGATTTATATCCTGCCCTCCAGTCCAGATTTCAGAGTCTCAGAGCAGCCTACAATCTCCTTTCCCTTCCTCCCCCACAACAGACACCCTGTGAGGCGGGTGGGGCTGAGAGGGCTCTCCCAGAAGCTGCCCTTTCAAGGACAGAGTCTCAGAGCGGCCTACAATCTCCTTTCCCTTCCTCCCCCACAAATGACACCCTGTGAGGTGGGGGGGGGCTGAGACAGCTCTTACAGCAGCTGCCCTTTCAAGGACAACTCTGCGAAAGCTATGGCCGACCCAAGGCCATTCCAGCAGGTTCAAGTGGAGGAGTGGGGGATCAAACCCAGTTCTCCCAGATAAGAGTCCGCACACTTAACCACAACACCAACCTGGGGTGGGGGAGGGACTGCTCCCCATGCCTAAAAAGCAGGACAACAGCACATTATAAAGAATGTCCATTGGGTTGTAACAGTTTTCGATTCACTGGCTTTATTGATTTTATGTGCATTTCTTGTTATACATCACCTAAAGGCCAACATTGGCCAGGACGAGACAACTCACAAATTTAATAAATAATAATAGTAATAACAATAATAATTGGGCAGAAAGGCAGCACAGAAAACCAGTCCCTGTAAAAACTCAAGAAAACCTGAGCTGAAAGAGCACAGTCATCTCCTGGGAAGAGAGAATGTGAAACGGAAGGAAACGGAGAAGGGCTTTGGCAAGGTCCGGACAGCATGAAGCAACCGCTCTGAAAGCGACTTCCCTCTGCAAGCCGCATCAGTGGCGGGAAACGGGAACGATGCTGAGAGCCTCTTTGCCTGCTCCTCCACCAGCCCCGGGGACAACTCGGCCTCCTCGGCTGCCCAGGCTGGTACTTCACTCAATATGCCCCCCACCTGAGGGCACATTTGCAATGGACGACCCCCCTCCAGGAGGCAGTTTCGGGGTGCACGTGCAATCATGTTCTTGATCCTTTATCTTGATTGTCACTTTCCGAACGTTCCTCCTGACGCGGCTGCGCTAGAGAGGGAGAGAGAATCGGAAAAAATCAGGAAAGCGGCTTTCCTGGATTGATGCTTGCAAATACAAATCAGTGTTGTCTGCTCCCTTCTTCTTCAGTTTGGCATAGTGGTGAAGTGTGCGGACTCTTATCTGGGAGAACCGGGTTTGATTCCCCGCTCCTCCACTTGCACCTGCTGGAATGGCCTTGGGTCAGCCAGAGCTCTAATAGAGAGCCAATTAGGTGTAGTGGTTAAGTGTGTGGACTCTTATCTGGGAGAACCGGGTTTGATTCCCCACTCCTCCACTTGCACGTGCTGGAATGGCCTTGGGTCAGCCATAGCTCTAATAGAGAGCCAGTTTGGTGTAGTGGTTAGGTGTGAGAACTCTTATTTGGGAGAACCGGGTTTGATTCCCCGCTCCTCCACTTGCAGCTGCTGGCATGGCCTTGGATCAGCTATAGCTCTAATAGAGAGCCAATTAGGTGTAGTGGTGAAGTGTGCGGACTCTTATCTGGGAGAACCGGGTTTGATTCCCCACTCCTCCACTTGCACCTGCTGGAATGGCCTTGAGTCAGCCACAGCTCTAATAGAGAGCCAGTTTGGTGTAGTGGTTAAGTGCGCGGACCCTTATCTGGGAGAACCGGGTTTGATTCCTCACTCCTCCACTTGCAGCTGCTGGAATGGCCTTGGGTCAGCCACAGCTCTAATAGAGAGCCAGTTTGGTGTAGTGGTTAAGTGTGTGGACTATTATCTGGGAGAACCGGGTTTGATTCCCCACTCCTCCACTTGCACCTGCTGGAATGGCCTTGGGTCAGCCACAGCTCTAATAGAGAGCCAATTAGGTGTAGTGGTGAAGTGTGCGGACTCTTATCTGGGAGAACCGGGTTTGATTCCCCACTCCTCCACTTGCACCTGCTGGCATGGCCTTGGGTCAGCCACAGCTCTAATAGAGAGCCAGTTTGGTGTAGTGGTTAAGTGTGTGGACTCTTATCTGGGAGAACCGAGTTTGATTCCCCACTCCTCCACTTGCACCTGCTGGAATGGCCTTGGGGCAGCCATAGCTCTAATAGAGAGCCAGTTTGGTGTAGTGGTTAAGTGTGCAGACTCTTATATGGGAGAACCGGGTTTGATTCCCCACTCCTCCACCTGCTCCTGCTGGAATGGCCTTGGGTCAGCCATAGCTCTAATAGAGAGCCAGTTTGGTGTAGTGGTTAAGTGTGTGGACTCTTATCTGGGAGAACTGAGTTTGATTCCCCACTCCTCCACTTGCACGTGCTGGAATGGCCTTGGGTCAGCCATAGCTCTAACAGAGAGCCGGTTTGGTGTAGTGGTTAAGTGTGAGAACTCTTATTTGGGAGAACCAGGTTTGATTCCCCACTTCTCCACTTGCATCTGCTGGCATGGCCTTGGGTCAGCCACAGCTCTAATAGAGAGCCAGTTTGGTGTAGTGGTTAAGTGTGAGAACTCTTATTTGGGAGAACCGGGTTTGATTCCCCACTCCTCCACTTGCACCTGCTGGCATGGCCTTGGGTCAGCCATGGCTCTAATAGAGAGCCAGTTTGGTGTAGTGGTTAAGTGCATGGACTCTTATCTGGGAGAACCGCGTTTGATTCCCTACTCCTCCACTTGCAACTGCTGGAATGGCCTTGGGTCAGCCATAGCTCTGGCAGAGGTTGTCCTTGAAAGGGCAGCTGCTGTGAGAGCGTTACCCTGTCGCTTCCATTGTGTTATAACCATAACCATAACCATAACCAGACCTCAGATTCAGCAGGAGCTCACAGGAGCACAGCTCTTGAACCTTTCTGAGGGTTCCCCTTCCTTCTCCCCACCTACCTACCTTGTCCATTGAACAGGAGGTGCAGCTGCATAACAATCTTTGGATTAGGAGAGTGGGCAGCCAGCCAGCCACCAGGGCCTTTGCCAAAGGGTTGCCAAGTCTAATTCAAGTTTAGTTTAGTTTATTTTAGTTTATTTTCGATTTACATCCCGCCCTTCCCACTAAAGTGGCTCAGAAATATCTGGGAACTTTGGGGGTGGAGCCAGGAGACATTGTGGGTGGAGCCAGGAGACATTGGGGCGGAGCCAGGAGCAAGGGTGTGACAAGCATAATTGAACTCCAAGGGAGTTCTGGCCATCACATTTAAAGGGACAGCACACCTTTTAAAATGCCTTCTTTCCATAGGAAATAATGAAGGATAGGGGCACCTTCTTTTGGTGGCTCATAGAATTGGACCCCCTGGTCCAATCGTTTTGAAACTTGGGGGGTATTTTGGGGAGAGGCACTGGATGCCGTGCTGCAAATTTGGTGCCTCTGCCTCAAAAAACAGCCCCCCAGAGCCCCAGATACCCACGGATCAATTTTCCATTATTTCCTATGGGAATAAGTCTTCATGGGAAGTAATAGAGTTCCCAGTAGCCCTCCCCCCGCTTTCTGATGACCCTGAAATGGGTGGAGGGCCTCCAAACCAGGGGATCCCCTGCCCTCACCTGGGGATTGGCAACCCTGCTTTGCCATGTTCCTAGCAGCCTTCATTAATCCCTGGAGAAGCCCACACCACAGTTTCTCCACTTCTTATGTGATTTTGGGCGGTGGGTGGCTTGCTGGCCTTTTGACTGGGGGGGCAGCGGCCAAAGAGAGCCCCAGGTGAGCGAGGCCTGCTTCGGCTGGCTGGATCTCTAGCCAGCCCAAGCAGGTCTCACTAGCCCGGGGCTCTCCTTTCTTGTGTCTAGTTGCTTTTGGCTGGGGGCATATGTTAATGAGTTATGCTAATGACCTCCACGATCTATTTTTTTACAAAACAGTTCCCCACGATCCCTTCTAGGGTGAACTTACCCGCTTGCCTGCAGTTTCACACAGATACCCGACGACGGGCGTCCCCTGCTCCGAAAAGATGGTTCCGTAACATTCCTTCACCAGCTGCAAAAGAGGAGGCAAAGATGGAAGTTCGGCGGGAGGAAGGGTCAAGGAGGAAAACGGAGAACTGAAAGGAGCCAGAGAATCTTTGGTCCCCGTTGCCTGCACTGAGGTATAGCTGGGAGGCTGCTAGTCCCTCCCCACCCACCCCCATAGTTCGGTTGCTGATGCTAAACTTCCACAAAAGAGAGAGGGAACAGAAACGAAGCCAACCAAGCAAAAACCACTAAAGGAAGTTTAGAGTACTAAAGGGCCAAAGGTTAAAAACATGAATAAAAAGGTAACGGTAGTCCCCCTGTGCAAGCACCAGTCGTTTCTGACTCTGGGGTAACGTCGCAGCATGACGTTTTCACGGCAGACTTTTTATGGGGTGGTTTGCCATTGCCTTCCCCAGTCATCTACATTTTACTCCCAGCAAGCTGCGGACTCATTTTACCGACCTCAGAAGAATGGAAGGCTGAGTCAACTTTGAGCCGGCTACCTGAACCCAGTTTCCGCTGGGATCGAACTCCTATATCTTCCCTCCCCACAACAGACACCCTGTGAGGTAGGTGGGGCTAAGAGAGCTCTGACAGAAGCTGCCCTTTCAAGGACAACTCCTGTGAGAGCTATGGCTAAGCCAAGGCCATTCCAGCATCTGCAAGTAGAGGTGTGGGGAATCAAACCCGGTTCTCCCAGATAAGAGTCTGTGCACTTAACCACTACACCAAACTGGCTCTCTATTAGAGCTATGGCTGACCCAAGGCCATTCCAGCAGGGGCAAGTGGAGGAGTGGGGAATCAAACCCGGTTCCCCCAGATAAGAGTCTGTGCACTTAACCACTACACCAAACTGGCACTCTATTATTGCTATGGGTGACCCAAGACCATTCCAGCAACTGCAAGTGGAGGAGTGGGGAATCAAACCCAGTTCTCCCAGATAAGAGTCCGCGCACTTTACCACTATGCCAAACTGGCTGGAGGGAACTCACCCCGTTGTCCTTGAAGTCACACTTGTCCAGGTTCAGCTGCTCTGAAGGTGGGCAGGTGGTCTCCTGAATGGTGAATTCCATCTCCTGGAGGAACCGGATTGAGGGGTCCTAGCAAAGAGAGAAGTGCCAAGAGGTACCTATGGGTTAATGTTGTTGCAGAGTTTTGCCCAGACCTAGAAACCTCATACTACTGAGTGCACTAAATGAATCTCCCAATAAGTATATTGCAAAAAAGATTTATTTATTCAAGTAGATCCATTCACCTTCTACTCAAAAGGAGAGAGAGAAGCCTAATCTAAAGAACACTTCCCTTATCACAAATAGCTGGCTTATATGGCATCACGTATGGGAGGAATGTTCCCTGGACTGCATGTTTCTAGTCCTCAGTAGAGATCGGCTGATGGTCTGTTCCTTTACAGCAGTGGTCCCCAACCCCAGGGCTGTGGACCGGTACTGGTCCATGGCCTTTTAGCAATTGAGCTGTGAGTTGTATAATTATTTCATTATATATTACAATACAATAATAGTAATAATAATACATTGGATTTATATCCTGCCCTCCACTCCGAATTTCAGAGTTTCAGAGCGGCTCACAATCTCCTTTACCTTCCTCTACCACAACAGACACCTGTGAGGTGGGTGGCGCTGAGAGAGCTCTCACAACAGCTGCTGTTTCAAGGACAACTCCTGCGAGAGCTATGGCTGACCCAAGGCCATTCCAGCAGGTGCAAGTGGAGGAGTGGGGAAATCAAACCCGAGTCCGCACACTTAACCACCACACCAAACTAGAAGAAATAAAGTGCACAATTGTATCATTCCAAAACCATTGCCCCTGGTCTGTGGAAAAATTGTCTTCCACAAATCCAGTCCCTGGTACCAAAAAAGTTGGGGACCACTGCTATAGAGCAGGGATGGCCAAGGTAGCTCTCCAGATGTTTTTTGCCTACAACTCCCATCAGCCCCAGCCAGCATGGTCAATGGCTGGGGCTGATGGGAGTTGTAGGCAAAAAACATCTGGAGAGCTATTGTTGGCCACCCCTGATATAGAGTATCTGGTCACCAGCAGATTTTCTCATCCAGGCCTCAGAAGCCAGGGTCTTTCCCTGATGTCGCCTCCCAGCACTGAGCTTCAGAGGTTTCCTGAAGTTTGGTGTAGTGGTTAAGTGTGCAGTCTCTTATCTGGGAGAACTGGGTTTGATTCCCCACTCCTCCACTTGCACCTGCTGGAATGGCCTTGGGTCAGCCATAGCTCTGGCAGAGGTTGTCCTTGACGGGCAGCTGCTGTCCCTCTCCAGCCACACCCACCTCACAGGGTGTCTGTTGTGGGGGAGGAAGGTAAAGGAGATTGTGAGCCGCTCTGAGACTCTTTGGAGTGGAGGGCAGGATATAAATCCAATATCTTCATCTACCTCACAGGGTGTCTGTTGTGGGGGAGGAAGGTAAAGGAGATGTGAGCCGCTCTGAGACTCTTCGGAGTGGAGGGTGGGATATAAATCCAATATCTTCATCTACCTCACGGGGTGTCTGTTGTGGGGGAGGAAGGTAAAGGAGATGTGAGCCGCTCTGAGACTCTTCGGAGTAGAGGGTGGGATATAAATCCAATATCTTCTTCATCTTCTTCTTCTCTGCTGGTGAGGAACTCCTTCGGTCACTGTGGCCTTGATAGTCCTCTCCACCATAAATCTGTCTAATCAGGGGTGGAATTCTAGCAGGAGCTCCTTTGCTACACACCCCTGATGTAGTCATAATCCTCCAAGAGCTTACAAGGCTCTTTTTTTGTAAGCTCTTGGAGGATTGGCTGCATTAGGGGTGTGTGGCCTAATATGCAAAAGAGCTCCTGCTAGAATTCCACCCCTGTGTCTAATCCCTTTTAAAGCCATGGATGCTTGTTGTGACTTCATTATTTAAATCAATTAATCATTGAGGAAGGAAATACTTCCTTGTGCCCATCCTGAACGTATCACCCATCAACTTCGTTAGATGCCTCCAAGTTCTAGGCTTATAGGAGACAGCGAAAAAAAGTCTATCCACATTCTCAACTTCACACATATTATAATCCACTATCACGTCCCCTCTTAGTCATCTATTTTCTAAACTAAAAAATCCTAAACCTTTCAACCTTTCCTCCTAGAGAAGGTGCTCCAGTCGCCTCATCATCTTGATTACCCTTCCTCCTCTACACTTTGTCTAGCTCTGCAGTGTCCTTTTGAGAGAGGGTGATCAGAATTGTACGCAATATTCCATATGTGACCCACCATAGCTCTATACAGGGCTATTATAATATTGGTTGATTATTTTCCGTCCCTTTCCTAAAAATCCCTAACCTAGAGTTTGCCCTTTTCACCGCTGCAGTACACTGGGTTGACTTATTGGTCAAGGTTTCCACTAACACCCCAAAATCTCTTTCAGTCTCTGTCTCAATCAGTTCAGATTCCATCAGTATGAAATTTAAAGTTAAATTTTTTTTTTGTTCTGATATGCATCCTCTTACTACGCACATTGAACTTGGTTCATCACTTTGCTGCCCACTTCTACAAATTAGACAGATCCACCTGCCGCTCTTCAGAATTTGCTTTGGTTTCCACCATCCTGAATATATGAATATGTGTCATGTGAATCCCAGACCTGGCTTCTACATTGATGAGGCAGGACTTCCATTTACTGAAGCCATGCTGATTTTCCTCTCAGCAGGCTTGTTCTTCAATTTCCTTAATCAGTGCCTTTTTAGTAACAGTTTCTACCATTTACCTGGAACAGATGTTAGACTAACTGGCCTGTGATTTCTTGGAACCCCCTTTTAAAAACTAGACTTGCTTCTTTTCTGTCATCTGGTCAAGAGGCCAGTTTTAGGGACAACTTACATAATATACTTGTTAGTAGATCAACAGTTTCATGTTTTAGTTCTTTAAGAATCCTCAAGTGTATGCCATCCAGATGTGGAGGCTTATTACTTTTCAATTTGTCTAACAGTCCTAGAACTTTTGTCTCTTATCACCTCAACTTGTCTGGGTTCTTCAAGCACGCACCCCTCCCCCAACAGCAGCTCCTGTGTGGGTATGTGCCCCACATTTCCCACAGATAGAGTGGCTCTCTCGCCATACACACCTGGACTGCTTGTGCCACACCTGTGATGCTCTGCTCGGCCTCTTTTCTGCAGGCCTTGAAAGCTCCCATTTCACAGAGGGAAACTGAGGCACAGAGAAAGTCACTCGTTCCAAGCCACCCAGCACGGACTGCACTGAAACATGGACCCCGGTTCAAGTCCCACACCAGCCACTGATGATGCAATGTGAGCTTACCACCCTTGCTACTCACC
This sequence comes from Heteronotia binoei, assembly GCF_032191835.1. Lineage (NCBI taxonomy): Eukaryota > Metazoa > Chordata > Lepidosauria > Squamata > Gekkonidae > Heteronotia > Heteronotia binoei. The sequence continues at coordinate 3,418,616 of NC_083232.1, read as the reverse complement.
CACTTGGGATGGGGCTTGGCTTTCAGGAGTCGGAAGCCCCACGCCGTCTCTGACTCTTGGTTGTAGAGGTCGACGGCCAACGAAACAGCCTCCTCGTAGCTGACCTCCTCTTGAGTAGGAGACAAAGCTGCGGCTGCCATGGCAAAGCCAAGCACCAGCAGCATCCGGCTCGCCATCGTCCCTGCTTCTGTGGGTGTCTGCGGGTGCACTGTTTTCAATTCCCTGTCGCCTCCTATGTACTCTGCCTCACCCTGATTTCCTGGAATGGTTGGTCCATAATTCATGCAAATATCCTCAAGTGGATTTTTCCAAAGGGAATTCCCCTGTCTGTATCTGTTAAGGCACTAATGTTTACTGGCCAACTGAGCAGAACAAACAGACCATGAGAAGAGGGAGAGGAGGAATCTCCCAAGGCCTTTGTTCCCTCTGACAAAAAGGGAAATCCCAAAAATGTAGGGCTGTGGGGAAGGAAGCGTGGTGTGCCAATCCAGGAGTGAAGCAATCCATGTTTCTGCATTTAAGATTCTGTGCTGAGCACACTACCTCATTGTGGAGTGTTTCTGAGCTAAGGCGGAACGGAGAAACTAGGGTTACCAACTCTGGCCTGGGAGATTCCTGGGGATTCACAGGTGGTGCCTGTTTTGGGAGGGGGGCGGATTTGGGAAGGGATTTCACCTAGAACCTACGATTTATAGAATCATAGAACCATAGAGTTGGAAGGGACCTCCAGGGTCATCTAGTCCAACCCCCTGCACAATGCAGGAAACTTACAAACACCTCCCCCCTAAATTTGCAGTTGAGCTATTCAAAGCCCTAAAAGACTGTTGCCGTTAAAGTGATGCAGTCGTTATGTCAGCAAATCTGGAAAACGCAACAGTGGCCACAGGATTGGAAAAGGTCAATTTATATTCCGATCCCAAAGAAGGGTAATGCCAAGGAATGTTCATACTCTCGCACGATTGCGCTCATTTCACATGCCAGCAAGGTCATGTTAAAGATCCTACAAGCTAGGCTTCAGCAGTGTGTAGATCGGGAACTACCAGAAGTTCAAGCTGGGTTTCAGAGAGGTACAAAAACTAGAGATCAAATTGCCAGCATTCTCTGACTGGATTACGGAGAAAGCATGGGAGTACCAGAAATATTTCTATTTCTGCTTCATTGACTACACTAAAGCCTATGATTGTGTGGATCAAAACAAACTGTGGCAAGTCCTTACAGAGATGGGAGCACCAACCCACCTGGAAGAGAACCAGTTTGGTGTAGTGGTTAAATGTGTGGACACTTATCTGGGAGATCCGGGTTTGATTCCCCACTCCTCCACTTGCAGCTGCTGGAATGGCCTCGGGTCAGCCATAGTGGTTAAGTGTGTGGACTCTTATCTGGGAGAACTGGGTTTGATTCCCCACTCCTCCACTTGCACCTGCTGGCATGGCCTTGGGTCAGCCATAGTGGTTAAGTGTGCGGACTCTTATCTGGGAGAACTGGGTTTGATTCCCTACGCCTCCGCTTGCAGCTGCTGGAATGGCCTTGGGTCAGCCATAGTGGTTAAGTGTGCGGACTCTTATCTGGGAGAACTGGGTTTGATTCCCCACGTCTCCACTTGCAGCTGCTGGAATGGCCTTGGGTCAGCCATAGCTCTAATAGAGAGCCAGTTTGGTGTAGTGGTTAAGTGCGCGGACTCTTATCTGGGAAACCCGGGTTTGATTCCCCACTCCTCCACTTGCACCTGCTGGCATGGCCTTGGGTCAGCCATAGTGGTTAAGTGTGTGGACTCTTATCTGGGAGAACTGGGTTTGATTCCCTATGCCTCTGCTTGCAGTTGCTGGAATGGCCTTGGGTCAGCCATAGTGGTTAAGTGTGTGGACTCTTATCTGGGAGAACTGGGTTTGATTCCCCACGTCTCCACTTGCAGCTGCTGGAACGGCCTTGGGTCAGCCATAGCTCTAATAGAGAGCCAGTTTGGTGTAGTGGTTAAGTGCATAGACTCTTATCTGGGAGAACTAGGTTTGATTCCCCACTCCTCCACTTGCATCTGCTGGAATGGCCTTGGGTCAGCCATAGACATTGCAGAAGTTGTCCTTGAAAGGGCAGCTGCTGTGAGAGCCCTCTCAGCCCCACCCACCTCACAGGGTGTCTGTTGTGGGGGAAGGAGATATTGGAGATTGTAAGCTGCTCTGAGTCTCTAATTCAGAGAGAAGGGTGGGGTATAAATTTGCAATTCTTCTTCTTCACATGTCTCCCGAGAAGTCTGTGTAAGAGTCAAGAAGCAATTGTCAGAACTGGATATGGAACAACTGATTGGTTTAGAATAGGAAAAAGAGCTTGACAAGGATGTCACCCTGCTTATTTAATCTATATGCAGAGTACATCTTGTGGAATGCAGGCCTGGATGAATCACAAACCAGGACTAAGATTGCCGGGAAAAACATCAACAACCTCAGATATGCAGATGACACCACTCTAGTGGCAGAAAGTGAGGAGGACCTAAAGAACCTCTTGTTGAGGGTGAAAGAGGAGAGCACAAAAGTAGGCTTGGAACTTAACAGCAAAAAAACTAAGATCATGGCATCCGGCCCCATCACACCTTGGCAAATAGAAGGGGAAGACATGGAAGTAGTGACAGACGTCACATTTCTGGGATCCAAGATCACTGCAGATGGTTACTGCAGCCATGAAATTAAAAGATTAAAATTTGCTCCTTGGGAGGACAGCTATGGCAAACCTGGACAGTATAATAAAAAAGTAGAGACATCGCCCTGCCAACAAAAGTCCATATAGTCAAAGCGATGGTATTCCCAGTAGTAATGTATGGCTGTGAGAGCTGGACCATAAGAAAGGCCGAGCGCAGAAGAATAGATACTTTCGAGCTGTGGTGCTGGAGAAGAATCTCAAGAGTCCCTTGGACTGCAAGAAGATCCAATCAGTCAGTCCTAAGGGAAACCAACCCAGGCTGTTCCCTGGAAGGTCAGATGCTGAAGCTGAAGCTTAAATACTTTGCCCACCCAATGAGAAGGGAGCACTCCCTGGAGAAGACCCTGTTGCTGGGAAAGACAGAAGGCAAAAGAAGAAGGGGACGGCAAAAGAGGAGATGGCTGGACAGTGTTACTGATATAACAAACACGAATCTGAGCAGACTTCAGATGGTGGAAGACAGGAGGGCCTGCCGTGACTTTGTCCATGGGGTCGCAAAGAGTCACTCAACTGTGTGACTGAGCAACAAAATTCACAGGATCTGCATTGCTGTCAGATGGCCATCTAGCCTCTGTTTAAAAACCTCCAAGGAAGGAGAGCCCACCACCTCCTGAGGAAGCCTGTTCCACTGAGGAATCGCTCTAACAGTCAGGAAGTTCTTCCTAATGTTGAGCTGGAAACTCTTTTGATTTAATTTCAACCCATTGGTTCTGGTCCTACCTTCTGGGGCCACAGAAAAGAATTCCACCCCATCCTCTATAGGACAGCCCTTCAAGTACTTGAAGATGGTGATCATTTCACCTCTCAGCTGCCTCCTCTCCAGGCTAAACATCCCCAACTTCTTTTCCTCTCCAGACCCCTCGCAACCTTCATTGCCCTCCTCTGGACCTGTTCCAGCTTGTCATATCCTTCTTAAAATGCAGTGCCCAAAACTGACCACAATACTCCAGGGGAGGTCTTACCAGAGCAGAGTAAAGCGATACCATCACATCACGTGATCGGGACGCTAGACTTCTGTTGATACAGCCCCAAATTGCATTGGCCTTAGGATTTGTTTATCATAAAGTTTGACCAAGGAATCTGCCCTTTTCTCCAGGAGAGTGGATCTCTGAAGTCTGGAGATCAAATATAATTGCAGGAGATCTCCAGATCCCATCTGGAGGTTGGCAACTCTAAAAACTCCAGTATTTGTGTTTGCTCCATGCTCCATTCAGTGGAGGTCTCTTCTCCTCTTTTCTGGTATGAACGCCTTTCTTCTTTAGCCCAAGGCTGCATTGTGGAGCCATCAACAGCTGATTCACTTATTTGTTTATCGCATGGCAGAGTTACACACAGTAAGCACATCATAACATAAAATATGTAACCAAGTTGTTACGATGAGTATGCAGACCACTTGGGGAACCCCTCTAAATATGAACATCTAAGTTTTCAATCAATTCAGTCTCATCTGGGGAGCCGATAGAATGGTGATGTTTTCTCTACTTGTATTTTCATATGGAGTGTTGCATATGTATTTTCATGTGGAGCTGGGCATGTTTAGCCTGGAGAGGAGACGGCTGAGAGATGATATGATCACCATCTTCAAGTACTTGAAATTAAATCAAAAGAGTTTCCAGCTCAACATTAGGAAGAACTTCCTGTTTAAAACAATTTTATTTGGTAACATATGGTAACAAATTATATTTCTTGCATCATTAATAACTTCTTTTATCTATCCCATATATTACTTTCTACCCACCCCTCCTGCCGTTACTTGACACCCGCCAGTGTTATTTACTTAAAATACTAATATTTAAAGGTACCCTTAACTAATAAAAACAAAAATTAATATTCTTCTTTTTTCTAAAACTTAATCATTATCAAAAAATGTCCAATGTCCTTTTATTTTCCACTCTTTTTCTACATATCTTCTGAACTTTTTCCACTCCATCTTAAAAACTTCTGAATCATAGTCTCTTAAAGTTCTTGTTAATTTGTCCATTTCACTCCATGTCATAAATTTTACAATCCAATCCCATTACTCTGGTATTTTTTCTTGCTTCCACAACTGCGCATATATAATGTCCTAGCAGCTGAAAGCAAGTACCAAATTATAGTTAAGAACATAAGAATATAAGAGAAGCCATGTTAGATCAGGTCAATGGCCCATCCAGTCCAACACTCTGTGTCACACGGTGGCAAAAAAAAAAAAATATATATATACACACACACACACTGTGGCTAATAGCCACCGATGGACCTCTGCTCCATATTTTTATCTAACCCCCTCTTGAAGGTGGCCATGCTTGTGGACGCCACCACCTCCTGTGGCAGTGAATTCCACATGGAAATCACCCTTTGGGCGAAGAAGTACTTCCTGTTATCTTTTAACCTGTCTGCTCAGCAATTTCATTGAATGCCCACGAGTTCTTGTATTGTGAGAAAGGGAGAAAAGTACTTCTTTCTCTACTTTCTCCATCCCATGCATTATCTTGTCACCCCGCAGTTGACGTTTCTCCATGCTAAAGAGCCCCAAGCGTTTCAACCTTTCTTCATAGGGAAAGTGTTCCAGCCCTTTAATCATTCTAGTTGCCCTTTTCTGGACTTTCTCCAATGCTATATCCTTTTTGAGGTGCGGCGACCAGAACTGCACATAGTACTCCAAATGAGACCGCACCATCGATTTATACAGGGGCATTATCTTTCTATCTTCTATCTTCTTTTGGAAATTTTTCCATTTGTAATCCCAACAGAAAAGTCTCTGCAACTTTCTTAAATTCATATCCCAAGATCTTAGAAATTTCTTGTTGAATCATCTGCCAATACTTTTTTGCTCTTTCACAAGTCCACCACATATGGCAGAAAGAAGCTTCATGTTTTTTACATTTCCAACATCTATCTGGCATCTTGTTGCTCATCTTTGCCAATTTTTTAGGAATCATATACCATCTATACATCATTTTAAAACAGTTCTCTTTAATACTATGACACGTCAAAAGCTTCATAGAATTCTTCCACAAGTATTCATCTGTATTTCTTTATTTATATTAATTGCCCATTTAATCATTTGAGATTTCACTACTTCATCCTCCGTAGACCATTTTAAAAGTAAGCTGGAGAGGCTGTGCGCTCCAGTTCTCCTTTTACCTTTCTTGGAGCTCAGCCTGCAGTGATCAATTTCCAATTCCAAAGTTCAAAAGAGCTTGGGGCTCTTTAGCTTGGGGAAACGTCGACTGTGGGGTGACACAATACAGGTTTACAAGATAATGCATGGGATGGAGAAAGAAGAGAAAGAAGTACTTTTCTCCCTTTCTCACAATACAAGAACCCATGGGCATTCAATGAAATTGCCGAGCAGTCGGGTTAAAACGGATAAAAGGAAGTCCTTCTTCACCCAAAGGGTGATTAACATGTGGAATTCACTGCCACAGGAGGTGGCGGCGGCTACAAGCATAGCCAGCTTCAAGAGGCGATTAGATAAAAATATGGAGCAGAGGTCCATCAGTGGCTATTAGCCACAGTGTATATATTTATATGTGTGTGTGTGTGTGTGTGTATGTATACACACACACACACATATATTGGCCACTGTGTGACGCAGAGTGTTGGACTGAATGGGCCATTGGCCTGATCCAACATGGCTTCTCTTATGTTCTTAAGTTTGATTTGTATCTCTGCGCTTCCTCCCCATTTCCCTGCTTTCCTGTGCCCTTCCCCAACCGGGAGCAGCAAAGAACGGAAGCAGCTTGTACAGGTTGGCTGGGTGAGACGTGTCCTGGCTGCTCTCCTCCCTCCCCACCCCGAAAGGGCTCTAGCTGCCCCTGCAGCCTGTGCAATCTATGGGACTGTCCTCCCATCCATCCAAGAACTTTCTGTTCAGGCTCATGGCGGTGGGAAACAAGGCAGTACGTGGAGCCGGACTAAGGGTCGCTGGGAGCAGGGGGTGGGGCTGGCTGCCCACCCAACTTTAGAAATCTGCCTGCCCACCCACTCAACTCTGCTCAGAGTGCTTCAGGGGAGAGCTTGCTGGCGCCGCTACCTGCTTCATGTGCTGAGGCGGTCGGGGTGAATGGTTCCAAGGGGAGGGGGGAGCCAAGACTTGGGGAGGGGGCCCATAAAATCCACAAGGAGGCTGGGCTCTCTGGGCCCCACGGGGCGCTACGGGCCTGCTCCCCGTTTGTTTCTGAGTCCAATTCAATGTGTCGACGCTGAAAAATAGCCCTGTTTGGGGACCAGCATACTTTACTAACGGACTGCTCCAAAATGAACCTACTAGGGTCGCCAATCCCCAGATGGGAGCAAGGGATCCTCTGGTTTGGATCCTCAGAAAGCGGGGGGGGGGGGAAATGTCTGCTGGGCACTCCATTATTCCCTATGGAGACTGATTCCCATAGGAAATAATGGAGAGTTGATCCGCGGGTATCTGGGGTTCGGGGGGGGGCGCTGTTTTTTGAGGTAGTGGTACCAAATTTGCAGCAAAACATCCAGTGCCTTTTCCCAAAATACCCCCCCCCCCAAGTTTCAAAAAGGTTGGACCAGGGGGTTCAATTCAATTCTATAAGCCTCAAAAGAAGGTGCCCCTACCCTTCATTATTACCTATGGAAGGAATGCATTTAAAAAGGTCAATTATGTTTGTCACATCCTTGCTCCTGGCTCCACCCCCAAAGTCCCTAGATTTTTCTTGAATTGGACTTGGCAACCCTAGAATCTACCGGCATACACTGGTCATTTTTGGAACCCTCGCTTTGGGTTCTCTTGCCATCTGAGACTAGATGGGTGGCGACCCAAGAAAGCACTTCTCAACTGCGGTGCCAAAACTTTGACGCTCCCTCCCCACCCCCGCTTAAAGATTCATTCGTTTCCCTCTGCTGCTTTCTTCCCCCAGAGGGTAAAGACTTATACCCCCGATAACAGTTATTGGCTGTCCTCTTGCATTATAGTGTTATGTGCTTCTATGTTTTTATTGAGTGTTATATATAATGGTAAATGCTGTTTTGATGTTGAACATGCTTTACCATTTTGATATTCACTGCCTTAGAAGCCCTATCTGGGCAGAAAGGCAGCACAGAAAACCAGTATCAACACGAGTAAAAACCCAAGACAGTCTGTGTTGAAAGAGCACAGTCATTTATTGGGAAGAGAGAATTTATTGGGAAGAGCCAGTTGGGTGTAGTGGTTAAGTGTGTGGACTCTTATCTGGGAGAACCGGGTCTGATTCCCCACTCCTCCACTTGCAACTGCTGGAATGGCCTTGAGTCAGCCATATTCTGGCAGAGTTGTCCTTGAAAGAACAGCTTCTTGGAGAGCTCTCCCAGCCCCACCCACCTCACAGGGTGTCTGTGGTGGGGGGGAGGTAGAGGAGATTGTGACTGCTCTGAGATTCAGAGTATAGGAAGGGATATAAATCCAATATCTTCTTCAAAAAAGAGAGCCAGTTTGGTGTAGTGGTTAAGCGTGCGGACTCTTATTTGGGTGTCTGTTGTGGGGGAAGGAGATAAAGGAGATTGTAAGGCGCTCTGAGTCTCTGTTTCAGAGAGAAGGGCAGGGTATAAATCTGCAGTCTTCTTCTTCTGCAGTCTGAGAGCCAGTTTGGTGTAGTGGTTAAGTGTGTGGACTCTTATCTGGGAGAAACAGGTTTGATTCCCCACTCCTCCACTTGCAGCTGCTGGAATGGCCTAGGGGCAGCCATAGCTATCTCAGAGCTTGTCCTTGAAAGGGCAGCTTCTGGGAGAGTTCTCTCAGCTCCACCTACCTCACAGGGTGTCTGGTGTGTGTGTGTGTGGGGGGGGAAGGTCAAGAAGATTGTGAGCTGCTCTGAGTCTCTGAGATTCAGAGTGAAGGGCAAGCTATAAATCCAGTATCATCATCTTCTTAAAATGGAAGGGAAGGGCTTTGGCAAGATCTGCACAGCATGAAGCAATTGCTCAGAAGGGAACTTCCCTTTGCAAGCTGCATCAGCGTTGGAAAATGAAAATAATGCTGGGAGCCTCTCTGTCGGCTCCTCCACCAACCCCGGGCACCGACTCAGCCTCCTCGGCACTGCCCATTCCAGTTCTTCAGGCTATAATAACAGGTTTCTTGCCTCCCGCAATGGGGGATCCTCCTCCAGGAAGCATTCTCATGATCCCCTTCTTGACTTTCCTGATCACTTTCCGAATCCCCCTCCGGACACGGATGTGCTAGAGAGAGAGGAAGAGAATGGGAGAGAATCAGATAAAATCGGGAGAGGGGCTTTCCTGGATTGATGCTAAAAGGTAAAGGTCATCCCCTGTGCAAGCGCCAGTTGGGGTGATGTTGCTTTCACGACCTTTTCGCGGCAGACTTTTTACGGGGTGGTTTGCCCTTGCCTCCCCCAGTCATCTACACAAGCTGGGGACTCCTTTGACCGACCTCGGAAGGATGGAAGGCTGAGTCAACCTCGAGCCGACTAACTGAACCAGCTTCCGCTGGGATCGAGCTCAGGTCGTGAGCAGAGGGCTCCGACTGCAGTGCTGCAGCTTTACCACTCTGCGCCACGGGGCTCCTATTGTTTATTTATGCTAGCAAATGCAAAAATACAGTTGCCAGCAACGTTCCCTCTAAGCTGTGGAGTCGTGTGAGCAAAATGTCAAATCCCCTTCCTGTTATCTCTGTTGCTGTGTTTCTTCGTTCCCTTTTGATGTAGAATGTGGAATGTGTGAGTAACGACGCTTAGTCTGCTGCAGGACCAAAAGTTAACCCGCTTGACCTCCTAGGAGCCTGGGAGATATCTTGGCAGGGCTTTTTTTGGTAGAAACAGCCCAGCAGGAACTTATTTGCATATTCAGCCACACACCCCTGACATCACCATTGTTTTATGCAGGTATTTTTGGTAGAAACAGCCCAGCAGGAACTCATTTGCATATTCAGCCACATCCCCTGACATCACCATTGTTTTATGCAGGTATTTTGGTAGAAAAAGCCCAGCAGGAACTCATTTGAATATTCGGCCACACCCCCTGACATCACCATTGTTTTATGCAGGTATTTTGGTAGGAGAAGCCCAGCAGGAGCTCGTTTGCATATTAGGCCACACCCCCTGACATCACTGTTGTTTTATGCTGGTATTTTTGGTAGAAAAAGCCCAGCGGGAACTCATTTGCATATTCAACCACACCCCCTGACATCGCTATTGCTTTATGCAGGTATTTTTTGTAAAAGCAGCCCAGCAGGAACTCATTTGCATACTCAGCCACACCCCCTGACATCACCATTGTTTTATGCAGGTGTTTTGGTAGAAAAAGCCCAGCAGGAACTCTTTTGCATATTAGGCCACACCCCCTGACATCACCATTGTTTTATGCAGGTATTTTTGTTAGAAACAGCCCTGCAGGAACTCATTTGGATATTCAGCCACACCCCCTGACATCGCTATTGCTTTATGCAGGTATTTTTTGTAAAAGCAGCCCAGCAGGAACTCATTTGCATACTCAGCCACACCCCCTGACATCACCATTGTTTTATGCAGGTGTTTTGGTAGAAAAAGCCCAGCAGGAACTCTTTTGCATATTAGGCCACACCCCCTGACATCACCATTGTTTTATGCAGGTATTTTTGTTAGAAACAGCCCTGCAGGAACTCATTTGCATATTCAACCACACCCCCTGACATCACGATTGTTTTATGCAGGTATTTTTGGTAGAAAAAGCCCAGCAGGAACACATTTGCATATTAGGCCACACCCCCTGCTGCCAAGGTAGCCGGAACTGCCTTTCTGTGCTTTCTTGCTTTTAGAAAAGGCCTGTATCTTGGTACCCAGGTCGTTGCTCAATTCCTTGGATGTTAAGGTGAAAGCTACATAGTGAATGTGTGTGAATGATCTGTAGGCATTAAATTTGAACTGTCTTCATGCCCTAAATTCAGGCACGCTTTTATATGGACGTATGTAACTTCTTATATGGACATATGAAGCTGCCTTCTACTGAATCAGACCCCCCTCGGTCCATCAAAGTCAGTATTGTCTTCTCAGACTGGCAGCGGCTCTCCAGGGTCTCAAGCTGAGGTTTTTCACGCCTACTTGCCTGGACCCTTTTTAGCTGGAGATGCCGGGAATTGAACCTGGGAACTTCTGCTTACCAAGCAGATGCTCTGCCACTGAGCCACTGTCCCTCCCCTAAAGAACATATGAAGCTGCCTTCTACTGAACCAGACCCTTGGTCCATCAAAGTCAGCCTTGTCTACCCAGACTGGCAGCGGCTCTTCAAGGTCTCCAGCTGAGGTTTTTCACACCTACTTGCCTGGACCCTTTTTAGTTGGAGATGCCGGAGATTGAACCTGGGACCTTCTGCTTCCCAAGCAGATGCTCTACCACTGAGCCACAGCCCCATTCATGGCTCTCCAGGGTCTCCAGCTGAGGTTTTTCATGCCTATTTCCCTGGACCTTTTTTAGTTGGAGATGCCGGGGATTGAATTTGGGACGTTCTGCTTACCAAGCAGATGCTCTCCCACGGAGCCACCGTCCCTTTAACAATCATTGCAAGGGTATATAATCTGAGTCTGTGCCACTGTGTATCACTTTCGACACTACTTGGCAACAAGTCAGGGACAGTGTATCCAGATCCTTACCATAATCACTTCTCCAATTCCATGGAGAGTCACCATTATTGAAGGAAATTTGGGAACTTGACACAAAAATCCTATTTTGTGAGCTGCTGGGATTAACGTTGTGAGCTACTTCATAGATGAGTTGGCTCTGGTGTTGCTAGAGCGCTACCAAACAGAGTGGGTGACCTGAGACACTTGGGGTTCCCTCAGTCAAAGCTGTGTGCCCAAAAAGGTCCCATAATGGAGACCAGGAAAACTCCATTCTGGAAGGCCTGGGCTGCATAGGCAAGGCGTGGCTATGAGTGTGTCCCCCTTCCCACTTCTTCTTCAGATGAACGCAGTGGAAAAATACAGGAATGTGCCAGCGTGAATGGGTAATCACATTGCTTATTGAATGTGCAGACTTGGAGCTGCCAGTTCTGGGTTGGGAAATACCTGGAGATTCTTGGGGGGGGGGGGGGCGGAGGGGGGTGGAGCCTGGGAAGGCGGGGTTTAGGAAGAGTTGTGACCTTGATGAGTTATAATACCATCGAGCCCACCTTACAAAACAGCCATTTTCTCCAGAGGAACTGGAGAATCATAATGCCCCTGTTTAAATCGATGGTGCGGTCTCATTTGGAGTACTGTGTGCAATTCTGGTCACTGCACCTCAAAAAGGATATTATAGCATTGGAAAAAATGCAGAAAAGGGCAACTAGAATTATTAAAGGTTCGGACCTCTTTCCCTATGAAGAAAGGCTAAAACGCTTGGGGCTCTTTAGCTTGGAGAAACGTCGACTGTTGGGTGACATGATAGAGGTTTACAAGATTATGCATGGGAAGGAGAAAGTAGAGAAAAAAGTACTTTTCTCGCTTTCTCACAACACAAGAACTCGTGGGCATTCGATGAAATTGCTGAGCAGTCAGGTTAGGGCTGGATGGGCCATTGGCCTGATCCAACATGGCTTCTCTTATGTTATTATGTGACACAGAGTGTTGAACTGGGCCATTGGCCTGATCCAAGATGGCATCTCTTATGTTCTTATGTAACACAGAGTGTTGAACTGGATGGGCCATTGGCCTGATCCAAGATGGCTTCTCTTATGTGACACAGAGTGTTGGACTGGATGGGCCATTGGCCTGATCCAACATAGCTTCTCTTATGTGACACAGAGTGTTGGACTGGATGGGCCATTGGCCTGATCCAGCATGGCTTCTCTTATGTTCTTATGTGACACAGAGTGTTGAACTGGATGGGCCATTGGCCTGATCCAGCATGGCTTCTCTCATGTTCTTATGTGACACAGAGTGTTGGACTGGATGGGCCATTGGCCTGATCCAAGATGGCTTCTCTTATGTGACACAGAGTGTTGGACTGGATGGGCCATTGGCCTGATCCAACATAGCTTCTCTTATGTGACACAGAGTGTTGGACTGGATGGGCCATTGGCCTGATCCAGCATGGCTTCTCTTATGTGACACAGAGTGTTGGAGTGGATGCGCCATTGGCCTGATCCAAGATGGCTTCCCTTATGTTCTTATGTGACACAGAGTGTTGGAGTGGATGGGCCATTGGCCTGATCCAGCATGGCTTCTCTTATGTTCACTTAGAGTGAGCAGTGAAGTGGCCAAGTTTGCGGGTGACACTAAATTGTTCAGGGTGATGAGAACCCGAGAAAATTGTGAGGAACTCCAAGGGATCTGTTGAGGCTGGGTGAGTGGGCGTCAACGTGGCAGATGCGGTTCAATGTGGCCAAGTGCAAAGTAATGCACATTGGGGCCAAGAATCCCAGCTACAAATACAAGTTGATGGGGTGTGACTGACCATGAGAGAGATCTTGGGGTCGTGGTAGATAATTCACTGAAAATGTCAAGTCAGTGTGCGTTTGCAATAAAAAGGCCAACGCCATGCTGGGAATTATTAGGAAGGGAATTGAAAACAAATCAGCCAGTATCATAATGCCCCTGTATAAATCAATGGTGCGGTCTCATTTGGAGTACTGCGTGCAGTTCTGGTCGCCTCACTGCAAAAAGGATATTTTAGCATTGGAGAAAGTCCAGAAAAGGGCAACTAGAATGATTAAAGGGCTGGAACACTTTCCCTATGAAGAAAGGTTGAAACACTTAGGGCTCTTTAGCTTGGAGAAACGTTGACTGCGGGGTGACATGACAGAGGTTTACAAGATAATGCATGGGATGGAGAAAGTAAAGAAAGAAGTCCTTTTCTCCCTTTCTCACAATACAAGAACTCGTGGGCATTTGATGAAATTGCTGAGCAGAAAGGTTAAAACGGATAAAGGAAGTACTTCTTCACCCAAAGGGTGATTAACATGTGGCATTCACTGCCACAACAGGTGGTGGCGGCCATAAGCATAGCCACCTTCAAGAGGGGGTTAGATAAAAATATGGAGCAGAGGTCCATCAGTGGCTATTAGCCACAGTGTGTGTGTGTGTGTGTGTGTGTGTGTGTGTGTATTTTGGCCGCTGTGTGACACACAATGTTGGACTGGATGGGCCATTGGCCTGATCTAACATGGCTTCTCTTATGTTCTTATGTGACACAGAGTGTTGAACTGGATGGGCCATTGGCCTGATCCAACATGGCTTCTCTTATGTTCTTATGTGACACAGAGTGATGGACTGGATGGGCCATTGGCCTGATCTAACAGGGCTTCTCTTATGTTCTTATGTGATACAGAGTGCTGAACTGGATGGGCCGTTGGCCTGATCTAACATGGCTTCTCTTATGTTCTTATGTGACACAGAGTGTTGGACTGGATGGGCCATTGGCCTGATCCAACATGGCTTCTCTTATGTTCTTATGAACTGATCTCTGTTGCCTGGAGATTAGCAATAATCCTAAGAGCTCTCCAGGCATTGCCTGGAGACTGGCAACCCTACATGCCCTGTGACATCTGCCTTGAGTGTCAATGAGAAAACTGGAAGACAATGCAAAGAGCGTTACCCTGCCGCTTCCATTGTGTTCTAAGAGGCACTCGCGCTTCCCTGCATTCTGTTATAGGGTGAACTTACCCCCTCGCCTTCTGTTTCACACAGATACTGGATGACAGGAGCTCCCTGCTCCGAAAAGATGGTTCCGTAACATTCCTTCACCACCTAAGGCACAAAAAGAAGGTTGTGAGAACCAGTTCGGGCAGAAGCAGGGCAAGTCAGGGGCCAACGTCGTCAGGTCCTTCAGAGGGTCTTGGTGGGCAGTCCCCTGCATAGGGCAGAATTCCTTGCTGTCTCATGGCTTTGCTATCAGTAGAGAGCCAGTTGGGTGTAGTGGTTAAGTGTGCAGACTCTTATCTGGGAGAACCAGGTTTGATTCCCCCCTCCTCCACTTGCAGCTCCTGGGATTGCCTTGGGTCAGCCATAGCTCTGGCAGAGGTTGTCCTTGAAAGGGCAGCTGCTGTGAGAGCCCTCTCCAGCCCCACCCACCTCACAGGGTGTCTGTTCGGGAGGAGGAAGAGAGCCAGTTTGGTGTAGTGGTTAAGTGCACAGACTCTTATCTGGGAGAACTGGGTTGAATTCTCCACTCCTGCACTTGCAGCTGCTGGAATGGCCTTGGGTCAGCCATAGCTCTAATAGAGAGCCAGTTTGGTGTAGTGGTTAAGTGTGCGGACTCTTATCTGGGAGAACCGGGTTTGATTCCCCACTCCTCCACTTGCAGCTCCTGGGATTGCCTTGGGTCAGCCATAGCTCTGGCAGAGGTTGTCCTTGAAAGGGCAGCTGCTGTGAGAGCCCTCTCCAGCCCCACCCACCTCACAGGGTGTCTGTTGGGGAGGAGGAAGAGAGCCAGTTTGGTGTAGTGGTTAAGTGCACGGACTCTTATCTGGGAGAACTGGGTTGAATTCCCCACTCCTGCACTTGCAGCTGCTGGAATGGCCTTGGGTCAGCCATAGCTCTAATAGAGAGCCAGTTTGGTGTAGTGGTTAAGTGTGCGGACTCTTATCTGGGAGAACCGCGTTTGATTCCCCACTCCTCCACTTGCACCTGCTGGAATGGCCTTGGGTCAGCCATAGCTCTGGCAGAGGTTGTCCTTGAAAGGGCAGCTGCTGTGAGAGCCCTCTCCAGCCCCACCCACCTCACAGGGTGTCTGTTGGGGAGGAGGAAGAGAGCCAGTTTGGTGTAGTGGTTAAGTGCACGGACTCTTATGTGGGAGAACTGAGTTGGATTCCCCACTCCTGCACTTGCAGCTGCTGGAATGGCCTTGGGTCAGCCATAGCTCTAATAGAGAGCCAGTTTGGTGTAGTGGTTAAGTCCACGAACTCTATCTGTGAGAACTGGATTTGATTCCCCACTCCTCCACTTGCACCTGCTGGAATGGCTTTGGGTCAGCTGTAGCTTTGGTAGGAGTTGTCCTTGAAAGGGCAGCTGCTGTGAGAGTTTTCTCAGCCCCACCCACCTCACAGGGTGTCTGTTGTGGGGAGGGGAAGGTAAAGGAGATTGTGACCGTTCTGAGATTCAGAGTAAAGGGCAGGATATGAATCCAATATCTTTCTCATCTTCTTAATGCTGCCCAGGTTATGTCACGTAAAATAAATGCTTTACCTTTGTGCCAAGATTCTGGCTCCCTGACTATGGGTGGAAAGAGAAGGAGGGAACTCACCCCGTCATCCTTGAAGTCACACCTGTCCAGGTTCAGATGCTTCGAAGGTGGGCAAGTGGTCTCCTGCACGGTGAATTCCAGCTCCTGGAGGGACTGGATCGAGGGGTCCTAGCAAAGAGAGAAGTGCCAAGAGGTATCTATGGGTTAACGTTGTTACAGAGTTTTGCCCAGTCACAGAAGCCTAATACTACTGAGTGCACTAAAAAAAATCTCCAAGGAGGAGAGCCAGTTTGGTGTAGCGGTTAAGTGTGCGGACTCTTATCTGGGAGAACCGGGTTTCATTCTCCACTCCTCCACTTGCAGCTGCTGAAATGGCCTTGGCTCAGCCATAGCTCTGGCAGAGGTTGTCCTTGAAAGGGCAGCTGCAGTGAGAGCCCTCTCAGACCCACCCACCTCACAGGGTGTCTGTTGTGGGGGGAGAAGATATAGGAGATTGTCAGCCACTCTGAGTCTCTGATTCAGAGAGAAGGGTGGGGTATAAATCTGCAATTCTTCTTCTATATTGCAAGGAAAGTAAACTTACATTTGTTCAAGTAGTAGCACAAAGCAGGAGTCCCGTTGCACCTTTAAGACCCACAAAGTTTTTTTTTCAGAATGTAAGCTTTCGTGTGCATGCAGACTTCATCAGTCAAGGAATGAGGTACAGTGAGGGCAATTGCCTAGCGTGATGGGAAGGGAAGGCCCCTGAATTGGGCTCCCGCCCACCCACGACAATTGCTGGTTTGTCTTTCCTCACCGCTGCTGCTACCACCACTGCCAGCCCCCTCCCTTTCCTTCCCCAGCACAGTGCAGCGCATTGCACTGACCCCCAACCCACACAATCGGAGGAGTGATGAGGCTTGACCCTACCTTCTTCACAAGGGCCCGGGCTTCTTCATAAGAACATAAGAGAAGCCCTGTTGGATCAGGCCAGTGGCCCATCCAGTCCAACACTCTGTGTCACATAAGAACATAAGAGAAGCCCTGTTGGATCAGGCCAGTGGCCCCTCCAGTCCAACACTCTGTGTCACATAAGAGAAGCCATGTTGGATCAGGCCAGTGGCCCATCCAGTCCAACACTCTGTGTCACATAAGAACATAAGAGAAGCCCTGTTGGATCAGGCCAGTGGCCCATCCAGTCCAACACTCTGTGTCACATAAGAACATAAGAGAAGCCATGATGGATCAGGCCAATGGCCCATCCAGTCCAACACTCTGTGTCACATAAGAACATAAGAGAAGCCCTGTTGGATCAGGCCAATGGCCCCAACAGTCCAACACTCTGTGTCACATAAGAACATAAAAGAAGCCATGTTGGATCAGGCCAATAAGATTAGAATGGATAAAAGGAAGTCCTTCTTCACCCATCGGGGGATTAACACATGGAATTCTTATGTTCCAAGCCACCCAGCACGGACTGCACTGAGACATGGACCCCAGTTCAAATCTCACACCTAGGGTTGCCAATCCCCAGATGGGGACAGGGGATCCCCCGGTTTGGAGGCCCTCCCCCCGCTTCAGCATCGTCAGAAAGCGGGGGGAGGGGAGGGAAATGTCTGCTGGGAACTCTGTTATTCCCTATGGAGATTTATTCCCATAGAAAATCATGGAGAATTGATCTGCGGGTATCTGGGGCTCTGAGGAAGCTGTTTTTGGGGGTAGAGGCACCAGATTTTCAGTATAGCATCTAGTGCCTCTCCCCAAAATACCCACCAAGTTTCAAATAGATTGGACCAGGGGGTCCAATTCTATGAGCCCCAAAAGAAGGTGCCCCTATCCTTCATTATTTCCTATGGAAGGAAGGAGTTGAAAAGGTGTGCTGTCCCTTGTAATGTGATGGCCAGAACTCCCTTTGGAGTTCAATGATGCTTGTCACAGCCTTGATCTTGGCTCCACCCCTAATGTCTCCTGGCTCCACCCCCAAAGTCCCCAGATATTTCTTGAATTGGACTTGGCAACCCTACTCACACCAGCCGCTGATGATGCAGGAACTCCTTTACATATTAGGCCACACCTCCCTGAAGCAGCCACTCCTCCTGGAGCTTACAGTAGGCCCTGTTCTAAGAGCCCTCTAAGCTCTTGGGGGATTGGCTGCATCAAGGGTGTGTGGCCTAACATGCAAAGGAGTTCCTGCTACAAGGAAAAACCCTGAATATGAGCTATTGGCCTTGCCACTCACCCACTCTGGCTGGGGCTTGGCTTTCAGGAGCCGGAAGGCCCACGCCGTCTCTGGCTCTTGGTTGTAGAGGTTGATAGCCAATGAAACGGCCTCCTCGTAGCTGATATCCTCTTGGGTAGGAGACAAAGCTGAGGCTGCCATGGCAAAGCCAAGCACCAACAGGATCCGGCTCTCCATCGTCCCTGCTTCTGTGGGTGTCTGCGGGTGCACCGTTTTTCGTTCCGACTCGCCTCCTTATATACTCCGCCTTGCCCTGATTTTCTGGATCAGGTGGGTCTGTGACACAGAAACCTGCTGTAAGTGCAAGTTTCTGAGGGCTTCCCCTTTCTGCCTGTTTTAAGACACCAGACTGAGCAAGCAGAGCACGAGGAGGGGGGAGAGGAGGAATTTCCCAAGGCCTTCATTTCCTCCGGCAAAAAGGAAATCACAAAAATTTAGAGCCGAGGGGGAGGAAGCGCGATGTGCCAATGCAGGAGTGAAGCAATCCATGTTTTCGTGTTCAAGATTCTGCACTGAGCACGTAGGACCGATTGCCTCATTGCTGAGCGTTACTTATGTCCCTGAGCTAATGGGGAACAGAGATACTAGGGTCACCAACTATTGCCTAGGGCTAAGCCAGCCTCCAGGTGGGGCCTGGAGATCTCCTGCTTTTACAACTGATCTCCAGGTGGCAGAGATCAGCTCCCCTGGAGAAAAGGGTGACTTTGAAGGGTGGACTCTGTTGCATTAGAGTAGACCATACTGAGGCCCCCCTCTCCCCAACCCCACCCTCTCCCAGATCCACCACCAAAGTCTCCAGGTGGTTTCCAACCAAGATGTGGCAATCCTAACACATAGGTATAGGTTGCAGTCGATTGCAAGCTGAACAGGAGTTGGCCTTTGGATCCAGTGGTGTCTCCATTAACAGACACATCATAGCCAAGTCCCAATCCCACTCACCCAGATATGAGCCAGACTTATGGTTGCCAGCCTCCAGGTGGCACATGGAGATCTCTCATTATTACAATTGACCTCCAGTGCCTTCAGTAATCCTTTTACCCCCTGGTCATCCAAGGGCCCTACTGCCTCCCTAGCTGGTTTCCTGCTTCTAATATATTTGAAGAAATTTTTATTGTTGGTCTTTATGTTTTTTGCAATATGCTCCTCATAGTCCCTTTTTGCCTGCCTGATCACAGTCTTGCATTTGATTTGCCACAGCCTGTGTTCCCTTTTATTAATCTCACTTGGACTAGCTTTCCACTGCTTAAAGGAATCCTTTTTACCTTTTACAGCTTCCATTACTTTGTTTGTTAACCATGCAGGCCTTTTCTTATACCTGTTTGTGCCTTTCCTAACTTGTGGTATATATTTTATCTGAGCTTCTAGGATTATAGTTTTAAATAGCCTCCAAGCTTCCCCAAGGGTTTGGACTGTATTTACCTTTCCTTTCAGTTTCCTCTTCACATGCCTCCTCATCTCAGAGAATTTACCCCTTTTAAAGTTAAACGTGGTTGTGCTGGCCTTTTGGGGCAACTCCCTATTTATACAAATGGTGAAATCAATAACGTTATGGTTACTGCTCCCAAGCGGTGTGATCACTTTTACATCTCTCACCAAGTCTTGGGCATTACTTAGGACCAAATCCAGGGTTGTCCTGGTAGGTTCTGTGACCATCTGCTCCATAGCACAGTCATTGAGAGCACCTTCACCACCTCCATCTGTCAGCAAGCTTTGAGGTGCATGCCCAAATCTGTTTTTAATCATGGCAACATATTCTTTAAATTTATCAAGAGTCTCATCTTTTGATTTGGGCATATAGACTGTGCTATATTTTGTCTTTGCCTCTGTGAATACTGAGAAAAATTTATTTCTCCCAATCGAAGCTTTTATGCAATAGCCTCACCCAGCTCCTGTAGTCTGGATGGCATGCACACAAGTTCCTTCCGACGTTTAGTCACATTCTCCCCTTCCTGCACTTGAAAACCAAATATTTTGCCCTTTAAATCATGAATAGTGCTTATGGGAGTTTTGTTATATTTATCTTTAAGGCATTCAAGCATTTGTTTTGCAGTTTTAAGAGTGTGCAGTTCAGGAATTTCATATGCCTCAAGAGATTCTAAAATGAGCGTTTTAGCAAAACCATCTCAGCAAGATGGCGCAGTGAGATGGAGTGATCATCCAAGGCTCCTGGGTGACACCCCGAATTTGCAAGCCTTAGAGGAGACCCTCGTTGAGTGTACTCCTTAAAGGGGTGTCTGTTGATGCCCCACAGCCAAGAGAGCTAGCGGAGATCTGGAGGGAGCAGCGGAAGCTTCTCCTTGCGATCCCTGCTTTTCTCGTGGCCGGGGCTTGCAAGTGCTTTCAGCACTAACTGGGTCGCCGGAGACAAGGAGCACAGCGGATTCTAGCGGGCTTCTGTCGCTTTATTTTAGCCCAAGCTAAAAACTCTCTGAGGGCTGGATATACTGGTAATACTGGCAGCAAAAGAAGAAATGAATAAACATCACTGGAGAGCGGCGTGGCAGTCAACGTGACGGAGCGGACGATGGCGGTGGCGACGACGGGACAGGAATGTCGGAGAGACTGGCAGCGGACGCGGCTGAGCTGGCGAGGGAGTGAGGTGAACAGAAAGCAGTTTTCTTCTGTTTGTGTTTTTCTTCGAAAGAACTGAGAGGAATGAGAGACAAGAAAGTGAGGTCTGAAGAACAGTGATAGAAGAGAGGAGTTTATTGAAATAGGAAAGTTTGAAAGTTTGTTGAGAGAAGTGTATGGAGGAGGGAGAAAGAAGAGGAAGGAGATCGAGAGTGGTTGTTTGGAGTGGTGAAAAGAGAAATTATTCTTAGTTAATGTCAGGGTACTAAATCCTATCACTGGTAGGTTACTCACGGTACCAAAACCAAGATTTGCAGTGGCTGTTCCTGAAGGTGTGCAAACAGAAGATCCAGTGGCTCCTCCCTCTGGGGTCGACATTTTTCACAGCAATCAGGCAGGGCAGGGTTAAAGATTCTTCTTTTCTCACTGGAGAGAAAAGGTGGCTGAATGTGCATGCACGTGGCTGCAGCAAGGCTCTTCCAAGGTCTCTGACGTAATCTGCAGAAAAAGGGTTAAAAAGCTCCAAAAATTCTCTTTCTAGCACATCTGAGGCTTTTAGACAAAAGTAGCAGCGTTTCCAGATCGAGACAATCTGAATTCAAAGCTCATTTAAGTCAGAATGCTCTCAGTAATGGCAAGAGGAAAAAAAAAGGTGTGGTTTTAAAACTGAGGCTTGTCTGCACAGCATAGCAGCTTTTTGCCTATTGCTTTCTAAATGCTCTCAAAAGCGATCCAGATTTAAAAAAATCATTTAGAGTTCAAAAAACAGTTCATGCTATAAGCTACCAGCTTGATGGCAAAAACCAAGAACCATCCGATCTGCTATCACTTTTGTTAGGGATTTCTGTTTGAAATTCTATTTCTTTATCTCAAACAGTGCGATGGATCACTGGATCAAATAAGCATTGAGAGGCATTTAACTTGAAAAAGCAAAAACGTATTTATTTCTACAGGAAAAGGGAACTGGGAGGTGAAATTAACAAACACAATAGAACTACATGCTTACACTAGAAGATCATGTGCTTAATGGAGGACCACTTCCTCCTCCTTCTTGACCTCTCTGCCTGAACAAAGGAAGTCACCTGACTAACTGACCAAACAGACAAAACAGGTTTTCCCGCTTCTAAACCTTGATTGACAGCAGTCAGTATCTTCTTCCCAGGTCATGCAGGCAACAGAGAATCAAGCACAGTGTTAACCCTATAATGACTGGAACTTTAGACCATTGCAAAGCCCCACCCACCTCACAGGGTGTCTGTTGTGGGGGAAGGAGATAAAGGAGATTGTAAGCCGCTCTGAGTCTCTGATTCAGAGAGAAGGGCGGGGTATAAATCTGCAATTCTTCTTAGTTATTTTTCATGGATTTCTCCATTGACTCAGTTCCCCTGGAGAAAACGGCTGCTTTGGAGAGTGGACTCAAGGGCATTATGTCCTGCTGAGGTCCCTTCTTTCCCTAAACCTCACCCTTCCCAGTCTTCAACCCCCAAATCTCCAGATTTCTCAACCCAGAGCTGGCAACCCCCTTTCAAGGTACTGTAGCCAGTTCTGGGCACATTAAGAAAGATACTGATAAATTGGGTGGGGCTCAGAGGAGAGCAGCAAAGATGCAGGAGCAAAGCACTTGTAGAAAGAACACCCCGTCCCCCAAGTCATAAGAGCACACAAGTCAGAAAAATGAGAATTTGGAAAAGCCCTTTATTGCGATCTTTCCTGAAACATCACAGCAAAACAGGGTCGAGATCACAAGCAGTATACTGCGCCCCTACTAGGCTTCCCAATCCCCAGGTCCCAGAGGGGGATCCCCCGGTTTTACAGGCTTCCCCCCTCCCCCAGCCAGCTGGCCGACGGGGGAAGCCCCGCCCCCAGAGCCATCATGCACCTCTATGAACGAATCCCATAGGGAATGATGGGGAATTGATCTGTGGGTATCTGGGGCTCTGGGGGGGGCTGTTTTTTGAGAAAGAGGCACCAAATTTTCAGTATAGCATCTAGTGCCTCTCCCCAAAATACCTCCCAAGTTTCAAAAAGATTGGACCAGGGGGTCCAATTCTATGAGCCCCAAAAGAAGGTGCCCCTATCCATTATTTCCTATGGAAGGAAGGCATTTAAAAATTTGTGCAGTCCCTTTAAATGTGATGGCCAGAACTCCCTTGGAGTTCAATTATGCTTGTCACACCCTTGCTCTCGGCTTCGCCCCCAATGTCTCCTGGCTCCACCCCCAAAGTCCCCAGATATTTCTTAAATTGGACTTGGCAACCCTAGCCCCTACAGCAACTACTCACAGGAATAAAAATGCAAACGGTTATTAGTATTATTAGGGAGGGACTGTGGCTCAGTGGTAGAGCATCTGCTTGGTAAGCAGAAGGCTTATCTGTTTTATTATTTTAGCTGTAAGATGTTTTAAACTCAAATATGTTAGTTTTTATGTGTTGTGAGCCGCCCTGAGCCACCTCGGTGGGAAGGGCGCGATATAAACTTAAATAAACTTGAAACTTGAAGGCCCCAGGTTCAATCCCTGGCATCTCCAAAAAAGGGACCAGGCAAATAGGTGTGAAAAACCTCAGCTTGAGACCCTGGAGAGCCTCATAAGTGTTAGGGAGGGAGGGCGGCTCAGTGGTAGAGCACCTGCTTAGTAAGCAGAAGGTCCCAGGTTCAATCCCTGACATCTCCAAAAAAGGGTCCAGGCAAATAGGTGTGAAAAACCTCAGCTCGAGACCCTGGAGAGCCGCTGCCAGTCTGAGTAGACAAGACTGACTTTGATGGACCAAGGCTCTGATTCAGTATAAGGCAGCTTCATATGTCCATGTAGTACCGCATCATACACAGATTAATATGGGGCTGCTATGCTCGTGGGGCCCACAGGCAAGTGCCCATCAGGCTAGGGTTGCCAATCCCCAGGAGGGAGAGAGTACAATCCAAGAGAGGTCACTATAATGGATGACACAACAAAAAATGCGAGCTAGCGACCAATTTACTAAGAAGTGTATAGAAATCAGTCCAAATGTCCAAAACAAGTATATTCAAGTCCCAAAGCAGTGTGGTGACAAGTCAATCGATTAAGTACTTGTTTCTTTCCAGTCTTCATCAGACCTGGGACCAATATTGATTCAATTATATGGATTTTTTACACAATTTTCAAAAAAGAGGGACGCAGAGCATCTCCAGGCAGCAATTTCACCTCGGCTACAGCTCAGTATGTGGCTTCTTGTGTGAAGAACCGGGGGCAGGGGATCCCCCGGTTTGGAGGCCCTCCCCCTGCTTCAGGGTCATCAGAAAGCGGAGGGGGGGAGGGGAGGGAAATGTCTGCTGGGAACTCTATTATTCCCTATGGAGATTTATTCCCACAGAAAATCATGGAGAATTGATCTGCGGGTATCTGGGGCTCTGGGGGGGGGGCTGTTTTGGGAGGTAGAGGCACCAGATTTTCAGTATAGCATCTAGTGCCTCTCCCCAAAATACCCCCCAAGTTTCAAAAAGATTGGACCAGGGGGTCCAATTCTATGAGCCCCAAAAGAAGGTGCCCCTATCCTTCATGATTTCCTGTGAAAGGAAGGCATTGAAAAGATGTGCTGTCCCTTTAAATGCGAGGGCCAGAACTCCCTTTGGAGTTCCATGATGCTTGTCACAGCCTTGATCTTGGCTCCACCCCTAATGTCTCCTGGCTCCACCCCCAAAGTCCCCAGATATTTCTTGAATTGGACTTGGCAACCCTACATCAGGCCCATGCATTAAGACAGCCCTGAATCACGATGCCACTCATTAACTCCGGAAGTTCTACTCAGCAGCAATCTATAGCCACACAGGGTCTTGCAAGGTACTTTTCTGGAGAAAAGAAAATACTCTATGATCCTGCCTGAATGGATGAAGTAGCACCATTGGTATTTCATCAGATTGTCTTGCTATTTTAATGCTTTAATATTGTTTACTTTATGTTATTAGCTGCCTTGAGTCTTCGTAGAATGAGTGGGATATAAATCTAACGTAATAAAATAATAATAATAATAATTAGTAATAATAGAAGAAGAATTGCAGATTTATACCCTGCCCTTCTCTCTGAATCAGAGACTCAGAGAGGCTTACAATTTTCATTGTCTTCTCCCCCTATAACAGACACTCTGTGAGGTGGGTGGGGTTGAGAGAGCTCTCCCAGAAGATGCCCTTTCAAGGACAACTCCTGCGATAGCTATGGGTGGCCCAAGGCCATTCCAGCAGCTGCAAGGGGAGGAGTGGGGAATCAAGCCTGCTTCTCCCAGATAAGAGTCCAGGCACCTAACCACTATACCAAACTGGCTCTCTATTAGAGCTATGGCTGATCCAAGGCCATTCCAGCAGGTGCAAGTGGAGGAGTGGGGAATCAAACCCGGTTCTCCCAGGTAAGAGTCCAGGCACTTAACCACTATACCAAACTGGCTCTCTATTAGAGCTATGGCTGACCCAGGGCCATTCCAGCAGGTGCAAGTGGAGGAGTGGGGAATCAAGCCTGCTTCTCCCAGATAAGAGTCCACACACTTAACCTGAGAGGGCTCTCACAGCAGCTGTCCTTTCAAGGACAACCTCTGCCAGGGCTATGGCTGACCCAAGGCCATTCCAGCAGCTGCAAGTGGAGGAGTGGGGAATTAAACCATGTTCTCCCAGATAAGAGTCCATACACTTAACCACTACACCAAAGTGGCTCTCTGTCATTTTAATATTATAGCATTTATATTCTGCTCACTTTGCTGAGGGGAAGAATTAGAGGGAATATTGTTCAGTACCAGATTCTAGGAATGGCAGTCATCAGCTTCATACTTAGGAGTTTTGAGAGGTACCGGGCTGTCCGCTGTTGGAAACATACTGCTAGGCTAGAAGGCCCTTTTGCTTGATCCCAATAGGCCTCTCTTTATGTTGCTAATGCCCTACAGTCCCTGTTTATATTGTCCCCATAAAACTCCCTGGGTGTTTTCGCACTCACCTTCAGCCGGCGCCGCGACCCTCTTGACGACGGAGGATCTGTGCTGATTTCCCACACGAAGCGCTGGAGCAACCAGAAGAGCCGCCAATTTCCGGCGCGAAGCCCGCTCAAACGTAAATCGCCAAGAAGCAGGAAAACGCTTGAGCGGGCTTCGCGCCGGAAATTGGCGGCTCTTCTGGTTGCTCCAGCGCTTCGTGTGGGAAATCAGCACAGATCCTCCGTCGTCAAGAGGGTCGCGGCGCCGGCTGAAGGTGAGTGCGAAAACACCCCCTGGGGCTGCGATTACACACACACTAAATAATGCACTTTCAACCCACTTTCAAAGCACTTTCCGAATGGATTTTGCCAGTTCAACAGTAAAATCCAGCTGGAAAGTGTATTGAAAGTGAGTTGAAAGTGCATTATTTCGTGTGTGTGATCACAGCCTTGGAGTGAGATTCAGACAGATTTTTGCTTTGCCACTTTCCAAGATGATTACATGGCAGCGGGCACATCCGCCCTCTCCTCTTTCTCCTTCTAGCATGCCAGCTGTGTTTCATGCCTGCCAAATTCCAGCGCAGGTCAAGTTCAGGAATTCCCCTGGGGTAATTTAAGAACAGACTTTTCCAAAACAGACTTGTACATTTTACCGAAATGAACACTACAGGGCCAAGAATTTATCACTCTGGCTCCTAAAACTGGTAGAGCTATGGACTAGTGGCTGGAATCTGTAATCAAACCTGAGTTCTGGATATCGGCGTTGAAAATGATTGACATTTTCCAGTAAAACTTACTGCTAAAGAGAATATGATCATTATATATATATATATATATATAAAAAACTCAGTGGTGTCTAACCCCTCATAAAGTGGCTAAAATCATTGGCCAGCATGGCCAATTGTTGGGGCTGATGGGAGTTGTAGGCAAAAAACATCTGGAGAGCTACCGTTGGCCACCCCTGCCCTATGGGAATCAGTCTCCATAGGGAATAACGGAGTGCCCAGCAGACATTCCCCCCCCTTGCTTTCTGATGATCCTGAAGCAGGAGAAGGGCCTCCAAACTGGGGGATCTCCTGCCCCCACCTGGGGATTGGCAACCCTAGTTCCCTCTCTTGCACCAGTTGCTTGGGGGCTGCATCAGAGCCCTAGAAATGCCAGTTCTGGCCCCTGGGCCTTATGTTTGACACCCCTGAACAAAGGGGTGATGGGTGTTGGGGCTGGAGAGTGGAGAACTGAGGAGAAATATTGCACCAGAATAAAGCACTTTAGGAGTGACGCCTCCTGAAGTCAAGCCAAGGGAAACACCTCATAAGGGCCCACAGAAGCTAGTTTGTTATTAGAACGTAAGTGGGACTCCTTCCAACCCTAAGAGTTCTTTATTAACTTTATTAACTGTTTCATTGCTTTGAAACTTAGATAGGATCCATCCTACTTAGATAGTAGGCCCGAGATAAGAACATAAGAAGAGCATTTCTGGATCAGACCAATGTTCCATCTAGTCCAGCCTCCTGTCTCACACAGTGGCCAGCCAGTTCCTCTGGAGGGCCAACAACAGGGCAGAGAGGCTGAGGTCTTCCCCTGAGAAGAACATCAGAAGAGCCCTGCTGGATCAGACCAGGGAGGGTCCATCTAGTCAAGCTTCCTGTCTCACACAGTGGCCAACCAGTTCTTCTGGAGGGCCAACAGCAGGGCAGAGAGGCCGAGGTCTTCCCTGAGAAGAACATCAGAAGAGCCCTGCTGGATCAGACCAGGGAGGGTCCATCTAGTCAAGCTTCCTGTCTCACACAATGGCCAACCAGTTCTTCTGGAGGGCCAGCAACAGGGCAGAGAGGCCGAGGCCTTTCCCTGAGAAGAACATCAGAAGAGCCCTGCTGGATCAGACCAGTGAAGGAAAGGGCAACGGCTTGGCAAACCAACCTTGCCCTGATTTCATCTGTAGACTTAGAAGGGAGGTTTAAGCCTTCCTGTACTTTGCCCTATGCAAGAACCCTGAGGGTCTCGGAATGTGCTGCCCTTTAAACCTCTTCCCTGGAATACGCATTTGGGGTAACAAGATAAGGTAAACATTGGTCACGTCATTCTGCACGTTGTTAGTGAATGATTGTGTAAAGAAGAATGTATATAAATAAAGCAACACAGCCACTGACAGTCAGAAGAGCAGCATAGACTGGACAGACTGGTGCGAGAACATCAACTCTGAGTCGTGTGACATTCGTACAGACCAGTGGTCCATCTAGTCCAGCCTCCTGTCTCACACAGTGGTCAACCAGTTCCTCTGGACAGCCACCAACAGGACATGGAGGCTGAGGCCTTCCCTTAATGTTACCTCTATCCTCTGGGATTCAGAGGATTACTACCTCTGAACATGGAGGTTCCCCTCAGCCACCATGATTAGTAGCCACTGATAGTCTTATCCTCCATGAATCTAATCCCCCTTTGGAAAGTGTTTATTCTTGAGGCCATCACAACATCCTCTGGCAGCGAATTCCACATTTGAATCGCTCTCTGTGTAAAGAAGTACGGTATTTCCATACGGGGAAAAGGTCTTATTCAGTAGAAGGCAGTTTCACACATCTCTTGCATCAGGACATGTCTTCATCAGGGAGCTGCTCTCTGAACCCTCCTCTCTCCCTCTTCTTGTCCTCTCCCTTTCACTTTTTTCATATGACCTTCCATGGAGACACATAGAATCGTAGGTAAGTTCCCAATAAGGTAAGTTTAGGTAAGTTGACCCGCCAGAAGGGGAGCCACTTAAACAGCATTTAAAGAGGACTGTATATTTTAATATATATATATATACAATGAAGATAGAATGCCAGCAGGGGGTTGGGGGCTTTCCAGTGTTTTGCACTGAGTGTCACATGTATGACTATCTGCCCAAAGGACAGAAGTCTTGGGTGTGTGCTCGATGCAAGGAGCTCCTGGTCCTCAGGGAACAAGTTCGTACCCTTGAGGCCGAGGTGACTGCCCTGGAGAAGCAGAGACGGTCAGTTAGGCACTTGGGGAAGACTCTCGGGGGCGTATTAGATGAGCCCCGCTCTGAACGTAGCAGCCCCGTTGCTGCCAGAGAGCGTGAGGGTCGAGAGGGAACAGGGCACCGTGCTGAGGATAAGGGGAATGCGCCCTCAGAAGGGACCTCTTCTTCGGTTGGTGAGCGGGAATCCTTTCGCGCCAAGGAACCATCCCTGAGCAGGGGGAGAGGGGGGGTATTGGTAGTTGGTGATTCGATCATTAGGCAAGTAGACAGCCGGGTGGCGAAACCGCGTACTGACCGTATGGTGACTTGCCTGCCTGGTGCGAAGGTAGCGGACATTACGCGTGTAGTAGATAGACTGATAGACAGTGCTGGGGAGGAGCCTGTGGTCGTGGTGCATGTTGGCACCAACGATGTGGGGAAATGCAGTCGTGAGGTCCTGGAGGAAAAATTTAGGCTGCTAGGCGGGAGACTTAAGGCCAGGACCTCCAAGGTAGCCTTCTCGGAAGTGCTACCTGTTCCACGTGCAGGGCAGGAGAGACAGGCACAAATTAGAATTCTCAATGTGTGGATGAGACGATGGTGTAAAGAGGAAGGGTTTAAGTTTGTTAGGCACTGGGATGCTTTCTGGAACAAGCGGGAGCTGTACAAAAGAGACGGTCTCCACTTGTCCCCGGATGGAACCAGGCTGCTGGCGCTTAAAATCAAAAAGGTGGCAGAGCAGTTTTTAAACTAAATCTTGGGGGAAAGCCGACAGGAGATGAAATGTCTCTGGTTCGGGAGGACTCGTCTCCAAGAGATGAAGGGTTAGCTGCTATTTTTCTACCGGGTAACGGACCGGAGTTGTCCACTGTGAAGGTGACAAACAATATGGACTGTCTGCCAGTGTCTCGAGGCGGCCGGAGGAAGGTGGCGGGCCTAGCTCGCCTGGGAAATTATAGATGTTTGTATGCAAATGCTAGAAGTGTTCAAAGTAAAATTGGTGAATTGGAATGTTTAGTGCTGGGAGAAAACATAGACATTGTGGGAATTTCAGAAACTTGGTGGAATGAGGAGAATCAGTGGGACACGGTGATTCCTGGATATAAGCTATATCGGAAGGATAGGGAGGGAAGGGTTGGAGGTGGGGTGGCTCTGTATGTCAGAGAGGATATACGGTCCAGTAAGGCTGAGATCAGAGAATTAGATTCACTTTTAGAAATGCTTTGGGTTGAAATAGAGGGCCCAAAAGGAAATTTAACTATGGGAGTTTGTTATCGCCCACCAAATCAAAAGAGAGAGGACGATTATAATATGATGGAAGGCTTAAAGATAGCGGCTAAACGTAAAAACTGTGTTGTAATAGGTGATTTTAACTACCCGCAGATTGATTGGGTCAATATGTGTTCTGGTCGAGAGAAAGAGATTGAGTTTCTTGATGCTCTCAATGACTGTGCTATGGAGCAGATGGTCTCAGAACCTACCAGGGGTGGGGCGATCCTGGATTTGGTCCTAAGTAATGCCCAAGACTTGGTGAGAGATGTAAAAGTGATTGCGCCACTTGGGAGCAGTGACCATAATGTTATTGATTTCACCGTTTGTATAAATAGGGAGTTGTCCAAAAAGACCACCACAACCACGTTTAACTTTAAAAGGGGTAAATACACTGAGATGAGGAGGCATGTGAGGAAGAAACTGAAAGGAAAGGTACATACGGTCAAAACCCTTGAGAAAGCTTGGACGCTATTTAAAACTATAATCCTAGAAGCTCAGATAAAATACATACCACAAGTTAGGAAAGGCACAAACAGGCATAAGAAAAGGCCTGCGTGGTTAACAAACAAAGTAATGGAAGCTGTAAAAGGTAAGAAGGACTCCTTTAAGCGGTGGAAAACCAGTCCAAGTGAGATTAGTAAAAGGGAACACAGGCTGTGGCAAATCAAATGCAAGACTGTGATCAGGCAGGCAAAAAGGGACTATGAGGAGCATATTGCAAAAAACATAAAGACCAACAATAAAACTTTCTTCAAATATATTAGAAGTAGGAAACCAGCCAGGGAGGCAGTGGGGCCCTTGGATGACCATGGGGTAAAAGGATTACTGAAGGAGGATAGGGAAATGGCTGAAAAGCTAAATGAATTTTTTGCCTCCGTCTTCACTGTAGAAGACGAGAACTTTTTGCCCGCCCCAGAACCACTAATTTTGGAAGGGGTGTTGAAAGACCTGAGTCAGATTGAGGTGACAAATGAGGAGGTCCTACAACTGATAGACAAATTAAAAACTAATAAGTCACCGGGTCCGGATGGCATACATCCGAGAGTTCTGAAGGAACTCAAAGTTGAACTTGTGGATCTTCTAACAAAAATCTGTAATCTTTCATTGAAATCTGCCTCCATTCCTGAGGACTGGAAGGTAGCAAATGTCACCCCCATCTTTAAAAAAGGTTCCAGAGGAGATCCGGGAAACTACAGGCCAGTCAGTCTGACTTCAATACCGGGAAAGTTGGTAGAAACCATTATCAAGGACAGAATGAGTAGGCACATTGATGAACACGGGTTATTGAGGAAGACTCAGCATGGGTTCTGCAAGGGAAGATCTTGCCTCACTAACCTGTTGCATTTCTTTGAGGGGGTGAACAAACATGTGGACAAAGGAGACCCGATAGATGTTGTTTACCTTGACTTCCAGAAAGCTTTTGATAAAGTTCCTCATCAAAGGCTCCTTAGAAAGCTTGAGAATCATGGAGTAAAAGGACAGGTCCTCTTGTGGATCAAAAACTGGCTGAGTAATAGGAAGCAGAGAGTGAGTATAAATGGGCAGTCTTCGCAGTGGAGGACGGTAAGCAGTGGGGTGCCGCAGGGCTCGGTACTGGGTCCCATGCTTTTTAACTTGTTCATAAATGATTTAGAGTTCGGAGTGAGCAGTGAAGTGGCCAAGTTTGCGGATGACACTAAATTGTTCAGGGTGGTGAGAACCAGAGAGGATTGTGAGGAACTCCAAAGGGATCTGTTGAGGCTGGGTGAGTGGGCGTCAACGTGGCAGATGCGGTTCAATGTGGCCAAGTGCAAAGTAATGCACATTGGGGCTAAGAATCCCAGCTACAAATACAAGTTGATGGGGTGTGAACTGGCAGAGACTGATCAAGAGAGAGATCTTGGGGTCATGATAGATAACTCACTGAAAGTGTCAAGACAGTGTGCGTTTGCAATAAAAAGGGCCAACGCCATGCTGGGAATTATTAGGAAGGGAATTGAAAACAAATCAGCCAGTATCATAATGCCCCTGTATAAATCGATGGTGCGGTCTCATTTGGAGTACTGTGTGCAGTTCTGGTCGCCGCACCTCAAAAAGGATATTATAGCTTTAGAGAAGGTGCAGAGAAGGGCAACTAGAATGATTAAAGGGCTGGAGCACTTTCCCTATGAAGAAAGGTTGAAACGCTTGGGACTCTTTAGCTTGGAGAAACGTCGACTGCGGGGTGACATGATAGAGGTTTACAAGATAATGCATGGAATGGAGAAAGTAGAGAAAGAAGTACTTTTCTCCCTTTCTCACAATACAAGAACTCGTGGGCATTCGATGAAATTGCTGAGCAGACAGGTTAAGACGGATAAAAGGAAGTACTTCTTCACCCAAAGGGTGATTAACATGTGGAATTCACTGCCACAGGAGGTGGTGGCGGCCACAAGTATAGCCACCTTCAAGAGGGGTTTAGATAAAAATATGGAGCACAGGTCCATCAGTGGCTATTAGCCACAGTGTATGGAGCACAGGTCCATCAGTGGCTATTAGCCACAGTGTATGTGTGTATATAACATTTTTTGCCACTGTGTGACACAGAGTGTTGGACTTGATGGGCCGTTGGCCTGATCCAACATGGCTTCTCTTATGTTCTTATGTAGAATCAAAGAGTTGTAAGGGACCTCCAGGGTCATCTAATCCAACCCCCTGCATAATGCAGGAAACTCACAAACACCTCCTCCTAAATTCACAGGATCCACATTGCTGCCAGATGGCCATCTAGCTTCTGTTTAAACACCTCCAAGGAAGAAGAGCCCACCACCTCCTGAGGAAGCCTGTTCCACTGAGGAACCACTTTGACCGTCAGGACGTTCTTCCTAACGTTGAGCCAGAAACTCTTTTGATGTAATTTCAACCTGTTGGTTCTGCTCCTACTTTCTGGAACCACAGAAAACAATTCCACACCCTCCTCTATATAGCAGCCCTTCAAGTACTTGAAGATGGTGATCATATCATAGAATCCTAGAGTTGGAAGCGACCTCCAGGGTCATCTAGTCCAACCCCCTGCACAATGCAGGAAACACACAAATACCTCCCCCTAAATTCACAGGATCTTCATTGCTGTCAGATGGCCATCTAGCCTCTGTTTAAAAACCTCCAAGGAAGGAGAGCCCACCACCTCCCCAGGAGGAAGTCTGTTCCACAGAGAAATCGCTCTAACGGTCAGGAAGTTCTTCCTAATGTTGAGCCAGAAACTCTTTTGATTTAATTTCAGCCCATAGGTTCTGGTCCTACCTTCCGGGGCCACAGCAAACAATTCCACACCATCCTCTATAGGACAGCCCTTCAAGCACTTGAAGATGGTGATCCTATCACCTCTCAGCTGCCTCCTCTCCAGGCTAAACATCCCCAGCTCCTTCAGCCTTTCCTCACAGGATTTGGTCTCCAGACCCCTCACCATCTTCGTCGCCCTCCTTTGGACCTGTTCCAGCTTGTCTATATCCTTCTTAGAATGTGGTGCCCCAAACTATCGGTGTTAACTTTTACACACTATTTGGGAAATTGATTTACTGCACTCAGCATTACACTCCCATGACTGTGCAAAACTCTGATATATTAACCAAGGCTAACAGAGCCCATCTGTCTGGAATGACCCCAAGAATGAGCTGGAACAGGGAGGGAGGCAGAAGTCCTGCCAGACACCCATCCCCAGCTCTGTTCCAACTTTCAAAGGTTATGTCAAGATTATTAACCCGGAGGACTGGAGGCTGGAGGCTGCTCTCCCTTTCCCAGCTACTGAGGATACCAATTCTGCTGCTCTCAAGAGTTGCATAAACACCTGACTTTTCTCCACAGGCAGAGGGTGAGGATGGACCTCTTGGGGATCCCCTCGACCTTCCTCCTGATCAGCCTCGCCTTCTTCCTCATCCTGGCAGCATGGAAGAAAGGGCCCAAGAAGTACAACCTTCCCCCTGGCCCGACGCCCCTGCCGATCATCGGGAACCTTCTTCAACTAAAGGCCAGCAACGTTGCCACGTCTCTAAAGAAAGTAAGACGGAAGGTCATTTCGTGCATCTTAAACCCAGGATAAAGGATTCTTGAAGTGGAGATTGGGAAGGGTAGAGTTTGGAGTGGTGTGGGACCTTAGCTACAGTTGCTTGCCAGCTCTGGGGTTGGAAATTCCTGGAGCGTGGGGGGAGTGGAGCCTCGGGAGAAAGATGTAGACAAGCTGGAACGGGGCCAGAGGAGGGCGACGAAGATGGTGAGGGGTCTGGGGACCAAGTCCTATGAGGAAAGGTTGAAGGAGCTGGGGATGTTTAGCCTGGAGAGGAGGCAGCTGAGAGATGATCTGATCACCATCTTCAAGTACTTGAAGGGCTGTCCTATAGAGGATGGTGTGGAATTGTTTTCTGTGGCCCCCGGAAGGTAGGACCAGAACCAATGGGTTGAAATTAAATCAGAAGAGTTTCTGGCTCAACATTTGGATATTCTTTCATCCAAATGTTCAGTTTTGGGCACCACATTTTAAGAAGGATCTAGACAAACTGGAACGGGTCCAGAGGAGGATGCCGAAGATGGTGAAGGGTCTAGAGGCCAAGTCCTACGAAGAAAGGTTGAAGGAGCTGGGGATGTTAAGCCTGGAGAGGAGGCAGCTGAGAAGTGATATGATCACCATCTTTAAGTACTTGAAGGGCTGTCCTGTAGAGGATGGTGTGGAATTGTTTTCTGTGGCCCTGGAAGGTAGGACCAGAACCAGTGGGTTGAAATTAACTCAAAATAGTTTCCGGCTCTACATTAGGAAGAACTTCCTGACCATTAGAGCAATTCCTCAGTGGAACAGGCTTCCTCCTCGGGAGGTGGTGTGCTCTCCTTCCTTGGAGGTTCTGAAACAGGCTAGAGGGCCATCTGACAGCGATGAAGATCCTGTGAAATTAGGGGGAGGTGTTTGTGAGTTTCCTGCATTGTGCAGGGGGTTGGACTAGATGACCCTAGAGGTCCCTTCCATGATTCTGTGATTCTAGCGCAGAGTTTAGGGCAGGGCAAAACCTCAGCAAGTTATAATGCCACAGAGTCCACCCTCCAACGTTGCCATTGTCTCCAGGAGAACCAACCATCGTCTGGGGATAAGTTGTAATAGCAGGAGTTCTCTAGGTGGCACCTGGAAGTTGGCAAACCCACCTCTGCATGGTAAAATGCCATAAAGTCCACTTTCTGAAGCTGCCATTTGGTCTGGGCGGAACAGATCTCTGTAGTTCAATGTTAATTTGGGGTCCCAGTCTGCCGTGACCCCAATTTCCTCAGGAACTTAACTGCTCTTCAAGGCTTTTCCTTGTGTGGATGAAGGTACACCGCTGCAGCCATTTTGTGGCTGGCTCCGCCTCCTGCACCAGCCATTTTGTGGTTGCCCCCAACACGAAATAACAGAATTCCAAAGGTGCCTGCAGACTGAAAAAAGTTGGAGTCCCCAGGTTAGAGAGTCAGCCTAGAATCTGGGTGACCTTGTTGTGAGGATAAGAGAGGCGAAAGATGCAGAAATTTTGAAGCTGTGCAAAAGAATTGGATTTCTCCAACCAATCTCCAGGGGAAAAAATAGAAATATAGAGGGAAATGGAAATCCGTGCAATATTTACTCTCTTATCAAGCCCAAACTTATTTTATTGTTTTCACAATATAAAATGCTTCATTTTAACTTTAGTCTGTCAAATAATAATATTCTATATGCAAATTGGTAACATTTAAAAGTAGAAGTGCCTTCGTTTTCCACAAGGAAAAAAACGGTGTGTTCCTGAAAAAATTATACTGGCTGACTTTAAGGGGAAAAAATTCAGACCATGTGAAGTTAGAACATAAGAACATAAGAGAAGCCATGTTGGATAAGCCCAGTGGCCCATCCAGTTCAACACTCTGACCAATTTTGCGCTAGGCTGGTTCCAGGTGGAGAAGGGTAGGGTTTTTTTCTTTTGCCCCCAGCCCTTATCTCCATTTTCTCACAAACTGCTGCGGAGCTGTGAGTTGGCCTGCTGCTTTCCTGCAGCAATACGAAAAAACAACCAAGAGGTTATAGTGACCAAATAACTATGATATAATTCAGGGGTGGCCAACGGTAGCTATCCAGATGTTTTTTGCCTACAACATTGCATGGCCAATGGCTGGGGCTGATGGGAGTTGTAGGCAAAAATAATCTGGCCACCCCTGATATAATTTATGACAAAATACAGTGAATTAACAATATAAAGCAAATATCAAGATGCTTGTAAGGTGGAGTCCTGACTTTCAGGAAGTCGACTTGACCAGTCCTGCTTCAATTATTCTTCTAGTATGGGGTGCTCTATATTTAACTTATTAGCAAAAGTGTCAATTACACAAAAGTCTTATTTGCATTCCAGAAACTTCAAGAATATTCCAACAATCAAAAAAGGTGCTGCATGTCGATTGTAACCAGCACTACACTAAAAAAAAATGGCTCAAGGTCTCTTGGTTGTTTTTTCATATTGTCCAGCAGTGACCTCTCTCCTTGCGTTCCCGCAGCGAGCAAGATCCTCTTACAAGCGGTTTCTGGTTGCCGCAGGAAAGCTGCACGCCAACTCACAGCTCCGTGGCAGCTGGTGCGAAAACGGAGAGAAACACTGTGGGCAAAAGGACTCTCCATCTGGAACAAGCCCTAGTGTGAAATAAAAACATAAGAGAAGCCATGTTGGATAAGGTCAATGGCCCCTCCAGTCCAACACTCCGTGTCACATAAGAACATAAGAGAAGCCATGTTGGATCAGGCCAATGGCCCATCCTGTCCAACACTCCGTGTCACATAAGAGAAGCCATGTTGGATCAGGCCAATGGCCCATCCTGTCCAACACTCCGTGTCACATAAGAGAAGCCATGTTGGATCAGGCCAATGGCCCATCCAATCCAACACTCTGTGTCACATAAGAACATAAGAGAAGCCATGTTGGATCAGGCCAATGGCCCATCCAGTCCAACACTCTGTGTCACACAGTGGCCAAAATATATATACACTGTGGCTAATAGCCACTGATGGATCTCTGTGTCTCTGTGCCACACAGTCTCTGTGTCACACAGAGGCCAAAAACCCAGGGGCCATCAAGAGGACCACTAGCAGGGCCTAAGCGCCAGAAGCCCTCTCACACCATACAGATTGGCACATCTATAATGTCACTATAGACTTATGCAGGTGATGTATTGCTACTGGAACAGATTTGTTTCATAGGGCTTTTTCACACAGTCTATGTATTCCGGTATGGAAGCTGGTCAGTTACTGAACAGTAACGGGTTTCTGCTGGCATTTCAGACAGACCCGATTCAGTAACTGGCTGCTACCGGAATACTCTCACCTTTTCACACACTCCCGCGGCTGTCCCGGTAGTGAGGCGTGCCTGAGTCGTTACAAACAAAGAGCAGCTTCTTCCACTTTTCAACCCCTCCTTCCGGGTTGAAATCGCTATGGGGTGCTGTGTGAAATGTCCAGTATCTAACCCGGGAGCAGTTTTCGCGCCCTTTTTCGCCCGCCGGCGCGCGCGATCTCCGGCTTTTTTTTTTGGAACGTCGGGCTAAGATTGCTATAGCGCTATAGCGACGTATCACAACAGCATCACCATAGGGATGCCCGGGCTCCATTAAGATGCCAGATATCGCCACCGCTGAAACCTGGTAACTTATCTCAATAGAGCCTAGCTATCTCTATGGTGTTGCTGTTGTGATACGTTGCTATAGCGCTATAGCGATCTTAGCCCGACGTTCCAAAAAAAAAAAATAAGCTGGAGATCGCGAGCCGGCAGGCAAAAACAGCTGGCGCTGGTGGAAGCGAGATAAGAGCGGAACAGTGTGAAATGGCTCGCTTCAATCACGGAACCCTACCGGGAAAAAAAACATGTGTCTGAAAACTCCCATCCCTGTCTCGGATTGCTGCAAGCGGCACAATACCGACTCCCTTCCGGTTTCCACTGGTAAGTGTGAAAAGGGCCATATAGTGTGGGAAGAAGTCTTGTCATAAAAAAAAATACTGGAGTCAAGTAAGGATGTTAATATACAACAGGGCTGGTTACGTAGTATCACTAAATCCAAAGGTGAATTTGTTGTGCTATATTAAGGAGTGTATTGAGAAATCAAATGTAGAAACATTGTCGACCGGGTTTATACTGGAAAAATAAAAATACGTGGAGCCACCAACAATCTCTGAATGCTCAAGTAAAATCTGGAATATAGCTTATTTGATCAAATGGACGTATAGTAGGAAATGCTGTACAAGAATAATTGGCAGATGAGACCAAATTTATGTCACGTGGAAACAAATTCATTTGGGCTCCAGAGGAAGCATCTACGTGGAGGGTTATCACTGGAGAGCCAGTTTGGTGTAGTGGTTAAGTGTGCGGACTCTTATCTGGGAGAACCGGGTTTGATTCCCCACTCCTCCACTTGCAGATGCTGGAATGGCCTTGGGTCAGCCATCGCTCTGGCAGAGTTGGCCTTGAAAGGGCAGCTGCTGTGAGAGCCCTCTCCAGCCCCACCCACCTCACAGGGTGACTGTTGTGGGGGAGGAAGGGAAAGGAGATTGTGAGCCGCTCTGAGACTCTTTGAAGTGGAGGGTGGGATATAAATCCAATATCTTCATCTACCTCACAGGGTGTCTGTTGTGGGGGAGGAAGGGAAAGGAGATGGTGAGCCGCTCTGAGACTCTTCGGAGTGGAGGGTGGGATATAAATCCAATATCTTCATCTACCTCACAGGGTGTCTGTTGTGGGGGAGGAAGGGAAAGGAGATGGTGAGCCGCTCTGAGACTCTTCGGAGTGGAGGGTGGGATATAAATCCAATATCTTCATCTACCTCACAGGGTGTCTGTTGTGGGGGAGGAAGGGAAAGGAGATGGTGAGCCGCTCTGAGACTCTTCGGAGTGGAGGGTGGGATATAAATCCAATATCTTCATCTACCTCACAGGGTGTCTGTTGTGGGGGAGGAAGGGAAAGGAGATGGTGAGCCGCTCTGAGACTCTTCAGAGTGGAGGGCGGGATATAAATCCAATATCTTCATCTACCTCACAGGGTGTCTGTTGTGGGGGAGGAAGGGAAAGGAGATGGTGAGCCGCTCTGAGACTCTTCGGAGTGGAGGGTGGGATATAAATCCAATATCTTCATCTACCTCACAGGGTGTCTGTTGTGGGGGAGGAAGGGAAAGGAGATGGTGAGCCGCTCTGAGACTCTTCGGAGTGGAGGGTGGGATATAAATCCAATATCTTCATCTACCTCACAGGGTGTCTGTTGTGGGGGAGGAAGGGAAAGGAGATTGTGAGCCCCTCTGAGACTCTTCAGAATGGTGGGTGGAATATAAATCCAATATCTTCATCTACCTCACAGGGTGTCTGTTGTTGGGGGGGGGGGGAGGAAGGTAAAGGAGATTGTGAGCCGCTCTGAGACTCTTTGGAGTGGAGGGCGGGATATAAATCCAATATCTTCATCTACCTCACAGGGTGCCTGTTGTGGGGGGGGGAGGTAAAGGAGATTGTGAGCCCCTCTGAGACTCTTCGGAATGGAGGGTGGGATATAAATCCAAAAGAAATGTTCCTGTCTGAGGTTCAAAGTGACCCTAGGCTGGATCCACGGTGTGAGGTGGCAAGGGACCAGAAAGTGGAGTTCGCAGAAGCTGAGACAGGGTGGCAGAGGACCTTGAGGCCTGGCCTCACAGCTGGAGAGGGGGATTGGGAGTCCTGTTCCTCTCAATCTGAACCCCGGGACTGAGCAGGTGGTGGCAGCGCGCCCAAGGGGCAGGGAGGAGAAATAGCTCCCTCCAGGAGTTGGCGACTCAATAGGAAGCTGACGGGACCGGGTCTCCTCGATCTTCTTCTTCTTCTTATCATACCAGACACTCACCCCATGGAAACTTCCCCCCCTAAGTCATCATTTCAGCTCTTTCTAATTGCCTATACATGGCTTTCTTCCTACAGATGAGTGAAAAATACGGGCCAGTGTTCACAGTCTATTTCGGCTTAGACCAGGCAATTGTCCTGCACGGCTACGACATTGTGAAGGAAGTCCTGATTGATCATGGAGATGAGTTCACCTACCGAGGCAGCATCCCATCAGCTGATAAGACCAACAAAGGATTCGGTATTGTCTCTGCCGACATGACTCTTTCCACTCAGCGGTGAAATTTGCTGAGGAACTAACATACAGCTGCTCCTCTAGCCCATCAGCTGAACTCTGAACATGCCAGCTTGCAGTTAGACAAGTTGATACATAGAAAAAAAATTCCCATTCAATGGTTGTACAATTAGGGCCAGCCAGTTGGGTGTAGTGGTGAAGTGTGCGGACTCTTATCTGGGAGAACCGAGTTGGATTCCCCCCTCCTCCACTTGCACCTGCTGGAATTGCCTTGGGTCAGCCACAGCTCTAATAGAGAGCCAGTTGGGTGTAGTGGTTAAGTGTGCGGACTCTTATCTGGAAGAACCGGGTTTGATTCCTCACTCCTCCCCTTGCAGCAGCTGGAATGGCCTTGGGTCAGCCATAGCTCTAATAGAGAACCAGTTTGGTGTAGTGGTTAAGTGGGCAGACTCTTATCTGGAAGAACCGGGTTTGATTCCCCACTCCTCCACTTGCAGCTGCTGGGATGGCCTTGGGTCAGCCAGAGCTCTAATAGAGAGCCAGTTTGGTGTAGTGGTGAAGTGCGCGGACTCTTATCTGGGAGAACCGGGTTTGATTCCCCACTCCTCTACTTGCACCTGCTGGGATGGCCTTGGGTCAGCCATAGCTCTAATAGAGAGCCAGTTTGGTGTAGTGGTTAAGTGTGCGGACTCTTATCTAGGAGAACCACGTATGATTCCCCACTCCTCCACTTGCAGCAGCTGGAATGGCCTTGGGTCAGCCATAGCTCTAATAGAGAGCCAGTCTGGTGTAGTGGTTAAGTGAGCGGACTCTTATCTGGGAGAACCAGGTTTGATTCCCCACTCCTCCACTTGCACCTGCTGAGATGGCCTTGGGTCAGCCAGAGCTCTAATAGAGAGCCAGTTTGGTGTAGTGGTTAAGTGCGCGGACTCTTATCTGGGAGAACCGGGTTTGATTCCCCACTCCTCTACTTGCACCTGCTGGGATGGCCTTGGGTCAGCCATAGCTCTAATAGAGAGCCAGTTTGGTGTAGTGGTTAAGTGCGCGGACTCTTATCTGGGAGAACCAAGTTGGATTCCCCCCTCCTCCACTTGCAGCTGCTGGAATGACCTTGGGTCAGCCATAGCTCTAATAGTGAGCCAGTTGGGTGTCGTGGTGAAGTGCGCAGACTCTTATCTGGGAGAACCAGGTTTGATTCCCCACTCCTCCACTTGCACCTGCTGGAATGGCCTTGGGTCAGCCATAGCTCTCACAAGAGTTATCTTGTGTCTGTTGAGAGAAAAAGATAAAGAGTTATCTTGTGTCTGGAGAAAAAGATAAAGGAGATTGTACGCCACTCTGAGACTCTGATACAGAGAGAAGGGCAGGGTATAAATCTACAGTCTTCTAGCACCCACAAGCTTTTAGGCTCCCGCAAACAGGCTGGATAGCCAGTATGGTGTAGTGGTTTAAGTGTGGGAACTCTTATCTGGGAGAACCAAGTTTGATTCCCCACTCCTCCACTTGCAGCTGCTGGAATGGCCTTGGGTCAGCCATAGCTCTCACAAGAGTTATCTTGTGTCTGTTGAGGGAAGAAGATGAAGGGTTATCTTGTGTCTGGAGAAAAAGGTAAAGGAGATTGTACGCCACTCTGAGACTCTGATACAGAGAGAAAGGCAGGGTATAAATCTACAGTCTTCTAGCACCCACAAGCTTTTAGGCTCCCGCAAACAGGCTGGATAGCCAGTTTGGTGTAGTGGTTTAAGTGTGGGAACTCTTATCTGGGAGAACCGAGTTTGATTCCCCACTCCTCCCCTTGCAGCTGCTGGGTCAGCCATAGCTCTCGCAGAGCTGTCCTTGAAAGGGCAGCTTCTGTTAGAACTCTCTCAGCCCCACCAACCTCACAGGGTGTCTGTTGTGGAATAAAGGAGACTGTGAGCCACTCTGAGATTCCGAGTGAAAGGCGGAGTATAAATCCAATATCTTCTTCTTCTTCATTAGCAAAATACAAAAAGGGGGCTGAGAAAGAAAAGACATTTCAAGGCATGGTGGAATCTTCAGATTAAAGGTTCCTAAAACAGGGCAGCATCTTCTCACCCTGAGGGGGGCATTTGCCAGGGCCCAGGATGTCGAGTGAAGTTTACTAGGGGAGGGACGGTGGCTCAGTGGTAGAGCATCTGCTTGGGAAGCAGAAGGTCCCAGGTTCAATCCCTGGCAGCTCCAAAAAAGGGTCCAGGCAAATAGGTGTGAAAAACCTCAGCTTGAGACTCTGGAGAGCTGCTGCCAGTCTGAGAAGACAATACTGACTTTGATGGACCAAAGGTCTGATTCAGTATAAGGCAGCTTCATATGTTCATATATGTTCATATGTTGTTCATATGTACTATTGCTGACCACCGTACATACAACTTCCCTGCCACTAGTCTGTACTCGTTCTCTTGAAATGGCAGACCCGTTGGTGGGGGCGGGGTTCTTCTGCTCCTAGACCCCTCCTCCATACTGCAGATCATCAGGCCAGGAGGGTGAATTTCCCCCCAAATGAGGGAAGAACACCTGGAATTTCAGCCAGAAGTGACATAGGCCTGTCATGATGACGCTCTGATTTTGGGGCAAAAACTCTATGGTAGAAGCTAATCCTGCAGCTGCTCCATTCGTTTCTGTGCCCCGCAAGCCAAACTCTGGCC
This sequence comes from Heteronotia binoei, assembly GCF_032191835.1. Taxonomy (NCBI): domain Eukaryota; kingdom Metazoa; phylum Chordata; class Lepidosauria; order Squamata; family Gekkonidae; genus Heteronotia; species Heteronotia binoei. The sequence goes on along the minus strand of NC_083232.1, from coordinate 3,376,166 downwards.
TCATTCTTCTACTGGTCTCCTCCAGGGGTGCTCATGTCGAACGGCAAGCGCTGGGTGGAGCTCCGGCGCTTCTCTATCGCAACCTTGAGGAACTTCGGGATGGGGAAGAAGAGCATCGAGGGATACATCCAAGAGGAGGCGGAGCACGTGATGAAGGGACTCGGGGCCAAAAAAGGTGGGTGAGAGACTCCCAGCAGCAAGGGTCATTTCATAGAAAAAGAGGTGCCGGAACTCATTAGCACAACTCAATTGCATAGCCTGCATAACAACAAGAGAGCCAGTTGGGTGTAGTGGTTAAGTGCGCGGACTCTTATCTGGGAGAACCAGGTTTGATTCCCCACTCCTCCACTTGCAGCTGCTGGAATGGTCTTGGGTCAGCCATAGCTCTAATAGA